>NW_006790237.1:2333205-2341438 GCF_000442215.2 Lipotes vexillifer | reverse complement strand
GCTCAGCGGCCATGGCTCACGGGCCCAGCCGCTCCGCGGCATGTGGGATCCTCCCGGACCGGGGCACGAACCCATGTCCCCTGCATCAGCAGGTGGACTCTCAACCACTGCGCCACCAGGGAAGCCCCCCCCTTTTTTATATATATAAATGTATTTATCTATTTATATTTATTTTTGGCTGTGTTGGGTCTTCGTTGCTGTACATGGGCTTTCTCTGGTTGCGGCGAGCGGGGGCTACTCTTCGTTGCAGTGCACGGGCTCATTGCAGTGGCTTCTCTTGTTGCGGAGCACGGGCTCTAGGTGCGCGGGCTACAGTAGTTGTGGCCCATGGGCTCAGTGGCTGTGGCTCGCAGGCTCTAGAGCGCAGGCTCAGTAGTTGTGGTGCATAGACTTAGTTGCTCTGTGGCATGTGCGATCTTCCCAGACCAGGGCTCGAACCTGTGTCCGCTGTGTTGGCAGGTGGGTTCTCAACCACTGCGCCACCAGGGAAGCCCCCATATATCTTTTCAAATTAGTGTTTTTGTTTTCTTTGAGTAAATACCCAAAAGTGAAATTGCTGGATCATATGGCAATTCTATTTTAAATTTGTTGAGGAACCTCTGTACCGTTTTCCATAGTGGCTGCACCAATTTACAATCCCAGCAACGGTGCACAAGGGTTCCCTTTTATCCACATCCTCGCCGACACTTGTTATTTGTTATCATTTTTATCATAGCCATTCTGACAGGTGTGAGGTGGTATCTCATTGTGGTTTTGATGTGCATTTCTCTGAAGATTAGCGATATTGAGCATCTTTTCTTGTGTCTGTTGGCCATCTGTTTGTCTTCTTTGGAAAAATGTCTATTCAGGTCCCCTGCCCATTTTTAGTCAGGTTGTTTGGTTTTTTTGATGTTGGGTTGCATGAGTGTTTTGTATATTTTGAATATTAACCCCTTATCGGATATACTGTTTGCAAATATTTTCTCCCATTTAGTAGGCTGTGTTTTTGTTTTGTTGATGGTTTCCTTCACTGTGCAAAAGCTTTTTGATTTTTTGTAGTTCCATTTATTTATTTTTGCTTTTGTCTCCCTTGCCTGAGGAGATAAAAAGGTGTTGTGAAGACCAATGTCAAAGAGCACACTGCCTATATTTTCTTCTAAGAGTTTTATGGTTTCAGGTCTTACATTTGGTATGTCTAGTATAGCAGCCGGAACAGACTGAGACACCACAGGAACATTTTCTTATGAGGACATCGCATGTTTGGTGTGCCTGGGTAGAAGTCATTTGAGAATGACACTGTGAGAGATATTGAGGTGTTTTAAATTTCAGGAAAGGTGGATTTGCAGTGAGGGACGCGGATGGTTGTGGTGACTTAGTGTTTGCTTTGATATGATATGCTCTCCCCCCGGCAGAGACTCAGTTGTACTGAGGTGCAGTGAAAAGAGCAGAATCATTATCTGTAGGTTCAGTGAGAATGAATGCAGCCTTTTTGGATGAGCAACATTTGCAAATGTGTCCAGAGCCTGAGAAATATTCCCTAAAGAGCTGCAGTTCTTCAGGACTCTGGACAGCAGAGATCCTGGTGACTGGGGCTCAAGGGTCAGTGTGTGCCGGGGAAAATGGAGCGCCCTCTGGGGGCAGCATTCTGAACTGCAGCACAAGCACTACGGGCGGGAACTGGGGCAGGTGTATCTGAATGACACAAAGATGCTAGCCAGGGGGTGTCTAAGATTACTCCCTTGCCCCCAACAAAGGCTCCTTAGCACCCTCAGGGCCTCAACTACAGCCAGACCCAGACTCTTCATTCACCACTGGAATGCTTCCCTACATCTCCTTCATTCATCCCTCCTAATGAGTCCAGTCCTCAGGCCCACACCCAGCACCCTTCTAGGGCGGAATCCTGAACTACCTACCTACCTACCTCTCTTCCCCCTCCTCAGCTGCTCCCACCCCATACCTACCCACCCACCCCCAATCTCACTTCCTCTCAATATCTCTCTTTGCCCCCGTTGTGACCTCAGGGACAGACAAAGCAGGTTCAGCATCTGTTGAATTAGAGAAGGAAACCAGAGGCTTGTAGAGTTTTTTTTCGTAAGGAATAGGCTCAGAGAAAAATCTGAACATTCTTAGGCAGATAAGACAGATATGAGGATGACCGATAAAGATTCTCGTGGACTCAAGTAGCCCCTTGTCTGTGGTCTGGCCAAGGGTTGGGGGGGTGCGGGGAGAATGGTGGCTTGGATGAGAAGGCAATTGCAAAGTGGGGAGGTGCTCTGGTCACACTGAGAAAAGGTGGGAGGTTCAGAGGAGGTCAAAGAAATCACCCCAAGTCTGGAAAAGTGTACAGGTGGGGAAATGTTGGGGCAAGTTGGTTGTAAGGTCAGGAAAAGCATTTCCGAAGAGATGGCCTTTGAGCTGAGAACAGTGAAAAGGGGGGCAGCCACGGGAAGAGCATTCCTGAAAGGGAGAACAGCTAGTGTCATGTGCTTGAGGCAGAAATGAATTTGTGAGAAACAGAGTGGGGATCGCCGGCGGGAATGCAGAAGTAAGGGGAAGTGGGTTCAAAGTGAGTTTGCAGGGGTCATTGGGGGTTACATCAGGTCGCGTTCTATAGGTTACGGTGATGAGTCTGGATTTTCTCCTACATATAGTAAGATGCCATTGAAATGTTTGGGCAAGAGGGTGACTTGATCTGATCTATATTTTAAAAATAACTCTGGTTGTTGTGTTGAAACTGCATTACGGAGGGGGCAAGAGTAAAAGCAGGGAACTGTATTCAATAGCCTGGGATAGAGTCTGAAAAAGAATGGGAAAGAGGCTGAAAAAGAATGTCTGTATATGTATCACTGACTCACTTTGCTGTACAGCATAAATTAACATAACAATGTAAGTCTACTATATACTTCAATAATTTTTTTTAAAAAGAGGCAGGAAGAATCATCAACAGGTTTTTTTTTGTTTGTTTTTTTGTTTTTTTGCGGTACGCGGGCCTCTCACTGTTGTGGCCTCTCCCGTCGCGGAGCACAGGCTCCGGACGCGCAGGCTGAGCAGCCATGGCTCACGGGCCCAGCTGCTCCGTGGCATGTGGGATCTTCCCGGACCGGGGCACGAACCCGCGTCCCCTGCATCGGCAGGCGGACTCTCAACCACTGCACCACCAGGGAAGCCCCTGGAGACATCTTTAATTGTCACAACTGTGATGGGGGGGAGGGAGGCAAGTGGCATCTAGTGGGTGGAGGCCAGGGATGGTGCTCAACATCCTACAAAGCTCAGGGCGGCTTCTGCTCCCCCAAAATTATCTGACTCAGAATGTCAATAGTGCTGAGATTGCAAAATCGTGGACAAGAGTAATGAATGGTAGTGGGGGTGGGCATAAGTGGATAGATTTTTTTTTTTTTAATATTTAAAAAGTTGAACTGACAGGTCTTGCAGGGACTGAGGCAAAGGAAGACATCAGAATGATGCTAGGATGTGGGCAGATGTTGGTACCACAAAACAATAACATTTAGACAACTGAAAAGGAGAGGGTTTGAGATGAGGAATAAGAGTGCTGCATGAAAATTTAGATCCTAAGTTTGAGATGCCCATTATGTATTCCCGAGTACATGTCAGGTAGACAGGGAAGGATTGAAATATATACTTTATGAGTCACCAGCATGTTTCTTCATTGTTGTGGTTGTGTGTCTTGTTATCATTTATTTTAGTTTGTAGTTTAACTTCATTTGGAAAAAACTAGAGACTCACAGGAGGTTGCAGAGAAATGTACAGTGATGTCTCATGCATTCCAGTTACCCCCAGTGTTAACGTCTTACACAACTGTAGGACAATATGAAAATCAAAAAATTGATATTGGTAGTATAATTCTGTTTACCGATTTCAAAGTGTGGGCCCGGGGGGAAGCTCCCCACACCCCCAGGCAATTCTCCACACTAGCTGGGCATCCTACAACTCAACGCAACTCTGACACCACCTACCTGGAGATAGTGTCAGATCCCACGGGTTAAGGGCTCAGTCCCATAAGACTGCCGCCCGCCCCGCTTCAGATGCCAGTCACAAGTCCATGTTGTCACTTGTGCTTCTGACTGATGGAGTATAGATCGGAGGTTCTCATGACCCATTACTTGGGTTCAGTTAATTTGCTAGCGTGGCACACAGAACTGAGAGAAACAGTCTACTTCTGAGATTACTGGCTTATTATAAAAGGATATAACTCAGGAACAGCCAGATGGAAATGCTGCATAGAACAAAGTATGGGGAAAGGGCTTGGGGCCTCCATGCCCTCTCTTTGGGCAGGTGCACCACTCTCCCCAGATCTTCACATGTTCTCCAACCTGAAAACTCTCTGAGCCCCATACTTTTGGTTTTTACGGAAGCTTCATTCCATAGGCATGTCTGATTAAATCATTGGCCATGGGCGACTGACTCAACCTCTAGCCCCTCACCCCTTCTGGGAGGCCAGGGATTGGACTGAAATTTCCTACCTTCTAATCACATGGTTCATTCCCCTGGCAACCAGCCCCCATCCTTATGTGCTTTCCAAAAGTCACGTCACTAACGAAAACTCAGGTGTGGTGGAAAGGGGTTTGTTATGAATAGCAAGACACTCATTTCTGGCTCTGAAGTGTTTTCAGGAACTGAGGACAAGAGACCAATATTAGAACAAAAGATGCTCCCATTGCTCTTATCACTCAGGAAACTCCAAGGTTTTTGGGCGCTGTGAGCAAACCATGAGCAAAGACCAAAATATATACTGACTAAGTCACAATATCACATGTAGCATGCATTTTTTAAGTCATGGATGAAATAGGACATCTAGGGAGAGTGATCCCGATGCATTCTAAGATTTAGGAGTCAAGGGCAGAGGCGGAACCATTACAGATGAAGAGTGTCTAGAAAGGTCGAAGGAAAACCAGTGGTGTCCTCTGTACGCTATGGGCAGCCCGACTCCGGCAGGTACCTTCGAGATGGCAGTTCTAGATGACAGGGGAAGCCAGACAGGTGTTTCAAGAAGGAAGGGGTGGGGCTTCCCTGGTAGCGCAGTGGTTAAGAATCCGCCTGCCAGTGCAGGGGACACGGGTTCCGGCCCTGGTCCGGGAAGATCCCACGTGCCGCGGGCTGCGGGCCAGCAGGAGAAAGAGGATTTCACCGCCCAGGGTCAGAAGGGAAGTGGTGAGGAACTGAAGTAACACCGACGAATGGGGTCAGAGGACCAAGACAACGGATGGTTGCAAGGCAAATTTTATTATGCTACAGTTGCAGATTATATAGACTAGGAAAAGGGAGGTTGCCAGGTGGTGGTTTACGTTATCTACAGACTGTCTCGGCTTCAAGGTTAACTTCCCTGGGAGAAAACCCATAAACCCAGAATCATCCAAAATAACCTGCACGTGCAGGGGGGAGACAGCTTTGCTCGTCTCATTTTACATTCTTTCTGATCTCTGGGCCCTGGTGATTTATCTCCCATGGAATGGAACAAGGAGGGGAACAAGTAGGCACAGTCCCTTCGAGCGGCGGCGGCATGCCTGGCATGTCCGCAGCTTGCTCTCAAGGCTGACTGCTTCCCACAGCCACGGAGCAACTAAGCCCGTGCGCCGCAACTACTGAGCCTGCGTGCCACAACTACTGAAGCCCACGTGCCTAGCGCCTGTGCTCTGCAGCAAGAGAAGCCACCGCAATGAGAAGCCCGTGCACCGCAACGAAGAGTAGCCCCCGCTCGCCGCAACTAGAGAAAGCCCGCGTGCAAGCGAAGACCCAGTGCAGCCAAAAAATAAATAAATGAATAAATAAATAAATTTATAAAAAGAAAAAAAGAAGGAAGGGGTGACTGAGCACACCAAATGCTGCTGAGCAGGCGGCATCCAAATGAGATGAGAATAGAAATTACCTATGGGTTTTAGCCATTTGAGATCTTTGGTGACCCTGACAAGAAGAGTTTGAGGGATGTAGGGATGGACGCAAGATTGGACTCGGGTGAGCAGGGTGGACAGTAAACAAAGGGCAGTTCCTGTGACCTGGAGACCCTTTCCTGTGAAGAGGAGAGCGAACCCTCAGGGTTTCCGGGAAAGCAGAGGAGGGGGGCTGATGGGCTCGGGACCACCTCCAGGAACCGTTTGGCAGCTGCCTCCAGAAGGGGATGGCTTGGTCCACAAGTGGGGTTACTGGCTCCACTCTGTTTCCACCTCTCCCTGGCCGCTTGGCTATAGATATAAAGCTGCCCAACTGACCTCACCTGGCACAGGAGACCTCCTCACCTCCACATCTCAGGGATCAGCTCTGAGCTTTGAAGGCGTATCTCGCCCTGAGGGTGGCCCATATTCGTCGGTGGGGCGTGTGAGACCTCTGGGTTGGCCTGGAGGAGCTGGGGAGTCACGGATTGGTATCCTTCAGCCCCAGGGTAGCAGACGGTCCTCTATCCTTTTTCTGTCTGATGGGGTAGCATGGAGTAGTGTGGAGAAACCCATGGAAGGCCTGAGATGTTGCCACTCTCCCGGTTCCTATTCCCATTAGCCCCATAGAGGCATGGAGATGCTCCAAGGCAGAGGTGAGGCTGCATCTAAGCTTTGGAGGTGGGGAACCTCAGTTCTCAGCTCCTTCAGGGCAAGCCCTCAGCAGGAGCCAGGCATCCTTCCCTCCCTCTCACTCCTCCCTCTGAGAGGCCCTTCCTCTGTGAACTTGACAGAAGGAAGGGTGTGATGTCCCTGGATGCAAGGGCTCCCCTGGAGAGAAGGGAAACCGCTTCCCCCAGAGAAAGCCCAGGTTGGGCAGCGGGGACCCGGGAGCAGAGTGAATAGGAGGGTGAATGTTACGGGTTGAATTGCACTCCCTCTGCCCCCAAGTTCATGTGTTGAAGTCTTAACGCCCAGTATCTCAGAATGTATATTTGTAGATAGAGTCTTTAAAGAGGGAATTCAGTTGAAATGAGGTCACAGGGCAGAGTCCCAGTCCAGTACGACTGGTGTCCTTGTGAAGAACACACATACACACAAGGAAGACCAGGTGAAGACCGGAAGAGAAGACGGCCATCTCCAAGCCGAGGAAAGAGGCCTCGGAAGAAAGAAACCCTGCTGACGCGTTGATCTTGAACTGGTAGCCTCCAGAACTGTGAGGAAATACACTTCTGTTGTTGAAGCCACTCACTCTGTGCTCTTTTATTATGGCAGCCTGAGCAGACTAATAGAGTGGATTCGAGGACAGGGATAGTTACGTGTCACTTCCTCTGGGAAGCCCCTCTTGACTTTGCCAGGAAGTGGTGACCACCCTTTCCCCGGGGCCCAGCATGAATATCTGTCCCAGCATGTGCGGGGCAGGGCATTTATGAACATTTCAGTGCTCTTCTGTTTCTAAGGATCTTCGTTTACCAAGCTGGGTTCCCTTGAGGTCAGACACTGTCTCATTTACCTACGTGTGTCCGCCTCCGCCATATGCAGTATGACACCTGCCACACACAAGCTTCCAGAGCATGGAGGTCATACAGGCAAACACAGTGTCTCCACGTGACCAAAACAGAGAGTCATTTCAAGGTGAGGGGAACAACAGTCCACATCTGGGGGAGTTTAACTGACTCTCTCCACAAATCCCATGCCCCTTACATTGCCTAAGTCTCCCACCATCAACATCGCCCCTGGGTGTCTGTGTTCTTATCACAGCAGGCGTTACACATGTGTGTCATCCAACTGTGTGACAGAAGGGGAGACTGGGAAGCAGACAAAGACTTTGGGGTGGGTGCTCCTGGGGGACCAGGAGTCAGTGAGCCCATCAGGGAGGGCAAAGGGGTAGAGGGACTGAGACCAGCCTAGGGTTGCCAGATTTAGCCAATAAAAATGCAGAGTTCCCAGTTAAAGTTGAATTTCAGGTGTCAACAACGAATGATTTTAGTAGGAGTATATCACATGCAATCTCTGGGACATACTTGTACTAAAGCAATTCATTTTTTGCCTGAAAGCCAGTTTTAACCGGGCATCCTGCCTTTTATCTGGCAGGACTAACCCTGCACTCCCACTCCCACCCTCTGCCCCAGAAATCCACCCTGCCCAGCACCCATCACCATCACCAGAGGCCCCTGTGAGAAGGGCTTACTGGGGACTTTCACTTCTGCTTCCCTAACGGCTCAGGGTCCAGCGGGAGAGTCCCCGACCTCCACCCACCCAAAGCCAGGCCCCAAGTCTAGACACATGTCCTCCACTCCCTTCCCCAGAGATGACGCGGGAAGGTGACCAGCTCAGGGAGCCCAAACGCCAGGCGAGCCCCCAGGGAA
>NW_006790237.1:2313275-2333089 GCF_000442215.2 Lipotes vexillifer | reverse complement strand
GAGTGAGTTCAAGTGGGCGACATGGGGGTGGGGAGAGTCCAGAAAAGGAAAATGAGTCGTGTGGGTCTCAGCATCAGAAGCTCATTTCATGCATCAGTCCACCAGGGCTCAGCTTCCGCCTTCTGCCCTCGCCCAGTGCCAGTCACACTGTCTGGGGAATGAGCGTGTCCCAGCGCAGGTCCAAGTGCCTGAGATGTTCTTGCCACTGCTCTTAGCCGTGCTGTGGGCCGGTGAGTGAGCGAGGTGGGGGGCCAGGAGGGGCCCGGGACTGGGGTTGCAGCCTGAGCCTCTCTCTGTCTCCCCATAGGGTCATGGGCTCAGGATCCAGCTTTCCAGCTGCAGGTGCGGGAGTTGGTGAGGGTGCAGGAAGGCCTGTGCGTGGTCGTGCCCTGCTCCGTCTCCTATCCCTCAAGAGGTTGGAGTTCCTCCACCCCAGCTTACGGCTTCTGGTTCAGAGACCCGACCGCCACAGACAGTGGTCTGCCAGTGGCCACAAACAAGCCAGATCAAGACGTGCAAACACACACCCGAGGCCGATTCCAGCTCCTTGGCGATGCCAGACAGAATTGCTCCTTGCTCATCAGAGATGTACACGTGGAGGACAGTGCATTGTACTTCTATCGGTTGGAGAGAGGCCATTACGTGCGCTATAATTTCATGGAATACAAGTTCCGTCTGGAGGTGACAGGTACGGAACTGGCTCGAGCTGGAATGGGGTGGGACCCCCCTCCCCCCTTCTCATACTGGGGAGGGGCTATGGGGAACGGACCACGGGGGACCCCCGGGGGTACCCCCATCAGGGTCTAGCATCCCACCCTCTCTCCCTCCATCCCAGCCCTGACTCAGAAGCCAGAGATCTACATCCCAGAGACTCTGAAGCCTGGGCACCAGGTGACGCTCATCTGTATGTTTGACTGGACCTTTGAGGAATGCCCAGCCCCTACTCTCTCCTGGAGGGGGGCCACCGTCTCCTCCCACGAGGCCAGACCAAGAACTTCCTACCTCTCAGCCCTCACCTTCACACCCAGACCCCAGGACCACGGCACTAAGCTCACCTGTCGAGTGGACGTCTCCAGAAAGGGACTGAGCACAGAGAACACCGTCCTACTGAACGTGGCCTGTGAGTTTGGTGGCGGGAAGGATATCAGGGTGTGCAAACAGGCACGGGGGATGCGGAGGTGGAGAGAGGCAGCCGGGCAATGATGGTCAGCTCTCTGCGGATTCGTGGGTAGGAAGGCGTGGAGTCTAGCGACGCTTGCCTCGGCCCAGGGAGGGGGAATGGGGATGCCGCCTGGACCTGTGTCCACAAGCGCACCTTTGGCGCTCATTTGTCACTTGTCTTCCCGGGGGAAAGTCACACTTTCTTCTCCCCGAGGGGGTTCTCTCTGGCGGTGGGGAATCTCTCATTCCTCCCCAAAGCCAGCTCCAAATCCTGTTACAGATGCCCCCAAAGACCTGGTGATCAGCATTTCCCAGACCGATGTATCAGGTACTGAGGGCCACTTGGGGGTGTCAGGAGGGCGGGGGAGTGGTGTTGCCCCTTGCAGTCCTTCTCTTGCGCACTCTCTCTCTCTGCAGCCCTGGAGCCGCAGGGAAACAGCCCCCATCTGGAAGTCCAGAAAGGGCAGTTCCTGCGGCTGCTCTGTACAGCTGACAGCATGCCGCTTGCCACACTGAGCTGGGCCCTGCAGGACAGAATCCTCTCTTGGTCCCACCCCTCGGGCTCCAGAACCCTGGAGCTGGTGCTGTCCCGGGTGAAAGCTGAGGATGCTGGTCGCTACACCTGCCGAGCTGAGAACAGGCTTGGCTCTCAGAGCCGCAGCCTGGAACTCTCCGTGCAGTGTGAGTGTGACCAGCAGGGGCCTGGTTTGGGGGAGAGGGGCGGGGAGGAGGGAGGGGGCTGAGGGCAGGGCCCCAGAGCTCTTAGGGAACCCGGAACCCCAGGCCTATGGGGCTAGGGATTCTAGTTCCAGCTCCGACTGCGGTGGGCGCGGGGGAGGGGGCGGGGGATTTCCCCACGCCACCGAGCAACTCTCCAGCGTCAGTGGCATGTGCTACAATTCACCTCAATTCTGACGCTATCTACCCGGAGATAGCGTCAGATCCCACAGGTTAAGGGATCAGTTTCTGGAAACTGGCCCCGCCCCCGCTTCAGCCACCAATCACAAGTCCAGGTTGTCACCTGTGCTTCTGACCGGCCAACGATAGATTGGAGGTTCCCATGACCTCCTCCTTGGGTTCAATTAATTTGCTAGAGCCGCTCAGAGAAATATTTTACTCACTAGATTACCGGTTTATTATAAAAGAATATAACTCAGGAACAGCCAGATGGAAGCCATGCATAGGGCAAGGTATGGGGAAGGGGCATCTAACTTCCATGCCCTCTTCCTGGGCACAACTCTCCCCAAATCTCCGAGTGTTCACCAACCTGGAAGCTCTCCCAACCCCATTTGGGGGGTGGGGGGTGTTATGGAGTCCTCATTACATAGGCACGATTGATTACATCATTGGCCATTGGTGATTGAACTCAATCTCCAGTCCCCTTTCCCTTGTTCAGAGATCAGGGGGGGTGGGACTGAAAGTTCTAACGCTCTAATCCGTGGTTGGTTCCCCTGGCAACAAGCCCTCATCCTTGGGCGCTTCTAAAAGTGACTTCATTAACATAAACTCAGGAGTGGTGGAAAGGGGTTTGTTATAAATAAGAAGGCACGTTTATCACGCTTACCTAGCATTCAGGAGATCCAAGAGTTTTAGATGCTCTGTGCCAGGAAGAGGAACAAAGATCAAATACCTATTTGTGTTATAAATCACAATATCTTAGGGACCTGCCCTTCTTACCGGTCTATTCCCTTGGGTCATTCATCTGAGAACCACTCAGTGGGTGATTCAACTCCCCTCCCCCTCCCAGCCCTTCACCCCTAGGGACGTTCACTTTGCCCAGAAGGAAACCCCTGGCTTGTTTAGAGTCAGGTACCCTGTCTCTGTTTCAGATGCCCCAGAGAACATGAAAGTGATGGTCTCCCAAGGAAATGGGTTGTGTGTGTGTGTGTGTGTGTGTGTGTGTGTGTGTGTAGAGGGCAGGGATAGAACGAGGGCCAGCTCACTCTTTTATGGATCTGAGCCTTGCGAGCCGAGGTGGGGAGAGGCCATGAGGACAACCATGCCCCCTTCCTGGTTTCCTTCCTTGGGTGCTGGGTCAGTTTCCATCCCACTGCTCAGCTCTGAAGCAAGGCCATATCTTTCCATCCTAGATGCTCCGTGGAACCTCAGCATCAACCTCTGCTTCAGAAATGTCACAGGTGGGAAAGGACTTCTCCAGGGCTGGGTCCAGCTCCTGGGACCACCTCCAAGCAGAGAGGGTGGGATTAGGGCTTGAATGCCATCACTTACGGGAAGAGCAAGGATAAAAATCACCACCCTCCCTCCCCCACCTCCCAGGCGCTAGTCCACACACAGATTCAATACACATATCCACATACACACACATACATATATACATGCACGTACACACATATCCACATCCACATCTCTACACATACACACAGACACATACAGAAATGCACAGACACACATGCACATGCAATACACACACACATACACACATGCACCTACACACGCATGGGCATACACATACAGGCCACACACACATACGCACCACACATATACGCACTCACACACTCTGTTCAAAGCCCATTTCACTTCACCATGGCTGTGCTCTGTGGTTTTCCTCCACAGAAGCCTCCTGAGTCCCATTTCCTGGTGCCTTCACTGAATCAATTTCCCGAGGCTTGAGGCTGTCTGAGCTCTTTCCACCAAACAGCCCAGGCACGTCCCATTGAGACACTGAGCCTCCCCTGAGGATACGAGGCCCAGACACGTTGGGTCAACCTCCTTAGGGTGTGAGGCTCCAGCCTTGGAACCCACACGAAAGCAAGCTAGCGGGCCAGGAGAGGAGACTGGAGAGGCCAACTAGATCCTGGAAGGCGGGAGGGATGAGACCTCAGCGTCCCCCAGCTCTCGCTGCACTTTCCCCCAAAGCCCTCAAGGCTCTGCAAAACAGCTCATCCCTTCTCATCTCGGAGAGCCAGGCTCTGCAGCTGCTCTGTGTCGCTGACAGCAACCCCCCAGCCCGGCTGAGCTGGGCCCGAGGGGGACAGACGCTGAGCCCCTCCCAGCCCTCAGATCCTGGGGTCCTGGAGCTGCCTCAGATACAAACAGAGCATGAAGGAGAATTCACCTGCCGAGCTCAGAACCCTCTGGGCTCCCAGAATACCTCTCTGAGCCTCTCCGTGGTCTGTGAGTGCGGGGACCCCTGGGGGCAGGACACCTGGGCCCACGTGAGGGGAGGGGCACCGCTGACTCACCTCCCTCCGTACAGACCCCCCGCAGCTGCTGGGACCCTCCTGCTCCCAGGAGGATGAGGGTCTGCACTGCGACTGCTCCTCCCGAGCCCAGCCGGCCCCCTCCCTGCGCTGGCGGCTGGGGGAGGGGCTGCTGGAGGGGAATTTCAGCAACGCCTCCTTCAAGGTCACCTCCAGCTCGGCTGGGCCCTGGGCCAACAGCTCCCTGAGCCTCCGCGACGGGCTCAGCTCTGGCCTCGGACTCGGCTGCGAGGCCCTGAACGTCCACGGGGCCCAGAGCGCCACTGTCCTGCTGCTGCCAGGTCAGGGGCCAACTGGACGCCCCCCGGAGGCGGGGGCTGAGAGCGACAGCGACAGGGTCCTGTGGTTGGGTCAGGAGCTGGGAGTGGCTGGGGATGCGGAGGGGGAAATTAAATCGGAAAGCCTGACACTTGGGCCTGGGGTGTAGCGGTTTCCAAGAAGTCGATGGGAAGGGGCTCTAGGAAAAAAACCTCTGGAATGGGAGCCGGAAGCCTGAGCGCCTAGTGGCGGGTGGACGTGAGGACCCACGGGGATGGGAAGGGCTCAGAGATGGCTGACCGATTCCTCGTGCAGATGAGAAGGGATTCGCCTCCAAAGCGTTCTCCAGCGGAATATTTCTAGGAATTGGCCTCATGACCCTCCTTTTCCTCTGCTTCATCCTGATCGTGTGAGTTAGCAGGACCAGCGACGGGGGGAGCGTGGGATCTGGGACCCGTGGAAAGGGGGGCGGGGCGAGGGCGCACACCAAGGCGGGGTGTTCCCTCAGCGCGAGGGCTCTGAGGAAGAAGTGGACCCAAGCAGAGGTTCCGGCCCCGGCCCGGGCCCCGGGAGAGGCTCCGAGGTCCAGGGTCTCACGGAGGAGCACGCTCCTGGATTACATCAACGTGGTCCCTAAAACTGGCCCCCTGGTGAGTGGTCCCAACAAGCTGTCTCTTTTTCCCCTTCCCTGACTCCTGTATACCCTCCTCCCCAGCCCCACCCTCACCCTTTGCCCGAGAGACGACATCGCAGTGGAAAAGGCCCGGGTGCTGGATTCGAATCCTGATTCTGGCACTTAACCTCTCTGAGACCTTGACCAAATCGCTCCCTCCACTGAGCCTCTATTGCTTCCTCGAGAGTCGGTTTGAGGATTACAACACATGCTATTGCCTAATAGGTAGCAGCTATTCCATTATTACTACTACCAACGACATTACTAAGTAAAATTGATGATGTCACCAATGATTAATATCACTGAGAGACGGTATGTCCTAGCGATGATTAAGGGTAGGGCTCTGAAGCCAGCCTGCTTGGGTTCCTGTCCGCTTTCTTCACCGTGTGTTCTGGGATGAGTCACTTAACTTTTCTGTGCCTCGATTTCTTTAACTGTAAAATGGGGATAATAGTAGTGCCGACCACGTAGGCTCATTCTGGGTATTCAGTATGCTCATTTTCTACTTGTAAAGCATTTAGAACAGTACCAGGCACCTAGTAAGTGTTGGGTAAATGCTGGGCATTTTCAGGAGAGAACATCTGTATGCGGATGATTCCAAAATTTACATCTCCCAGACTCATCCCTGAACTCTAGACTCATAGCCAACTATCTAGGCAGCGTCTCCGCGTGGATGTCTAATAGGCATCTCAAACTTAGCCTGTCCAAAACCAAGCTCATGACTAAGCACCACTTAAAGCCCTTCTCCATCCTCTGCATCTGAGCAAATAGCACTTTTGCCCAGCTGCTCAAGCCTAAAGACTTTAAGTCATTTCTTACTCCTCTCTTTTTTATCGCCCCCACAATCAATCCATCTGCAAGTCTCCGCCCAAATCCATCCAAAGCACTTCTCCCCCCTTGGTTGGATAGAGCTTAGGGACCAAGAAAAAACAAAAAGTGAAAAATGCCAATTTCAGATGGTCACATGCACAGGATTCCGAGTATATAACACTCTCAAATGATAAGATTGTAGATAGAGGACAGGTTAGTAGTTGCGAGGGGTTCGGGATGGGAGGATGATGAGAAGGATGATGAGCGGGAGGGAGATGTTTGTGATGATGGAGCAGTTCGGTGTCATGTGGTGATGGTCACACCAGCGTATCTGCATTAGTTTGCTAGGGTGGCCATAGCAGAGAACCACAAGCTGGGAGGCTTAACCACAGACTTGTCTTTATTGTTTGTTCCTGTCGCGAGATGGAAGGCGAGCTCAGCGAAGGCAGGGTCTTTGTTTTACTGCCTGATGTAACCCCAGTTCCTCAGTCGGTGCCTAGCACGTGGTAGGGGCTCAAGTATTTGTTGAATGAATGAATGAAGGATGGTCATTTTTCCCGTAGGCTCAGAAACAGAAAGCCAAACCAAGCAGTCCTTCCTGGGCCCCTGCTCCAGATGCTCACCCCCCGGAACCCAGAAAGAACCAGAAGGAGCTCTATCTTGTTTCCCACAATTGTCCAGGACCCAAATCATCCACTCAAGCCCCAGAATCAGAGAACAACCAGGAGGAGATCCATTATGCTGTCCTCAACTTCCCAGGCCTCAGACCATGGGACACCCAGAGGCCCAAGGATACTCACGCAGAGTACGCTGAAATCCAGTTCCACTGATCGTCTTCTGGGCTGGAGGACTTGGATCCAGGCCGGGGAGAAAGGCAGAACAATTGGGAAGAGGAGAACAGAGTGTAGTCTGTCTGTCTTTCTGTCTCCCTCTCTCTCTCGTTTCATCGTCCAAGGATGGGATGATCCCATCCCAGATCCTAGCATTTTGGAGCGGCTTGATGAACGTCTCCAGAGCGGCCTTCTCCAAATACACTATTCTAAGCAAGGTAAAGCTTTTCCTCTGACAAACCTCGGCACCGCCCTGGCTGAATACTCACAGTCTCAGTTTCTCAGTGGTGGGAGGGCCTTTAAAGATGATCAAGCGCTCATCTCTGCCAGCCTCACTGGTCAAGTCTGGGCGGCTGCCACCCGTGAGCCAAGAGTGTGTTTTACATTTTAAGTGGTTAAGGGGAAAATCAAAAGAAGGATGCTTTATGATGCATGGAAATGACTTGAGATTCAAATTTCAGTGTCCATAAATAAAACTTGATTGGAGTGCAGCCATGCCCATTTATTTCTGTATCGTCCATGGCTGATTTCAGGCAGAGTGGAGTCGTTGCCCTGCCAAGCCTAAGATAGCTAGCCTTCGGTTTAGGAAAAGTTTGTGGAATTTTCATGTAATGTAAACTCACCCACTTATTTGTACAGAAGCGGAGGTCCAGAGAGAGTTCAAGAGTAGCCAAGGTGACACTGACCTGCTCTGTGACTAGATGGAAGGTTTCTAGGGTGAGGACTTGTAGGGCGAGGAGACTTGAGTGGCAGTTTAATAGTAAGAGGGAGGAAATTAATAT
Organism: Lipotes vexillifer; assembly: GCF_000442215.2. NCBI lineage: Eukaryota > Metazoa > Chordata > Mammalia > Artiodactyla > Lipotidae > Lipotes > Lipotes vexillifer. The sequence goes on along the minus strand of NW_006790237.1, from coordinate 2,325,354 downwards.
TTTTGAATACCTGCTGTGTATCACATTGTGAGCTAACTGTGGTGTAAGATTTAAGAGTATCTCCATTGGGAAGATATCTGAGACTCAGAGAGGTGAATTAACTTATCTAAAGACACACAGGAGAAGTCGGCAGTATCAGGGGTCCCACCCATGGCTGACTCTGCTCTGCCCGCTTTTTCATAATCCCTCCGGAAGTGGCGCTCTTGAGTGAAAAGGACTCAAAACTCAGGGCAGAACGTGAGGATGGTCAGTCCTCTCAGATATAAAGAGAGGCTAGCTGGTGGCTGTGTCCATGAAGCTGGCCTCTGTTGATCTTTCTTTTTCCTTTCTAAGACCATGGTGGGGGAGTGGGGGTGGAGGGGATGTCTCTACTCCTTAGAAGGGTAAATGCAATTAGATAAAGAGGCAAAGAAAAGAAAGAAAAAGATTTTGAGTTGGAATTTTCCAAGGGTTCCTTTATACAGATACTATCTCTATTATACAGTTGGGCAAACTGAGTCACGAAAAGGTTACAGACACATCCAAAGCCCCAGGATTAGTAAGATTTGATTCCAGAGCCCAGGCTCTTGGTCATGACCTTATATTGCCCTCTTGGTGGCTTGTTGAGCAGAGGGGACCTGATAAGGAGGGGTGGCAGGTGAGTATATGGAAAGGACAAAGGACTTGCACTTGTGTCCAGATTCTACTACTTACTAATCAGAATAAGTGTAGGCAAGTGACTTTCTCTCTCTGAGCCTCGATTTCCCCATGTATTAAAATGAAGGTAACACCCTTACTTGGAAGGTTTGTTATAATGATTGAATAAGAGAGTACAGATGAGGGGGGTGGGCCAGTATAGGGGGAGGGGATTAAGAGGTACAAACTCTTAGGTATAAAATAAGCTACAAGTACATATTGTACAACACAGGGAATATAGCCAACATTTTACAATAACTATAAGTGGAACATAACCTTAAAAAATTTTTAACTGTGTATCACTCTTGTACACCTGCAATTTATGTAATATTGTACATCAAATATACTTCAATAAAAACATGTTTTTTAAGAAAAAGAGAGAACACAGATGAAGGCACTCTATAAACTGTAAACCGTTACCCAGACTTTAAGTACGATGATCTGAGTATCAAGTACGATGAGTTATGTATGGTGGGTGCCCTTCTCTGATTCGGAAGAATAGAGAAAGTTATCATCTTACATTTGTTTAATGGCAACTGTAGTGTTTTAAATTTTCTCGGCTTGTGTAAGGTATTAACTGACTAGCCCAGTTGGCTGAGCCATGGAGCTGCAGTCTGCAGGTGGGATGCAAATAGCTTTGAAGAAGAAGGTAGCAAAAAAGAGCGCTGTGCTCACTGTGTCCTAAGTGTTATGTGTTTTTCCTCCATAGTCACCCCCGGAGCCCGGATTTGGTAGTTACTGCATATGATGATATGGTAAGGAGGCCCACGCTGACATGTTTTGCCTCCTAACTGTGCCAGTGCCTCTGTGTACTGAATAAAATAAAAAACTGAACTAGCTGCAAGCACTGAAGTTGGCCACCAGAAGCCAGTATACCCAGAGTAATTGAATTACCCATGGAGTAGGATCAACCAATGCAACTGCCTCATTTTTTTTAAACTTTTTTAAAAAAATTGGGGTATAGTTGATGCACAACATTATATGTTTCAGGTGTAAACGTAGTGATTCACAGATTTTAAAGGTTATACTCCGTTTATAGTTATTATAAAATATTGGCTCTATTCCCTGTGTTGTAAAACATATCCTTATAGCTTATTTATTTTATACATGGTAGTTTGTACAACTGCCTCATTTTATAGGGGCTTCAAGGGGGACAGGTTCACACAACAAAATAGCAGAAGTGACATTCAAGCTCAGACAGGTCCTAAAAGGGATGACCACTGCAGGTCCTGAATTCGTTTTAATAAACTTAGAGGGGGGCAGAATGCTGGAGGGGCCTCTGTTTCCCTCTCTCTGCCCCCAAATCCTGCCAAACGACCCTTCAAAATTTGTTTGACCTGGGAAATTGCAAGATTATGTTGCTAGGACAACAGGTTTGACCAGGGGTCAGTAACTTTTTAAAAATTTATTTATTTTTGGCTGCATTGGGTCTTCTTTGCTGTGCGTGGGCTTTCTCTAGTTGCGGCTTGCGGGGGGCTACTCTTCTTTGCGGTGCACGGGCTTCAGACGCTCAGACGCGCTCAGAAACGTAGCCAATCAAAAAGCGAGGGTGCTAGCCCCGCCTCCCTCGGGTTTGACGGACAGAGAGAGGAGACGCGGAAGCAACGTGATCATACCCGCCAATCAGAGCTGAGGCTTACGTCTCGCGCTGTTCCACGTAACGAGGAGTGGGAGGGGCTCAAACCTATTGCTGCAGGCGTTTCCCCAACAAATCGGAACCTTCGTTCCCTCCCGACTCAGGAATTGATTGGTCACTTTTCAGAACTTGCCTGTCAATTTTGAAAGCTGGGTAAAGGGCATTAGAGGCGCAAGAACACGCCTCAGCTCTCCCAGCTCGGGGAGGAGGGCCTTAAAGGGCCAGGTACATGGTAAGTGGCGAGGTCGGACCCTGACGGCAGAAGCCGGAGCAACAGTAACAGAACAAAACCAGAAGCAGTGCCGTTACGCTGGGATTGAGTTTTATGTCGCAAAAAAACAGAGACTTAGCTTACTTTAGGTCAAGAGCTAGTAAGAAGCGGAACGAGGATTCGAACCCTTATTTCGGAGCCCTGTTCGACATAAGCTTCCTAACCGGATGGATGAGACCTGCATGCTAATCATAGTCGCCAGGAAAGGAAAGCCAGGCTTCTTGGTAAAAATCTTTAGATTCCAACCACCTAGGCTTTGCTCGCGCCGTTTCTTCTACATCAAATATCCATTCACCCTAGACCTAGCCCAAAGGCCACCTCCTCTAAAACAAAACAAAACAAAACAAAACAAAACACCAAAAAACCCCAGAACCTCTCCGACCTTCTCCCCCAGGCCTTGCAAGCGAGCAACAATGTTTTCCTGGCCCCCGACCTCCCCCTCCACCTCCTTGCCTCCAGGCAACGTTTAATCCGCTTCCGGCTCTCACTGTCCTGTTCCTCCCCGTGTCCCGGCTCCTATCACCCCAGGATGTTGTCCATCTCTGTGTCTGTCCCCCACCTCTCTAGAGTGAGAGCCCTTCGAGAGCAGGCACCAGTTCTGCATCATCTCGGCGTCACCAGCATCATCCAGCACAGAACTCGAAAGCTAGTCTCGGATTTCTCATCCTTAAAGTGGGATGTTGTGAACTTCTTGTAAAAAAAATTCATACTCAAAGGCGCCGCTCAGGTTGAGAACTTTGCATCATCCTTGATTCCCCATTACTCGTGTCCAGCAGCCCTGCCGCAAATCCCGATGGCTCTCCCTCCACAACACATCTTAAATCTATTCACGTCTTCCCATCCCCACTACCCCCACCCTCCTTGGAGCCGTCACCACCCATGCCTGGAGGATGGCAGCATTCTCCCTAGGCGTCCTGCTTCCACTCTTGCGTTCCACCACAATCCACTCTGCAAACTGCGGGCACAGTGCTCTTCTTAAAACATAAATTATGTCACACTTCTGCTTACAAATGTTCAAAGTCATCTCAATGTTCCAGAATTAAAAAAAAAAAAAAAAAAAAAATTCCAAAGTCAGCCTAGAAGGTACTATATAGTCTGGCTCCTACTTGTGTCTCCATTAAGCACAGACTCTGGAGTCAGGGTTCAAATCCCAGTTGTGCTACTGACGAGCTCTGTGACCTTGAGTAACTTACTTAGCCTCTCTGAGGCACAGTTTGAACCTCTGTGAAATGAAGACTGAATAAATTGGAATTATTCATTAAAATGGACCCCTAGTTTGTTAAAAAGAAGAAACTGACCAGTAGTCCTCAAAGCTGTCAAATTTGTGAAAAACAAGGAAAGACTGAGAGACTGCTGCTGAACAGAGGCGACTGAGGGGATGTGATGACTCAATGGGATCCTGCCTTGGATTCTGGAACAGAAAAAAGAGGACATTCGGGGGAAAAACTGGCAAAATCCAAATCAAGTCTGGAGTTTAGTGAAGAGTCTTAAGAGTCATGTTGGTTTCTTAGTTGTGACAAATGTTCCACGATAATGTAAGGAGATAGCAAGAGGGGAATCGGGGTGAGTTACAAAGTTATCTTTGTAACTTTTCTGTAAATATGAAGGTATTCCAAAATTTTCAATATATATATATTTTAAAAATAGACCTGCCCCTTTCCTCCTAGCTTATTGCTTCCCAGTCCCTCAAACACTACGTTTGTTTCACCCTGAGGGACCTTTGCACCTGCTTGTCCCTCCGCTGGGAATAATCAACTCCCAGGTCAGCTGACTCCATCCCACAGTATCCTTCTCTAACCATCTTATGTAAAATAAGCCCATGGGGGACTTCCCTGGAAGTCCAGTGGTTAAGACTCTGAGCTTCCACTGCAGGGGAACGCAGGTTCCATCCCTGATCGGGGAACTAAGATCCCACATGCCCGGTGGCGTGGCCAAAAAATAAAAAAATAAAATAACCCTCTGCCCCCTGTGCCTCTATATCACTTGTCCTGTCTTTACACCTTCACAGCCCTCCTGCATATAGGAACTGTACTGTGTCTTGTGTGTTTTTCTCCCAACATGTAAAGTTTCATTAGCGTGCATGTATTTTGTCCCGGGCTAAATCCCCGGTCCCCAACCTGGAGCGAAGCATATAGCAGGCACTGAATAATATTTCTTAAATAAATAGATCTGAGAATGACTATTGCTTCTCAATAAAATACTACCACGACCACCAGCAATAACAATAAGAAACTCTCATTGGTTGAGACTTATTATAGTCCAGATCATGTGTTGACTGCTTTACACACGCGATACATCCTTTAAACCTCACGGGATCCTAGAAGGTAATATTAGCCCCGTTTCTCAAAAGCACAGAGACTAAAAGGGCTTAAGCTCACAAAGTTAAGCCAGAGACAGGGCTTAGAGTGAAATCCGGCCTCTAAGATTGCCAGTCCATCTACTAACCCCTCCGCCCCCGGGAGTTCCCAATGTCCAGATTTCCCTAAATGTCCCTTTAGTCCTAAAGAACACCATTGGGTCCCCTGAGGACACGGCCCAGGAATACAGGTGGAGAGAGAGGAGGGGGCTAGGGACTCCTGCGTCTGAGGTGGGCGGGGCCGGGGGCCTGGACTCCTGGGTCTGAGGTGGGAGGGGCCGGGGGCCTGGACTCCTGGGTCTGAGAGGGGAGGGGCCGGGGGCCTGCACTCCTGGATCTGAGGGAGAAGCGGGCTCGAGCGCCCGGCTCCCGGGTCTCCGGAAGGCGGGGTCTGCGACCTGAGATACGTGGGGTCGACGCACTGGAACCCCGCGAACTCAGCCCTGCACGCTTTCCTGCGGTTCGGCACGCCCCGCAAACCACGCCCCCTTTCTGACAAAGTCCCACCCATCTTCTTCCAGACGCTTCCCCCCTCACTGGGCCGTGGAGAAGTCGTGGCGAGGGTGCTAGAAAAGACTTGAAAGACCCCGGTGAAGATGGAACAGCAAAAGGAAGGGACTGGGCCAGAGGGGTGAGAGACGCAAGACTTCCCGCGGGGAGCACAAACACCCAGAATGAGGGAGGATAGAGAAAATCAGAGAGTTGAACAGACCCAGAGAGTATCAGGAAAAAAAAAAAAAAAGTCTTGGGTATCAACACACAGAAACAGAATCTTCGACAATCTTAGTGACAGAGAGAGTTGAGCGAGATGCTTAGAAATAGGGAGAGAGCTAGAAACATATTTGTGGAACAGAGAAATTTCGAGAAGGAACCAGGAGAATTGAAGATGCCAGACACAGCCGTAGGGCTGGAGAAATAATAATTGTCCACATTTATTGAACACTTCCCAGACCCAGCCCTTTAATAAGCACCTTTGATACCACCAGAAGCTATCTCTTGGTATGAAAAAGTAAGGTTCGGAATGGGAAAATGATTTGCCCAAACACAACGCGAGGGAGGCAGCCTGGAATGGGAACCGTGTTCTGTGGGATGCTGAAGCTCTGGCAGAGCTGTCTGTCTGTCTGTAAAGAAAACGGGAAGAAACAGAGAGAGAAAGGGGCGAAGTCAGAGGCGAGCTCAGTCCTGAGGATGGGGAGAAATGGACTCCTGGGAGAAGCCGGGAAGCAGAAACGCTGCAGTAGGGAAGGCGTATGCAGATGGGGAGACCCACTGACCTGTCCTTTTGTCATTCTAGGAACAACCTGCCTTCCCCAGGGACTGAGTCGTGGCCGCCTGCACCTTTCCCAGCCCTGTACCCTTCTCTCCTGGGCACCCCAGATCCAGCCCACCTGGGGCTCCCTGAGAGCCTGGCCGCTGTCACTGTCCCCATCCGTCTGGATGCCCTCTCCTACCTCCTGCACAGCGCCCTGATGGGAGCCTACACGCTTCAGCAGTCCTTGCCCTCCTGCCCCTGCGCCCCACAGGCGTGCTGCACCCAGCCGGGCACCGCCAAGAGGCCGCCCAGGGGACGAGGGGGCAGGGACGTCCGACGCAGGCCAGGCCGGGGTCAGGGCCAGCGGCAATGGGGGCTTGGGAGGGCTGAGCAGGCAGAGAGTGGCTGGGGGGGGAACCCTGGGGCTGGCCCCAAGAGCCCGCTGATGACGCTGCCATCACCAACACCACCTGCCCAGGACGGGAATAAGGACGCCCAGGGTCTGGAGCCGCCCCTGGAGACGCCGCCTGCTGATGACTGGGAGGCCGAGTACTAGGACCCTGAGGACCCTGCACCCTGGACTCCGGAGGGGGCCCTTGAGGGTCACCAGGAGGGTGTTCCCGGAGCCCAGGGTGACCTCAGCCCTGCCAGAGATACCCAAGAAACATCCTGCTCCCACCCCTCTTCCTGTCAAACCACAGCCTCAGGAGAGGGTCCTGCGAGTCACCTGGTGAAACCCAGACCTGACATAGGATCCCAAGCCAGGGAAGCAACCCTGAACCTCATGCCCAAACCCAAGCCTCTTCCCATTTCTTACACTGTTCCCAACTACAGCGACAACACTCACCTCACTCTCAATGCCCAGGGCTCCTCCAACCATGCCCAGGCCCATTCCTGACCCCAAAGCCATTCCCACCTGCCTCTGCCAGCCCCATCCCACGGCCACACTGAATCCCACATCCCGCAGCCGTTCACCCCCATTCCATTCTCCATCTCCGCCCCGACCCATCCTCATTCCCATCCACCTGAAGGCCAACCAGTCCTCGTCCTTGATTTCTCCTGCACTCCAGCCCTGTCTTCAACCCCAGCCAGCCCCGCCTCGCCCTCAATTTCCTTCCTGTCCCAGCCCCAAACGTGACATGCCCTGTGACCCCACCTGCAAAGAACCCCACTGGCCCAACATATCCAGATACCTGCAGCCCCACCCCATTTCCTGCCTTTGGGGGAGCGGGGCCGGGTTGAACAATAAATGGCCGAGTGTCCCTATGTCTTGTGTCTGTGTGTGCTTACACAGTTTGGGCTGACCCCGAGGGTGCCGTGGAACGAGGCCTGTGAAAGGGTGCTAGGGTGGCTGGGAGGGTCACAGAGAGAGGCCGGTGGGACCAGGGGCTGCGGGGAGGGAGGGCCTGGATTCCTGCTTCAGCGAATTCCATTTGGGGCGTCTGCCACCTCTGCACTTCTGCCTGCTGGAAGCTGCTGGGCCATGGGACCATTGTATGGGGAGGCTTAAGGGATTTGGGAGACCCTGGGAGCAGAGAGGCCAGCGACCTGACTGGGCTCAGTCGGCACAGAGGGTCCGAGGCAGACGGAGGGTTCAGGGCAGGCTCTGCCCCTCAGGTAGGGACCAGGCGTGGGAGCCATGGGCCCCTCCTCCCCCTAAATCTCGGCGGCCAGGCCTCCTTTCTCTTGCAGGGACTTGGTGGGGTCCTAGCCCTAGCCCCCTCCTCACCTTGAACCTGGGAGTCCAGGCCCTCGGCCCCCTCCATCCCCCAAAGACTTGGTGTCCCAGTGGCCAGCCCCTTCCTGGCTTAGGACCTGGAAATCTAAGCCCCCAGCCCCTTTCTCCCCCCAGGACCCAAGGGTCTAGGTTCTCAGACTCCCCAGACTCAGGAGTCCAGATCCCGAGCTCCCTCTGCCCCCCAGACTCAGGGATCCAGGTGCCCAGTTCCGTCCTCTCATTGGGACCTAATGTCCCAGCCCCCCAGCTCCCTCCTCACCTAGGATCTGGAAGTCTAGGGCCCCAGCTTCTCGTCCCTCAGACTAGGAATCTAGACCCCCAGTCCCTTCTCTCCCAGGACATGGGAATCCAGCTCCTGACTCCATCTCTCCTCTTACCCACAGATCACCATGTACAGCTTCATGGGTGGTGGCCTCTTCTGCGCCTGGGTGGGGACCATCCTCCTGGTGGTGGCCACGGCGACAGACCACTGGATGCAGTACCGGCTGTCGGGGGCCTTCGCCCACCAGGGCCTATGGCGATATTGCCTGGGCAGCAAGTGCTACCTGCAGACGGAGAGCATCGGTGAGGCTCCGGGGCGGGGTCTGGGTTGTGCCTGGGATCAGAGCCTCACGCAGGGCAGAACCTTACAGTGGAAAGGCCACCTATTTTGTAGATGGAGAACCTTGTGGCTCAGGGAGGGAAAGCGTCCAGCCCAAGGTCACTCAGCGTGGAAGGGGCAGAACTGGGATTTCAGTATTTTTTTCTAGTACGATTACAGGATGTACCGATTTAGAGGTTAAGTAGAGAGGTGACATTTCCTGGCATGAAATAGAGGTCAGGTATAGCAGTTGGGGCTGGGGTTATCAGAAGAGCATTTTCTAAATATCTACTAGGTGTCAAGAACTATATTAGGTACCAGGAGGATACAGAAGCAATACGGACCCTAAGTTTGCTAATACTGGATGAGATACTTTTTAATACTTGCTGTGAGCCAAGCCATATGTGTACATGTATATATGTGTGTGTATGTATATGTGTATATAGATATATACGTGTATATATTACATTATATATTATAAAAATGGAGATAAAAATAGTACTTACAGCAGAGGATTCCTGCAACCTATATTATATAATACATATTATTATAATATACTATGTACCTCTATGTGCCTCTTTCCATAAACGTATATATTTGTATATATGTACAGTCTTCCCTCAGTCCCTCAGTAGCCACAGAGAATTGGTTCCAGGACCCGCCGTGGATACCAAAGGCTCTGGATGCTCAAGTCATGTAGTCGGCCCTCTGTATCCGCGGTTCCGTATCCGTGGTTCTGCATCTGGGGATTAAACCAATGGCGGGTAGTGTAGTACTGTATGTATTTATTGAAAAAAATTCTCATGTAAGTGGACCTGCACAGTTCAAACCTGTGCTGTTCAAGGGTCAAATGTATATACATGCATATATATGGAAAGAGAGATGCATAGAGATGTATAGTATATTTCATAATATATATTATACAATATACATTATATAATATATTAATAATACATAGTATATCACACGTTCTATATTATCTGTATCCAAAAATAGTGTAGTAATAATAATAATAACAGTAACTGGCATGTATTGTTACTGTGTCCTACGTGCTCTTCTAAGCGCTTTGCCTGGATTAACTCCCTTCGGTGTCCCAACAACACTAAGAGGGCTGTTCCGTTGTGTCTATGAATTAAGACATGATACTTGACCTCAAAAAGTCAATTCTTCTGGGGGTGGGGGTTGGGAAGAGGAGCCAACCCTCAGTGAGCCCTGTGATGTGACAGGCTTGTGGCAGATTTCACCTACCCCATCTCGCCAAACCTACCCATTTGCTGGAGGGATAAACTGAGGCAGGGAGAAGTGGAAAGGTTTGCCCTGGGCTACCAGTCTCAGAGCCCCATCTGGCTGACTTCGTGCATCCTTTTCATTTCTGGCTGTCTCCTTTGTCACACTTCTACCATTCCTCCTGCTTCAGACTGGGAACACCACCAGACCCTCTGAGTTCCCTCTGCTGGGGATGGGAGAGAGGGAGGCTGGATGGAGGTCTTCAACTTCATTTGATATCTTCATGACCACAAGACTGAGAGCCTCAGGGACGTACCTCACCCCGACTGATTCTTGGGTATTTGTCCAAACAGCGGGTTTAATTTGTTTATCCATTGTACAGCTGACGTAATCCGATCACCAAAATTAGAGCAGGAGTCCTGAGTTTGCTTCCCAGAGGCCAAACCCAACCCAAGACACGTATGCATAGCATTTTTTTAAGTTTCCAAAGTCATTACCAGTATTTTAAAAATCTGGAGATTTTACATTAAAATCTGGACTTGCAGCTCTTTTTGAATAATCCGGTTTTGCCTGTCTTTTCCAGGCCCATGGTCAGCTGGTTATGAGAAGCAAATGCCCCCTTCAAATGGGGTACACCAGTCAGGGTCCCCTCAGGAGACAGAAACCACACCGTGATTTGAATAGGGAAGGTTTTGTCTAAAGATGAAGCTGATAATTGATAGTTGGTATATGGGACATACACGTTCCCCATGCAGCCTGCTGTCTCCTGCCTTTATTCACAGCTGCAGCCAAGTCTCAGAGGCATTTGTGTTTTCCACCCCTGCATTAGCCCAGCCATGGGGAAGAAATAGGCTATAACATCCGCCATAAATCCTCCAGACTTTTAAATACCCAGAGGCATGTGTATTCGTTTTCTAAGGCTGCCGTAACAAAGTACCACAAACTGGGTGGCTTAACAGAAATCACAGATCTGGAGGCTAGAAGTCCAAAATCAAGGTCTCTGCAAGGTTGGTTCCTTCTGAGAGCTGTGAGGAAGAATCTGTCCCCTGCCTCTCTCTTAGCTGCTGGTGGCTGCCTGGCAATCTTTGGTTTTCCTCGGCTTATAAATGCACCAGCCCATCTCTGCCTTCATTTTTAAGTGATGTTCCCCTGGATGTGTGCCTGTCTCCAGATTTCCCCATTTTATGAGGACACCAATCATATTGGATTAGAAATCCACTCTACTCTGGTATGACCTCATCTTAACTACTTACATCTGCAAAGACCCTCCCTATTTCCAAATAAGGTCATATTCCGAGGCAGTGGGGGGAGGGGGGAGCAGTTAAAACTTCAACATGTGAACTTGAAAGGGGAGGCGCCACGCGACCCAGCAGCCCATAACATCAGAGGAGAGTATCCAGGAATTGTTCTCCCCTAGACTTTCACAAGACAAAAGACTGTATTTTGCAAAGATCTAAGGCTTTTTCAGTGGCAGGACCCCCGTTCTGCCCCGGCGTGATAATTGTCATGGGTTCTCCCCATGAGAGACAGAATAACAAAGCAGTTAAGACTGAGGGCGTGGAGCTTGGCTTTCAACTCCAGTCCCTCTGCTAATTACGGGACCTTGAGCAAATCACTTCACCTCTCTGAGCCTCCATTCCTTCGCTTGAAAAATGGTCATGAAAATATTACTTAGAGCATAGGGCTCTTGGAAAGAATAAATAGGATCATACATGGGAAGAGAGCCTGGCACGTACTCGACAGTTGCCAAATGGAAGATGAGATCATGATGAGTGTTCCCAGGGCATCTCCATTCATTCAACATGTTTCTTGAACACCTATTATGTGCCAGGCACTAGGTGCTGGGGATACAGCAGTGACTGAGAAAGCCAGGCCCTTGCCCTCACAGAGCTGAGAACTCAGTGGAGAGAGTAGACATCATAGACAAGTTAGAAATAAATTAATGGGACATTTCTAAATATGGGTAAGTGGTATGAAGGCAGGGAAAGGGAGCATGGGAGAGAGGATAGAGAGTGAGTAGCAGGAGGATATGGGAAATCGGCATTCATTCACTCATTCATTCATTGAACAAGCATTTCTCCAGGCCCATGTGCAAATCAAACCTCTGCTGGTGTCTGTGGTGTAGAATCGACCAGGTCCCTGTCCTCAGGGAGCAATCAGGCTGGAGAGGGAAACAGGCAGAGAGAGTCTCAACCCAGAGCAGGGAGTGAGGATGGTGCCTGAGGGGTGAAGGGATGCTTCCCAGAGGAGGGGATCTGGGAGCCGGGCTTTGGAGGATGAATAGGAGTCTGCCAGGTGAAGAGGAAGGGTTTTTCAGAGAGGTGAAGGAGGAGCTAGGTCAGGA
>NW_006790237.1:2311745-2313265 GCF_000442215.2 Lipotes vexillifer | reverse complement strand
ATTCCTGCCCTCAGAGGTAGCAGCCTTCACCACTGAGGGCAAGGAAGGCACAGGAGTGACCGTGGGGTGCTCCCACAGCATACTGGAATGCCACCCGGGCCTTCATGATCCTGTCCTCCCTGTGCGCCACCTCTGGCATCATCATGGGCATCATGGCGTTCGCTCAGCAGCCCACTTTCACCCGCTTCTCCCGGCCCTTCTCTGCGGGCATCGTGTTTTTCGCCTCCAGTGAGTGAATCACCCCCTACACCTGCCCCTCTCCCAGCTCCCTCTCCAGCTCTACCCTCAACACCACTTCCATTCCCCACTGTTCCTCACTCCACTCCACCCGCACCCAAATCCCCCCTCCACCTTCAGCGACAACTTCAGGACTATTTCTAATGCCAGTCAGTTCTGACACCAGCTCTGTGTACTGCCATTCAATTCTGGCACTAACCACCAGAGTTGGCATCAAATCCCACAGGTTTAAAGGCACGGTTCCCAACCAGACTGCCCCTACTCCAGCTGCAAGTGGGGTCCCCAGCTCACCTGTACTTTTGACCAATCGGCTACAGATTCAGGGGTTCCAGGACCTGCTCAGGTTCAGAAATGTGCTAGAATAACTCACAGAACTCAGGAAAGCGTAATACTTACAGTTTTATTATAAAGAGTACAACTCAAGACCAGCCAGCTAAAGAGATGCATAGTGTAAAGCCGGAGAGGGGTCCTGAACGTGGAGTTTCCATGCACTCTCCCTGCAGAATTAGGGCTCGTCAGTCCCCCCGCACCCCCGCAGCGCATCCATGCATTCACCGAACAGGGAGTTCCAGTGACCACCAGCATCCAGCATTTCTACTGGAGTTTCATTACAAGGGCATGAGTCACTGGCCATGTGATTGAACTCTATCTCCAGCTCCCCTTTCCTCCCCAGAGGTTGGACTGATCCCAAGCGGCTCAAAGCCCCAACCCTCTATTCCCACCGCTGACCAGCTCCTATCCCTGAGTCATCTCTGGTCATCAACATAAACTCAGGTGTGACCCAAGAACAGCAAAGACACTCCTAGTACTCAGAAAACTCCAAGGATTTAGAGTTTCCCTCCCAGGAACCAGAGACAAAGACCAGTCAGATTCTTTACGACACAACACAGCCCCACACCACTCCCACCCTAACCCTACTCCTCATTCATTTTTACTCCCACTTTCAACTCAATCCCCATCCTCACCCTTACCCCTACCTGCACCCCTACCCCCTTCTCAATTTACTCATTCCCACCCCCATCTCCAAACCCGCCCCCATCCCCATTCCCCCCCCACCCCCACCCCCGACCTCTCTCCAGCCTTTTTTGTCCTGCTGGCCTTGGCCATTTACACTGGAGTCACCGTCAGCTTCCTCGGTCGCCGCTTCGGGGACTGGCGCTTTTCCTGGTCCTACATCCTGGGCTGGGTAGCCCTGCTCATGACCTTCTTTGCAGGTACTGGGTTTGGGGGTGGAAAGGCCAGTGTCCGGGTGAGATGACGGGGGGGGGGGGGCCTCCACCAGC
>NW_006790237.1:2306191-2311735 GCF_000442215.2 Lipotes vexillifer | reverse complement strand
GGGGGGGGGGGGGGGTCCCACACAGGCGCCCCCGGCACTGAACCCGAAGGCAGACTCCAAGCCCTGTGGACACCAGGGAGAAAGGGGATGATGCTGTGTCGGTGTCTTGTGCTGGGAGCAGGGGCTGGGAGGGCTGATGGGGGGCTGCGCGGGGTCAACCGGGATCTCTTCTCGCGCAGGAATTTTCTACATGTGTGCCTACCGGATGAATGAATGCCGGCGCCTGTCCACTCCCCGCTGAACCCAAATGTGTGCCCCGACTTCATCTGGACGTCAAAGTCAGGTCACTGAACAGGAGGCAGTGGGTCTAGAGGCCTGAAATCCTGGTTCCTGGGGCCTGGTGGAGGCAGTTGAGGAGATCCAAGGCCCCAGCCACCAGGGGGCGTGTTAGAGAAATGGAATATCCATTAGAGAGACTTTTTGGAGCCTAATAAAACTGACGGAAACTACTGAAGTGTGGTCCCTGAGGCGTTCGAGTGGAGAGAAAGAGGAGTGAAGTGTGGTGAATGGGGCAGGGGTGGTGGCATTATAGTAGGCCCGCCTGCTCAGTTCCTGTAGGAGAGATGGGCACAGAGATAAATTGCACGGTCCCCACCCTACTAGGTTCACCTTTTTTTTTTTTTTTTTTTTGGCTGCACCCCTCGATGTGTGGGATCTTAGTTCTCCCACTAGGGATCGAACCTGGGCCCCCTGCATTGGAAGTGCGGAGTCCTAACCACTGGACCGTCAGGGAAGTCCCTGGGTTCAACTGCTAGGAAACCAATGTGTAGGTCCAATTCTGATGGGTGTGTTTTTTCCCCACACCACCAAGCGAGTAACTCAATTCTGACACGATCTACCTAGAGAAAGTGTCAGATCACACAAGTTAAAGACACAGCCCTAGAAGACCACCTCCCACTTCAGATGCCAATCACAAGCCCAGGTTGTCACTTGTGCTTCTGACCAACCAGCAATAGACTAGAGGTCCCAACAACCCCCTCCTTGGGATCCATTAATTTGCTAGAGCAGCTCACAGAACTCGGGGAAACATTTTACTTACTAGATCACCAGTTTTTTATAAAAGGATATAACTCAAAGCAGCCAGATGCGGCTTCCCTGGTGGCGCAGTGGTTGAGAGTCCGCCTGCCGATGCAGGGGACGCGGGTTCGTGCCCCGGTCCGGGAGGATCCCACGTGCCGCGGAGCGGCTGGGCCCGTGAGCCATGGCCGCTGAGCCTGCGCGTCCGGAGCCTGTGCTCCGCAGCGGGAGAGGCCACAACAGTGAGAGGCCCGCGAACCGCAAAAAAACCAACCAACCGAACAAACAAACAAAAACCAGCCAGATGGAAGAGATGCGCACGTCAAGGTAAGTGAGAAGACGTGTGGAGCTTCCTTGCTCTCTCCAAGTAGGTCACTCTCCCCCAGAAAGCACGTGCCCATCAGCCGGAAGCTCTCTGAATCCTCTCCTGGGTTTTTCTGGAGACGTCATTACATAGTTATGATTGATTAAATCATTGGCCATTGGTGGTTGAACTCAATCTCCAACTTCTCTCCCCTCCCAGGAGGTCAAGGGGTGGGACTGCAATTTCTGACCCTCTAATCAGCGGTGGTTGGTTCCCCTCGCTCTCACAACTTAGGAAATTCCAAGAGTTTTAGGATCCCTATGCCAGAAGTGGGGACAAAGACCCAATATATATTTATTATAAAACATAATATCACAGTAGGATAACACGATAAATGAAAAGATCTGTGGAACTTCCCCGGTGGTCCAGTGGTTAAGACTCCACACTCCCAGTGCAGGGGCCATGGGTTCTATCCCTGGTCGTGATAGGGACAGAATAAAGGGACAAAGTAGGTAATTAAATAGGGGATTAGTTAAATAGGGGATTTACTTACACTAGGGGATTGTAAGTAAAGAAAAAGTATGGGAGACCCCTGTAAGTTAATGATCACTTAAGAAAGCAGGTTTGCTTAACCACAAAACCAAGCAGGCTTGCTTAGCAACAAAACCATGCAACAGAAGCATGAGACATGCCCCAAACGATAAAACAATGGTGGCGTGAGACCCACATCCTGTCCAGTGAGCTCAGTAAGTTAATAACCCCCATGAAATTCTCTCTAAAATGTCAATAAAAGACAGTAATTTATGGAAAGGTGATATTTCAAAGTGAAAGACCCTCATTGTACTGAGACCTGAAATAATTTTTCCATAGTGCCGTGACAGTCCTGGCTTGACCATGTAGGGACAAAAATACTCCCCTGCCCAACCTGGAGGCGGAGCTGATGATGGCAGCATGACGTCTACTCAAGAATGAGGAAGGGGGTGGTCTTCTCCCCCTCCCCACTTTTCCTTTGATTATAAAACAGGAGCCCACTAAGTTCTGGGGGAGGCACCCTCTCGCCCACCCATTTGTAAGCCTCACAAGCATCCTATTCTAATAATCTAATAAATCGCTTCTTATCTCGTCACTTTGCCTCTCACTGAATTCTTTCTGTGCTGAGACAACCAGAGCTCCTCGGAGCCCTCCAAAACGCCACTGAGCGAACTCAGCCTGGGAACTCAGATCCCACATGCTGCCCAGCGCGGCCAAAAAAAAAAAGGAACAACTGTGGAAAAACAACCTCCTTGCCCACTCGCGCCATCTCCAGTTGGCTCTCCCAACCTCCTGGCCCCTCCCTGGATGGACCCTTCCAAGGAGAAACACCAGAAGTCTGGTCTGCACCTCGTCCTGCACCTGCCTCTTCATCCATCATTCGTGACTTTTATCTTCTCTTCACTCACTCATTCATTAGTTCATTCAACAAACTCGTGCCAACTGCCATGAGATTTACTAAGGCTTACCATGAAATAATAAGACTATTTAGGGAGGCTAATTCCAATAATAAGAATATTTATGACAGCCTAGGCTAGGAACTGTTATATTAATAGAGGCTTACTCCCTAGAAATATCTATTGGGGCCTCCTCAAGTAACAAAAATACTGTATTTATAGAGGCTTCCTCTAGTAATAATAGCAACTGAAGCCCTCCTTCTCTAATTATAATTTATTGAGGCCTATTTAAGTAGAAATATTTCCTGAGACTTATTCCAGGAATCATATTTATAGGGGCTGACTCTAGCAATAATAATGATGCTATAACTTCAGACTCATATCTCCAGCTACTTACTCAACATTTCCACCTGAAAAGAAGAGGCATCTCAATTTTCACATATCTGAAGTTGAGCTCCTGAACTCTCTCACACCCCGCATCTGCTCCTCCCATGGTCTCCCCCAACTTAGTAAATGACAAGTCCATTTTTTTTTTTTTTTTTTTTTGCGGTACGCGGGCCTCTCGCTGTTGTGGCCTCTCCCGTTGCGGAGCACAGGCTCTGGACGCACAGGCTCAGCGGCCATGGCTCACGGGCCCAGCCGCTCCACGGCATGTGGGTTCTTCCCGGACCGGGGCACGAACCGGCGTCCCCTGCATCGGCAGGCGGACTCTCAACCACTGCGCCACCAGGGAAGCCCCAGTACATCCTTTTTGATGATCTATTTTATCCATAGTAGTGTGTATATATTAATCCCAAATTCCTAATTTATCCCTCCACCCCACATTTCCCCTTTGGTAACCATAAATTTGTTTTCAAAGTCTGTGAGTCTGTTTCTCTTTTGTAAATAAGTTCATTTGTATCTTTTTTATATTCCACATATATGTGATATCATATGATATTTGTCTTTCTCTGTCTGACTTACTTCACTTAGTGTGATAATCTCTCGGTTTATCCATGTTGCTGCAAATGGCATTATTCCATTCTTTTTTATGGCTGAGTAATATCCCATTGTATATATGTACCACATCTTCTTTATCCATTCCTCTGCTGATGGACATTTAGGTTGCTTCCATGTCTTGGCTATTGTAAATAGTGCTGCAATGAACATTGGGGTGCATGTATCCTTTCGAATTATGGTTTTCTCCGGATATATACCCAGGAGCGGGATTGCTAGATCATATATGGTAGTTCTATTTTTAGTTTTTTAAATTAATTAATTTTTAATTAATAAATTAATTAATTTATTTTGGCATTGGGTCTTCCTTGCTGTGCGTGGGCTTTTCTCTAGTTGCGGTGAGGGGGGGGGCTACTCTTTGTGGGGTGCACAGGCTTCTTATCGCCGTGCCTTCTCTTGTTGTGGATCACGGGTTCCAGGCGTGTGGGCTTCAGTAGTTGTGGCACACGGGCTCAGTAGTTGCGGCTTGCGGGCTCTAGAGTGCAGGCTCGGTAGTTGTGGCGCACGCGCTTAGTTGCTCTGCAGCATGTGGGATCTTCCTGGACCAGGGCACGAACCCGCGTCCCCTGCATAGGCAGACAGATTCTTAACCACTGATCCACCAGGGAAGCCCGTACTTCTAGTTTTTTGTTTGTTTGTTTGTTTGCGATATGCGGGCCTCTCACTGCTCTGGCCTTTCCCGTTGCGGAGCACAGGCTCCGGACGCGCAGGCTCAGCGGCCATGGCTCATGGGCCCAGCTGCTCCGCGGCATGGGGGATCTTCCCGGACCGGGGCACGAACCCGTGTCCCCTGCATCGGCAGGTGGACTCCCAACCACTGCACCACCAGGGAAGCCCCTAGGTTTGGGGTTTGGGAGGGATGGGTTGGAACTGGGGTTAACAATGGGATTGAGCTTGGGGATTGGGATAGGCTGAATTTGGGGTTGGAGCTGGAGTTTGGAATTGGAACTGGGGTTAAGGATGAGACTGAGGGAATTCCCTGGCTGTCCAGTGGTTAGGACTCAGCGCTTTCATTGCTGGGGCTGGGGTTTGATCCCTGGTCAGGGAACTAAGATCCCACAAGCCATGCGGTGTGGCACACACACACACACAAATGAATAAAATAAATAAATAAAAGGATGGGATTGAATTTGTTGTTGGGAATGAGAATGGGGCTGGGTTGGAGGGTAGGGACGGGGCTAAGGATGGGATTGGAGCTGCCTGCGGTCAGGATGGTGTTGGGTTTGGGATGGGGTCAAGATCACAGATGGCGGTCCAGTGGCTAGGACTCCGTTCTTTCACTGCCGAGGGCCCGGGATCAATCCCTGGTTGGGGAACCAAGATCCCACAAGCCATGCGGTGAGGCCAAAAGAGAAAAAGAGAGAGAAGAGAAGAAGAAAAAGAGAGAGAGAGAGAGAGAGAGAGAGAGAGAGAGAGAGAGAGAGGGAGAGAGAGATCTCAGATGGGTTCTGTGCATGTGATCACCACATGCCCTCGGCTAAGACTTCCTGAAGCTTGTCCGGCAACTAATCACAGGAGCCTGTCCAGCACCATTTTGGGGATGGCACCCCAGCTGCTCAGGACCTGGATCCCCTCCTGGGAGCCTGTCCTCATGAGCATGTTCTCAGGAGTGGCCAGTTACCCCACTGGTGAGCATCTGGGTGAAGGATGGGGGCCTGCAAACTGGAGTCTCCAACCAAGGAAGAGGACCCAGCCTCCTGGGTCACTCTGGTTCTCCCCTTCGCCAGCTGTCCTGGGACTGTTAGCTCAGTTCATCTGCAGGACAGAAGTCCTCTTCCAGGTCATTCCTGCGTCGTAGAC
>NW_006790237.1:2288322-2306046 GCF_000442215.2 Lipotes vexillifer | reverse complement strand
ATTCCTGCTTCGTAGACGTCAAGTTTGTCTGGGCCTTCTACCTGGGCTGTAGCACGTTCACCTTCTATTTGAGGTGGGGCCCAGGACCTGATGCTCCTGTGAGGGGAGGGCCAGAAAGTCCTGCACTGACATCCTTGACCCCCAACTCCCGCTCCCCGACCACAGAAACCCAGATCCTGTCGATGAAGCACACCAGACGGAAAGCCTTGCTCGAAACAGCACTAACTGTGAACTCACGTATCAGATGAGGATGTGGGGACGTCTTCCCTCCACAAACTTTCAAAATTGCGATCGCTGTTTACCTGCCCTGGGCATAAGCTCCAAGTAAGGAGCCGGGAGTCTGTGTCCCCACGCCCAGGACCTGGAGTCTAGGCTTCCTAGCAGCTTCCTCCTTCAGCCCCAAGCATCCTAGCCTCCTTCCCCTTCCTTTTATGGAGACCCTAGAATTGGGGCCCCCCGTCTGCCAGAACGGAAGGTTGCAGAACCCACAGGAAAGAATGATGCATCCCCCAACTGTCCCCTCTGGCTACACCTCCCCCTCCCATTTAACTCACACCCTGGCCTCACTCACCACACCCCACCTCTGGGCCCCCAGGCCTCTCTCTCACCTCTTACAGGAAGCCCCCTCTGGCGTGGAGGGCTCCGAGGGCAGGAGGTATAGAACCTTCTGTAGAGACACACTCCACCCACCCAAACCACTGACAGTGTGACATCTCCAGGGCCCTTCCCCCACCATATACTGTGAGGAGAACCTCAAGGGGTGGGGAGCGGGTGCCGATGCAAGCCGGGAAGGGAGGATGTGTGACGAGAGTCAGCTGCCAGGAACTGGGTGAGACCAAGCTAGTCTGATCTGAAGGACCACAGGTCCCCCAGCTGCCCCAACTGCTTGACTCTCCCAGGAGTCCGGGGGGCAGATCTTTCTCCTTTCGCAGAGACCCAGGAATCTGGATCACCAGGCTCTTCATCACCCAGGACCCAGAAACCCAGCCTTCGCCCCCATGGAGCCCTGCCGGTCCCTGGCCCTGCTCACTAGCTCCCTGGGCCTGTTGTCTCTCTTGGTGGCTCTGAGCACGAATTTCTGGTTTGTGGCCGAGGGGCCCAGCTTCTTGTCTCACTCGGGCCTCTGGCCAAGAGGAGATCAGGGCTCAGTAGAAGGTAAGGGGGAGCGGTCTCTCTTGGGGTGGGGAAGGGCCTGAGGGGACGGGCACTCAGCGGTCCCGTCTCTGAGCAGGCTATATCCACGTGACACAGAGCTTCTGCGTTCTGGCTGTCCTCTGGGGCCTGATCTCTGCGAGCTTTCTGGTCATGTCCTGCATCCCTTCACTGTCTGCTCCTGGACGCGGCCCCATTGTCTCGACCTTCATAGCCTTTGCCGCAGGTAAGGACTCCGGGCTGCGCTTGGGGTGCTGGGACCTGGTGAGTTTCTGCGGAGGGGCTGAGCCATCCCTCGTGTCTCCGTCCCCAGCCCTGTCCCTGCTAGTGGCCATGGCGGTCTACACCATCGAGCGGTGGAAGCAGCCTGGACACCCCCAGATCCATTCTTTCTTCTCCTGGTCCTTCTACCTGGGCTGGGCTTCAACTGTCCTCTTTCTCTGTGCAGGTGACTGCTGCCCTGGGGAGTTCCGGGGGTGGATAGGGGCCCAGCTGGGGGCCCTGAGGGGGCAGGGCAGGAGCGAGGGTTTAACTTCTCTCTGCCAACCCAGGTGGCCTGAGTCTGGGAGCTCACTACAGGGCCCACCGGCCTGGCTACGAGGCCATGTGAACCACAGGATGGCTTTGGCACTCCATTCTCTGAAGGCGTCACCAGGAACCATGAAAACAGCTGGCTCTCCTTCTTGCCCTGACTCTCGGTGTCTGCAAGCTCTTTCCTCTGTGTCTTCATTCATTCAACAAAAATTTGCTGGGATCTGGTTATTCTGAGGTTAACTTTTCTTGACTCTCGGTGCCTGCAAGCTCTTTCCTTTGTGTCTTCATTCATTCAACAAAAATTTGCTGGGATCTGGTTATTCCGAGGTTAATGCTGCAACAACGGAAGCCGACGACACTGCAGCTCCACGGCAGATGACACTGGGCACCCAGAGAGGAGTCAATCCTGCTACCTGCCCTGCCCTAGAGATGCTCCCACCAGAGTGGGAACCAGTGTGGGATCAGGCATGGCCCCAGGGCCCTTGTCTCTCCATCCTTTATCTCTTTTCTTCCCTTTGTCTTTCTCCCTTTAGCTCTTTTCTTTTGCCGTTTCTGATTCTGTCACCCTTGCCTTTGCCCTTAGCGCGCCTTGCTCATTTCATTAATAAATTCACTCTTGGGACTTCCCTGGTGGTCCAGAGGTTAAGAATCCATGCTTCCACTGCAGGGGACACGGGTTCAATCCCTGGTCAGGGAACTAAGAACCCACAAGCCGTGGGGTGCAGCCAAAAAAAAGAAAAGAAAAAGAAAAAGAACAAATTCACTCTTTCAGCTGGTTTTCCTGAGTGCATCCTTTCTGCTGGGCCTCCCACTGGGGATGCTGAGGTGAGTCAGATCAGGCCCTGCCCGCCAGGGGCTCCAAGTCCGGTGGGGGCAGGCAGAGCCCAGGGCGGGTGTGGCAGGAAGACTGGCTGTGTCTGGAGGAGGGGTGTGGTGTGGAGGTGAGCTTTCTGGGGAGACGGTGTTTAGGAACTTCTCCAGGGCCGAGGGAAGGTAATGCAGGCAGAGGGACCCTAAGGTGAAGGCGTGGAGAGGCTGGGAGTTCTCAGAGGATGGAGAATAGTGCTTTGTGGTCCACTGTAGAATGTGAGCGTGAGGGGAAATGAGGATGGAGAGGTGGGTAGGAGGCAGCACCTCTAGCTCAGCAGTTGACTGTCTCTTGAGGGTGATGGAGAGCTAAGGGTGTGAGCAGGGGAGGGACAGCGTCTGGCCTGGGTGCCAGAAAGCTCCTTCTGGGGCCCATGGGGGAGGCTTGAAGGGGAGAGAAGAGCTTGGCAATCCAACAGGTGGGACATGAGACAGGACAAGGGTGCACTGGGGCCAGGGCATGAGAGGGAAAGGAGCAAAGGAGCCAGGAAGTTTCAGGGGGTGGGAGGAACTGGACTCAGGGATCCAAGGGCTTCGTAGGGTGAGGGGCAGGAAGAGGGCAAGGATAGTGCCCAGGGGTGTGGTCCAACTAACTGGATGGGGTGATGGTGTCCTCCCTGGTTTGGTGGAAGATGCTGAGATCAATGGGGATGCGGTTGAGTGTCAGGGTCTGGGAGATGGTCAGAAGCAGGTGAGGACCTAGGCTGGAGATGCAGTGTGGGATGCTCTCAGAGCATCAGTGGTCACTGGAGCTCACCTGGCAAGAAGATGCAGAATGGAATTCTCCAGGAGAACCGGCCTTGAGAAGTGGAGGGAGGGGCAGGAGGCTGCATGGGGGCCTGGGAGGGCACAGAGAGCTGGAGACCAGGAGAGCTTATGGGGTCAAGGGAAGAGCAGTTTCTAGAAGGACACGGGCTACCATGTCATGGCCTTCAGGGTCCCCCAGACTTGCCACCTGACTCTGAGCTGTCAGTTTGCCAGAAGAGCTGCGTGTGTGTGTGTGTGTGTGTGTGTGTGTGTGTGTGTGTGTGTGTGTGTGTGTGCGCGCGCGCGCAGGCGCGTGAGTGGTTATCTCTTTAAATGGCCACTAGAAAAGGGGGTTCTGGAACTCCTGCTGCCTCACAGAGACCCAGTCTCCCTTCCCCCACCCTCTGGGCTCTGTCTGAGAAGCCCTGGGAGCTGTGGGTGAGTCATTTAGGTGGGTGTGTGGTGGGGAAGGCAAGGGACAGGCCAAAGTCA
The DNA here is from genome assembly GCF_000442215.2 of Lipotes vexillifer. Taxonomy (NCBI): domain Eukaryota; kingdom Metazoa; phylum Chordata; class Mammalia; order Artiodactyla; family Lipotidae; genus Lipotes; species Lipotes vexillifer. Next base: position 2,302,254 of record NW_006790237.1, on the reverse strand, counting down.
CGTCCACTGGGGGATGGAGGTCTCTGGAAGGCAGAGGTTCCTAAGCAGTGATGCCTGAGGGGGCAGGTGGTCTTGGGTCTGGGAGGGGCCTGACGGGGGTGGTCCCAGAAGTAGGGGCACCAGGCAGGGGTGCAGGGGTAGCCATCTGGGATATGGAGGGACATGTAGAAGGGGGTCTCAGGAACCTGGGGGTGGGAGGAGCGTTGGCCAATCCTGCATGTGTGGTCCTTGGCAGCAGCCTCCCTGGCATGGGGGTGAAGCGGAGCCTTCAAAGCGGTGGCATCTTGCTGGGCTTCTTGGCCAACATCCTCACCATTCTGTCCATGGCCACCAACTACTGGATCCGCTACTCTAGGGGCCACAGTGGCCTGTGGCAGGAGTGTAGCGGGGGCAACTGCTCCAACATCTCCTGCCACAGTGAGGCCCGGCCGCCCAGCTGTCAGACCCTCCCCCCCCTACTGGCCAGACAGCCCCCCAGCACTGACCACAGCTGGCCCCCTCTCCTGAAACCACAGCCCCGCACATCCTGCGGTGCCCCCGCCCCCAGCCCTTCCACTTCAGCCTAAGATCCGGCTGCCCCTCCGTGACCAGGCCACCAGGAACCCCAACTCGGGGACCTGCCTCCCTGTTGCAACATTAACCGCCGCTCACGATGTAACTTCCAAGTCCCCATCCAAAACCCTGACTCTGCTCCCAGCTCGGAGCCGGCGGATGGGGGTGGTGGCCAGGAGCGGCGCCAGCGTGGTTGATGCGGCCCGCTCTCCCCAGCCATGCTGGCGGTGACCGGGGCGTGCATGGTGCTGGCGGCAGGGTGCAGCATCGTGGGCTTGGTGATGGGGCTGCGGATTCTGTGCCAGGAGGGCGACTCGCGGGGCCGGACCACGAGTGCCATGTTCTTCCTCTGCGGTGAGATGGCATAGGGTGGGCCTGGTAGCTGGAGGAGGTAGGGGCCTCGAGGGGGAGGAGCTAAAGAGGCGGGGTCAGGGGCGGGGCCAGGGAGATGGGGTAGAGCAGGGACGGGAGGGCGGGCAAGAAGGGCGTGGTCTGGGGCGATGGGCGCGGTCAGGGTGAGGCCTGGGTGCAGCCCCCTGGCCACCCTCACCTGGCGGGTGGGCGGGGCCCAGGCCTGCTGCTGCTGATCGCCATGACAGGCTACACAGTGAAGAATGCATGGAAAAACGACGTCTTCTCCTGGTCCTGTTTTTCGGGGTGGCTGGCTTTACCCTTCTCTGTTCTCGCGGGTAACCTGGATAACGGAAGAGGGTGGAGAGGAGACTGCCCCGAGGACCCACCCCCCCTCCCTGCAGAGACTCCCCAGCTGTCCTCCCAGGAAACACCACAGTGACCTCCCAGGGACTCCTGAACACACTCCACTCTGGGCTCCCGCGGACCCGACAGAAACGCCCTTGGAGCCCCAAACCCCAGTCCCCGGGGCCCTCCCGGCCATCCGCCCTAGGACTCACCCTCCTCCACCCGCCCTCCGTTCCCTTCCCGCCAGGCTTCTGCTTTCTGCTGGCGGACATGATCATTCAGAGCACGGATGCCATCAGTGGATTCCCCGTGTGCTTATGACCGCAGCTTCCTGGGGCAGAATAAAGGAACTGCTTCCATTGCCGCGGCTCCACGTGCCTTTCTGGGGTACCTGAGGACGCGGACACGGGGGTACCTGGAGGCTCAGGGAGGAAGTAAGGACACGAACCTATAGGGAACGTGGAGACATGGGGGGACACGGGAACGGAGATTCGGACATGGACAGGACAAGGGTTTTGATGGGAACAGGGACAGGGGGTAGTGGGGTCAGGAGGTGACAAGGGCTCGTGGAGAGGATGTAGGGATACAGACATGGAGGAAAAGTGGAGACAGGGACGGGGGAGGACGGTTATGGGGGAACGTAGAGGCACGATCATAGAGGGGATGAGGAACACGGGCATGGAGAGAATGGGGGGACTCGGACACATAGGCACCGCGACTCAGGAGACGCGAGTAAGAGGTGGGGAACTAGGGGAGAGAGCTAATCCTAGGGCACTGGGAAAAGCTTAGGACTACTCATTGGAACCCCTCCCTGGCAGCGCTCCCCTCCCCCCAAGACCTTTCCCCTAGTTCTAGGCCACGCCCCCTTCACAAAGCAGTTTTTCCCTTCCCCTCCGGGTTCCGCCTCCCTCCCCAGGATCCTCTCCCCATTGGCCCGCATCCGCTTGCCGCACCGCCCTTCCCTCCGGCCTCCTGATTGGTCCTCTGTCGGGGCGGGGAGGCGGGCACCGCAGCGGTTGACTGGCTGGTGGCGCGGGGCGCCGGCGCAGAGAAGGACAGGGGGCGGGGCGCCCGGACCGTAAGGCCGAGGGTGAGGACTGACCCGGCGGGTCGCCGCGGAGGGAAGATGGCGGAGCTGCGCGCGCTTGTGGCTGTCAAGAGGGTCATCGACTTCGCCGTGAAGGTGACCGGGCCCCCCCCTCCCTCCTCCCTGAGCCCCGCGGCCGTATACTTCCGGGGTCAAGAGCGCACACTGTATGAGGGTCTTCTGGTACCTCTGATCCTCAGCAGCTCTTCCCTCAAACGTCAAAGTCACACCTGAGGGCAAAGGTCAAGAACTGAGAGGTTCTGACGCCCGATCCCTCTTCATTCAAACCCAGCCCTTCTGGGTCATGACCCCGTTCCCCTTCCGCCAGTTCTGTACTCACTCTCTTGAGAATTGTGTGCAGGGTGAGTTACTTTCTCTTTTTCTTACCTGCTGGAGGAGCCGTGGTTCCTGTTTGACACACGCAGAAACTGAGGCACAGAGGGGTCACTTAGCTGGGAAGGGGCACACCCGGGATTCCTATCCAGGTCCCTCTGACTCCTCATCCCAACTAGTGTTTTCCATACAATTCAGGCTTTCACCCGGCTGCATTGCACACTCAATTGACTGTTCAGCACAGAAAAAGTGCTGTCAGGGAGGTCCTATGGGAACCCAGAAGCTATCACAGCCCCAGGGCAAGTGAGGAGACGCTGGGGAGGGAGAAGTGTGTTTGCTAGAGATGAAAACCAGTCTGACAAGTTGGTGGAATAGCTTACAACCTCCATGAGAGGGGTGGAGGGCAAGGTCTCTGAGGGCCTGACTTGTCCCCAGACAGAAGATGGTCCAGACAGAGGTAAATCAGACGCAGTCCCTCAAGCCACTTTGTCTCAATAGTTGGCATAAACCAGACTGAAGGCAGTGACTGTCCATCCATGTATGTCCCCACCCCGCAATGCCCATCAGACTAGGAGTCCACCTCTGTGTCCCCAGCGTTGCCCAGTACAGGGGCCTGGAGGCCTGACCCTAGCATGAAAACTTAAGCATCATTAACAACTCACATTTAGTGGGTCCTTACTATGCACTAGGCAGTGTTCTGGGTCCTTGATGGAGATGAACCTATTCAGTCCTTTCAATACCGTCTAGATTTTTTTTTTTTTTTTGTGGCCATGCTGCGTGCCTTGTGGGATCTTAGTTCCCCGACTAGAGATTGAATCCTGGCCACGGCAGTGAAAGTGCAGAGTCTTAACCACTGGGCCGCCAGGGAATTCCCCTGTTTAGATATTGTTAATCCTGTTGGACAGGTGAGGACACGCCTGTGGAGGTTCTGTTAGCTGACGGATCACCCGGCTAGGCAGCCGCAGTCAGGTCAAAATGCAACGAAGTCCTGCTCTCACTCAGCAGCCACTTGGCCTAATGACAGCTCTGGCAGTGTGTGGCAGGGGGGTTGCTTGTTTGGGGGACAAGCTCGTCTTGGGGTCCTGGGACCTGATTCTTCTGGTTTCCTTCCCACTCTGACTGTCCCTTTGGGCTCCCATTGCCTCCCTCTGCCCCAGCCCTGGGCCCTGGCCTGAGATGTCTGGGTTCATATCTGTCTCCCCGGCCAGACAGGCTCACATTTGACTCGGCTCTGGGTCCCAGCGTTGCCCAGCCCAGGACCTGGCCCATGGGTGCTTCTGGTGTCTGTGCCAAACGGGGAAGTGTGAACTCGTCCTGTCCTGACATGAGCTCCTGTCCTTTTTCCGCAGTGTTGGCAGGGCCTGCCCCTTCCACAGTGCCCCAGGGCATCTCCCTGGATGTGTCTGAAACAAGTGATTCAAACGCTGCTAACTACCTCATCAGCAGCCAGGCGCCACCCCAGCCCTCCTTCCCTGTGTTTCCCACAGCCTGTCGCTTCTCAGCCCCATCCCCCCTGCCCTCTCCCTCCCTCTGCGCTGCTCCCTCCTCTGCAGCAGTTCAGGCTTCATCATCTTCTCCCTGAACCCTCACCGCTGTCTCCTCCTGTTTCCCCAGTCTCTCCCCTCCAGTCCATCCCCTCCCAGCCTGCGTGGGGGGGGGGGCTTCCTGCCCCCAGGGCTGACCATGGCCCCTCCGCTCATCCCCCCACTCCCAGCACCCTGAGGACAAAGTCCCAGCCCCTCCGCCACGTGCTCGAGCCCCTTCGTGGTCCAGCCCTGGACCCCTGGCCCTCCATCACCCCTTTGTGCCTCCCAGCTGCTCATACTTTCCTGACAGACACGGCTGCTGCTTGCCTTGGGCCTTTGCCCCTGCTGTGTCTTCTGCCTGGGTGCCCTTCCAGCTCCCCGCTCCCCCCTCTGCTTCTCATTCCTCCTTTGTCCTGCCTAACTCTGATCCCACTGATTGTAATAGCGGGTAGGGATTCTCTGGCATCGCCACATCCAGGAAGCCCCCCCCTCATCCCCTCAGGCTATCCTGATGTGTCCTTGGGCGCTCCTGCAGCCCCCTGGGCTCTCCTGCAGCCCCCTGGGCTTGCGTCTCAGCCCTTCCCACACTGGATTTGAGATCCTCTGTTTGCCCAGTTGTCACCCCCTGCCCCCAGACTGGCCGCTCCTTTCGGGAGTGGGTGGTGGTGTGCAAGGTCTGACCCAACTCTGTGTTCCCAGCATTGCTTCCTCACTCCCTTCCAGACTTTCCTCAGAAGTCACCTTGTCGGGCTTCCCTGGTGGCGCAGTGGTTGAGAGTCTGCCTGCCGATACGGGGGACACGGGTTCGTGTCCTGGTCCGGGAAGATCCCACATGCCGCGGAGCGGCTGGGCCTGTGAGCCATGGCCGCTGAGCCTGCGCGTCCGGAGCCTGTGCTCCGCAACGGGAGAGGCCACAACAGTGAGAGGCCCGCGTACCGCAAAAAAAAAATAAAAGTCACCTTGTCTATGAGGCCTTCCATGGTCACCTGCTTGGCCTCTGTGTGCCTGAGTTGACCCATCTAGCAAATGAGGATGGCGGTGGCAGTAACCCACCTCCTGGGCTGTCCGGACGGTTAAATGAGTGAACGCCTATAAAGCCCTTGGAGGTTGCCTGCCTGCCTGTTTCTGGCTGTTTCTTTCTTTCCTTCTTTCGTTTTTTCTTTTGGCAGCGCTGTGTGGCACACGGCCAACCAGGGGTTGAAGCCATGCTCCTCCATCCCCCAGCAGTAGCAGCATGGAGTCTTAACCACCGGACCACCAGGGAAGTCCCCTCTGGCTGTTTCTGTTGAGAGTTAATTTGTTACACCTTAGAGAGAAAGCCTGGAAGCTTCACTGAATCATCTCCCTCAATATATAAAACATCGTTATTAGAAAAAAAAAAAAAAAAAAAAAAAGATCATCACTGATTTTTCAGGCCAACCATGGTTTCCCGACTTACATAATTTAACTAAACAGTGTTTTTGAAGCTTGAAATCAACTCAGGCTTCAAAGGTCTTCCACGGAGAAGGTGAGCTGGCACGGGTCCCTGGTGCTGGAGAGTTCGCAACCCTTCCTCCTTGGGGGTCAGGAGTCTGGGGCTGAGAGTCCTGCCAGGGCCGGAGCAGGCTTGAGGCCCTCTCTTGGGCCCCCTGGCTTCCCAGTGAGGCCTTATACTGATGGGCTGCTTTCCTATTTATAAAGGGGAAACTCCTTTCTTTGATTTTATTTTTTTTTCATGAAAGACAGGGCTTTGGCCTGTTAGTTTCCATGCTGTTTAGTAAGTGTTTGATGAACGGACAGGTGCAGGTTTTAATGCATTACTCTTGTGAGCAAATTCTCATTCATTCATCCGACAAATATTTCCAGTGCATCCACCACATGCCAGGCACCGCTCTAGACCCTGGGGATACGGTCATGACCAAAATACCCATAAATCCCTGTCCTCATGGAATTGACGTTCTGCTGGGGAGAAGACAGCTAATCAGTACAGCATATGTCATATGGCAGACATGCTCCAGAAAGAAACAGAGGAAGGGGGCGGGGAGAGTTAGGAGGGATGCAGTCTGAGGAAGATGACCAGGGAAGGAGGTAAGGGATGGAGCCAGGGGCATGTCTGGGAAATTCTGGGGAAATCCTGGGCGACATGCCCAGCCCAGGTTCTAGTGAAAAAACAAAAACATGGACTCAGTGCATGGTGTTTGCTCCATGGCTTTTTCTGTAAAGTGCATTTATTAAGTTCTGGGGTTTGAGCCTTACTGTTGGTGCTAAGGTGACTTTTTCAAAATGAAGTAACAGGGATAGAAAGTAGAAGTTGTCCTTTTCCTCTTTCTCTTCCTCCTTGTAATGTTACTGGTCCCTGAGGTACAGCCAGCCTGGGGGACCCCTGCCCGAATCCCACATTCCCACCTCAGTTCTGTCCCGTGGATGGGAGGAACAACCACATCCCTCAGCCCCAGAGAAACAGGTGCAGGGAAATAGTCGCAGAGAGAGAGTCCCTGCTGTCAGCCCAGGTCTGCTCCGGCCAAGGAGAAGAAAGAGGTGAGGTCCTGAGCCGGATTATGCAGGCTCCCAAGCCAGGCTTCTCTGACAGTCTCTCTCTCAGGCTAGAGCCAATTTCAGCATCCTCCCCCGCTGTACTGATGTACCCACCAGAAACCCGAGAGTCCTGCTAGACTCTTCCCTCTCCTGCCCCCAGCACCCTGTCAGTTTCACCTCCACAGACCTCTCCAGTCCATCCACTTCCACATGTGGATGGATTGTCCGAACCACTGTCATCTCTTATTTCGGTGACCAACAGCTGCCCAGCTGTCTCCTCACTTCCGCTCTTGCCATTTTCCCAGTTTTCTACACCAAGACACAGAACGACCTTGTACAAACTTAAGTTGGAACCACTCACCTCTTTACCTTTCCTTGTTGTTCTTTGGATCAAGACCCAGCTCCCCGGCATGGCCGGCTGGGCCCTGCGCAGTTGAATTCATTTCCTATTGCTGCTGTAACTAGTTACCATAAATTTAGTGGCTCACAACAACACAGACTTATTCTCTTACAGTTCTGGAGGTCAGAAGTCTGAAATGAGTCTACTGGGCTAAGATCAAGGTGTCAGCAGAGCTGCATGGCTTCCGGAGGTTCAAGAAGAGAATCCGTTTCCTAGCCTTTCCCAGCTTCTGGAGGCCGCCTGCGCCCCTTGGCTCGTGGCCCCTTCTTATGTCTTCGATCAGCAGTCTAGTGTTTGCTCTCTTGGACCCTGACGCTCTCTCACCTCCCTCTTTCACTTGTAAGGACCCTTGTGATTACTTTGGGCCCACCTGGGTAATCCAGGATAATCTCCCTCTCTCAAAATCCTAAACTTAAATCACTTTTGCAAAGTCCCTTTTGCCATGTAGGTGACAGTCACAGGTTCCAGGGATTAGGATGTGGGCATCCTGAGGATCTGTTATTGTGCCTGTCACCCCCGTTCAGCCCCTGCCAGCTTCTCTGACAGCACACTGTGTTCCCCTGGCCACACCAGCCTCCTGGGACTCCTCAGACCTCAGGGCTTTTGCACATGCTCCTCCCACACCCCCAGGACGTTCCCTCACACTTCACCTACTCGATGCCTGTTCCTCTTTCAGGTTCCGCTCAAGTGCCACTGCCTCAGGGAAGCCTTCCCTGATAGCCTCCAACATCAGACTGGGTCGGGCCCCGATCGTGCTGTCTCACAGCTCCTGGACCCCCCTTCAGGAATTGTCAGGTGGTACAGAGGGGACTTGAGTGCTTGGGGCGCAGAGCACTGCTGACTGGCCGTGTCACTTTGGGACAGGTACTGCTATTCGGAGCGTCAGTTTCCTTGTCTGCCCACAGGGACAGCAACAGCTCCTCTTTCACGGGGCTGTTGCCAGGATCGATGAGTTAGGATGCGTGTGATTGCTTAGAACAGGGCTCCTGCGAGATGCTCCCGCAGTGGCCAATACTGTCATCCCTGTTTGCTACCAAGAGGATTGTGGGGGGAACAGTGGCCCCCCTGGGCTATGAAGTTCCTCATCCATGGAACCTGTGACTCTTACCTTCTTTGGAGATAGGGGCTTTGCAAAGGATTTTGCAAAACTCCTTTGAATTAAGGATTTTTTTTTTTTTTGGCTGCACCATGTGGGTTGTGGGATCTTAGTTCCCCAACCAGGGACCAAACCCAGGGCCCTGGCAGTGGAAGCACGGAGTCCTAACCACTGGACCGCCAGGGAAGTCCCGACTGAGTTAAGGATCTTGAGATGGGGAGGTTCTCCTGGATTCCCCAGGTGGGCCCTAAATGCCATCTTAAGAGTCCTTATGAGAGAGGAGTCGAGTTTCGTCACACACACACACACACACACACACACACACACACACACACACACACACAGAAGGCTGCACGAAGATGGAGCACAGAGCTGAGGGCGAAGTGATGCCACCCCAAGCCAAGGAATGCTGGCAGCCCCTCCAAGTTGAAGAGGCCAAGGAATAGATTCTCCCCTCGAGCCTCCCGAGGGACCGCAGCCCTGCCGACACCTTGATTTCACAGCAAAACCTATTTTGGCCTCCTGGCCTCCAGAACTGTGAGACGGTAAGCCACCAAGTTTGTGGTCATTTGTCACAGCAGCCTCGGGAAACTAACAGAAGCAGTAGTTACTGTTCCTGCCATGCCCCCCTGTGCCAGACCAGGAGCTCCCGGGCCAGCAGACCTGTCTGCCTTGCACATGGTGGTGCCTAGGAATCCAGCGCAGGGCCAGTGTTCAGTGAAGACTCACCATGTGAGGAAAGGAATAGACGAGGTTTGCTTGCCCTTGACCTTAGCCTGTTTGGCAGAGAGAGGTTTTCAATGCTAGTGTTTTTCAGACTCGATCTTAACCATGTGTCGGTCAGGAAAACCATGTGGCAGGCTGGCATTTAAAAAAAAGGAACAGAAAATGTCAGGGTATGGTGTATAATGGAAGGGTTAGAATCGATCACCGAACCTTACATTGCCTTGGTATTTACGTTTATGTATAAATGTGTGTTGTGCGTTTGTAATACACTTGGGGATATTGTAACGTGTACCTCTCGCAGTGGGTTATGGTAAAGAAAAGTTTGAGAAACACTCTTTCAGGCCCAAGGAACAGCCACAGAGTAGGACGAGCATGGCAGACGTCCCTGGCGCTCAGCGAATGTCTGAGTGAGAAGGTGACCTCCACCCGTCTGTGAATTCTAACCCTCTCTGTCCCTGGAGCTGTGGGACCCTGGACAAGGCCCTGCCCCTTTCCAGGTCCCTGTGGTCCCCGTCCAGCCTGCGCGAGGCTTGATGTCTCGGCCACCGACCCCCGCCTTCTTGCCCGCTTCCCCCTGACCCTGCCACCTTCCCTCCTGGCTGAGCAGATACGGGTGAAGTCCGACGGGACGGGTGTGGTCACGGATGGCGTGAAGCACTCCATGAACCCCTTCTGCGAGATCGCCGTGGAGGAGGCCGTGCGGCTCAAGGAGAAGAAGCTGGTGAAGGAAGTCGTTGCCGTCAGCTGTGGGCCTGCCCAGTGCCAGGTGCTCGGGGGCCTGCGACCCCAAGTCCCTGGTCTAAGGAAAGAGGGACTGGGGCCTGGACTCCTGGGTCTGAGGGAGGAGGGCTGGAGACTGGGCTCCTGGGTCCCCCTAGGGCTAGAAGGCAAGTCAAGCCCCTTCCCTGCTCCACAGGAGACCATCCGCACCGCTCTGGCCATGGGTGCAGACCGAGGCATCCACGTGGAGGTGCCGGCTGCAGAGGTGGATCGCCTGGGTCCCCTGCAGGTGGCCCGGGTCCTGGCCAAGCTGGCAGAGAAGGAGAAGGCGGACCTGGTGCTGCTGGGCAAGCAGGTAGGTGACAGAATCGTGACTCAAACTGGCTGAAGCCAAAAAGCAAAGCTCATTAGGTTATGCAACAGGCTTCAGGCACAGCTTGATCCAGTCCCGTGTGCTCTACACTCCTGTCCTCTGTCTTGGCTTCACTCTGTGTATCTCCAGGCTCACATCCCACCAGCCTAACAAACCCAAGAGAAAGATAGGAATCTCTTTCCCAAGGGCTCCAGCAAAGCTTCTAGAGCTGGCACTTCATTGGTCCAGCTGGAGTCATGTGCCCATCCCTGAACCAATCACTGGGGTCAGGGATAAAACGTACTCATTGGCCCAGATGCCATTCATCTAGTTCCCTACTGTGACTGGCATAGGGTTTGGCTAGAGGGATGCCTCAGGAATATTTAGGCAGTGGGCAAAGATTTGGCATCTGGGATGCCAGGTGCCCTCATGTACTCCTGGACGAGTGACTGCCTATCTCAGGGCCCAGGTGAGGGCATGGGATCATTCTAGACCACGAGTCAGCAAACTGTGGTCCAATGGCCACCACTGATTTTATAAATAAAGTTTTATTGAAATGCTACTGCGTTTCTTTACATAGACACTTATTGTCTATGGCTGCTCCTGCAATTGACTATGGCTGCTCGTGCACTGTAGCAGCAGAGTTGAGCGATTGTGACAGAGACCTTATGATATTTACTACCTGGCCCATTAGAGAAAACATTTGCCAGCCTGCATTCTAGAGAAAGGCCCAATGGAACGTGAGAAGCTCCATCAGTGTACAGTCTTCTCTCTTTCCCCACTCAGGCCATCGATGATGATTGTAACCAGACAGGGCAGATGACAGCCGGATTTCTGGACTGGCCACAGGTGAGGCCGGAGTGGGGAGCATCTGCTGAAGGCCAGGCCTGGGGGCTCAGGACACAGCCACCCCTGTCCTTGCCCTTCTGGAGGGAGGCAGGTGTAAAGCAGGATGGCTACTCCAGTGGGCAGGAAGGAGGGGCGCACAGCCAGGACACCAGGCCACATCTGGGCCTTCACATGCCGCTTCCCCAGCCTGCTGCTCCTCAACCACACCACTCAGCCCTGCCTCAGGGCCTTTGCACTGACTGTTGCCTCAGTTTGGAACAGGGTTCTCTCAGATCTCCTCAGGGCTTTTCACTCCCCACCAGGTCTCCCCTCAGATATCACCTCTTCGGAGAGGCCTGCCTTGCCCACTGTCTATGAAAGTACTCACGCCCCCTCCCCAACTCCACATTTCCCATTCCAGTCCAATAGAAATGCAAGCGACATGGGTCATTTAAAGCTTTTCACAGCTACATTTGAAAAAGTAAAAAAGGCCAAATTCATTTTAATCCTATATTATTTCACATAATGTATCGATAATATTATTTCAACATGTCATCAATAGAAAAAATATTGAGCTGGGAATTCCCTGGCGGTCCAGTGGTTAAGACTCTGCTTTCACTACCGAGGGCCCAGGTTCAATCCTGGTTGGGGAACTAAGATCCCACAAGCCGTGTGGTGTGGCCGAAAAAGAAAAAAATGAAAAAAAAAATATTGAGTTATTTTACATTCTTTTGGCTTTTGGTACGAGGTCGTCGAAAACCAGTGTGTATTTTACATTTACAGCACATCTCAATTCACATGCTCAATTTCCATAAGAAATACTTAGATTCCTAATACTCATTGTTGAAAAAGTAGATTCACGAATCCAACTTGTTCCAAACAGACTTAAACGTTTTCCAATAACTGCATCAAGTATCCTTTTTTTTTTAAACAGCTTTATTGAGATAAAACTGACCTGTACAATAAACTGCACACGTGTAATGTGTAGTTAGGTAAGCTTTGACACGTGTTACACACCCATGAAACCATCACCACAAACATGATAATGGATCTTGCTTATTGGTTTTAAAATGTAAATTAATGAAATAAAATGAAAAATTCCATCCCTCCCTCGATGGAACTAACCACATTTCACATGCTCAGAAGCCACATGTGGCCAGTGGCCACTGTGTATTTACTTGGTTACCGGTGGTCTTCACTGCAGGATAAATGCCCCCAAAAGCTGGGTCCTTGTCGGTTGTGTTCATGGTGCATCCCCAGAGCCAAGCTCATGGGACATTCCAACTAAGACCTGAAAGATTTGTCCAGTGAATAAGTGAACGGGAAAAACAGGTTGGTTAGACAGAGAGGGTGTAGGTCACGTCAGGAAATGGTGGTTCAGGACCGAAGGGCAGAGGAGCCTTGGGCCAGAGAGTGGGTGCTGAGGGGCCCCCGGAGGATGTTTCGAGGATCAAGGTACACAGAAGGCTCTGTTGTTGGCTCAGCAGAGGGACCTCAAAGGGAGCTCTTGGGGACAGAAAGGTGGGCAAGTGAGACCATGACATAGAGCCTGGAACCAGGCTGGGCACATTTTTTAGCCTCTCTCTGCCTCAGTTTTCCTCATCTGTAAAATGGGGATAATAGCACTTACCTCATAGAGTTCCTATGAGGATCTGATGACTTAATACAGTCGCTTAGAACAGTGCCCCAAACTCCATACATGTTCATTATCATTAAGGAAGGGAGATCCAACGGGCAGGTTCAGGACATTAGGACCTACACTCTGGGTCCCAGGAAAGACCCTCTCCTGGATTTTTGAGTTCCCTTCTTGTGGCTTCCTCCTGTTTTTGAGCTTGATGTCTGTAGGTCACCTTGCGGGACTCTCCCACTTCTGTTCTCATTCATTGGCTCATCCGTGTGCTGTGCACTCAGCAGTGGCCTGCTCTGTGCCTGCACTGGGTTAACCTCACCTGTGCTCCCCCAACACTGTCCCTCCCCAGGGCACATTTGCCTCCCAGGTGACGATGGAAGGGGACAAGGTGAAAGTGGAGCGGGAGATCGATGGGGGCCTGGAGACCCTGCGCCTGAAGCTGCCTGCCGTGGTGACCGCTGACCTGCGGCTCAACGAGCCCCGCTACGCCACGTTGCCCAACATCATGGTGAGTGCTTGGCAGATGGGCCACTGGGGGCCCGGGGACGGGTGAGGGCTGCAGGCCCAGTGCCTCCCTGGTGGTCAGGTGGGAGGAGAGAGGACCCAAGGGACGTCTTCTCCAAAGGAAGGGGTCACCTGGTCAGTGTGACTAACAGAGCGGGTTCACTGAATCATTTCTGCCAATAGTGAGAGTTCGGGGTTGCGGGGGGTGGCTGTTTTGGCGAACAGTGAGGGTTTGCTGGTTACCTCAGCCAATAGAAAGGCTTCACTGGACTCTAGGAAGGGTTCCCCTGTCATTCCAACCAATGGGGAAAGTTCACTGCATACTCTTAGCCAAATAAGGAGGATTCATTAAGTCATCTTGGTTTTGTCAGGGAAGGTTCCCCCGGTAATCATTACCAACAGGAAGGCATCATTTAGGCCATCATGGCTAACAGGAAGAGTCCACTGTTCATCATGGCTCTAAAATGGGTTCATTGGGTCATCTCAGCCAATAGGAAGAGAGTTCAATGTATCATCTCAGGCAGTACGGAGGGTTTAGTGTGTCATCTCAGCCAATAGCGTTTAACGTGTCACCTCAGCCAATCGGGTGAGTTCAGTGTATCATCTCAGCCAAAATGGAGAGTTCAGTGTGTCATCTCAACTGACAGGGGGCGTTCAGTATGTCATTCCATCCAACAAGGAGGGTTCATTGAGGCGTCTCAGCCAGTAGGTGAGTTCAATGAGTCATCTCAGCCAGTAGGAAGGTTTCAGTGTGTCATCCTAGGCAATAGGGAGGGTTCAGTGAGTCATCATCTCAGCCAACAGGGAGAGTACAGTTGGTTATGTTGGCCAAAAGTCTATTGAGTTATTATTGCCAGAAGAATGACTTTGCCAGTCCGTTCCAGCCAGTGAAGGACTTCCCACGGCGGTTGACTAAAGGTGGGCTCCCGCGCTAGGAGGGCTCCCCAGGGCATCCCAGCCAGCAG
>NW_006790237.1:2286136-2288312 GCF_000442215.2 Lipotes vexillifer | reverse complement strand
GTCGCTAGGAGGGCCCCCCAGGCCATCCCACCCAGCAGGAAGTGTCCACACCAGGTGTGGCCCTGTAAGAGGTCACGTGTGCCCTGGCCAGTGGGCAGGTCCAGAAGGGTTCAGCCAGTGGGAGTGGTTCTGCAGACGTGCACCCATGGGAGGGGGCTGCAGGAGTGTGGGCGGGGCTTGGGCAGCCCTGTGAGCCTGAGCCTCCCACGTGCAGAAAGCCAAGAAGAAGAAGATCGAGGTGCTCAAGGCTGGGGGCCTGGGCGTGGACCTGACCTCCAGGCTCTCCGTGATTAGCGTGGAGGACCCACCCCAGCGCACAGCCGGCGTCAAGGTGGAGACCACAGAGGACCTGGTGGCCAAGCTGAGGGAGATTGGGCGCATTTGAGCCCTTTCCCTGAACCCCGGCAATAAAACCATGACTCCTGCGGCGTCTGTCTTTGTTAACTCATTCCCCAGAAACCCATTCTTTGATTCATTCAACAAACATTTACTTAAGTCTCCTGTGTGCTAGGTCCTGTGCTGGGTGACGCTGGGGAGCCAGGGGAGTCACATCTGGCCCCTGCCCGTGAGGAGCTTCCATGGTGAAGGGGTCACAGACAATGGTGCCAGGCCCTTGTTGAGACTTGGGACGCAAGAGGGAATGAGGCCGGAAGGTCTGGTCCTGGTTGGGGAGACAGGCAAGCAACAGACAATCAAAACCTAGTGTGAGGGCTTCCCTGGTGGCGCAGTGCTTGAGAGTCCGCCTGCCGATGCAGGAGACGCGGGTTCGTGCCCCGTTTCGGGAAGATCCCACATGCCGCGGAGCGGCTGGGCCCGTGAGCCATGGCCGCTGAGCCTGCGCGTCCGGAGCCTGTGCTCCGCAAATGGGAGAGGCCACAACAGTGAGAGGCCCGCATAACGCAAGAAAAAAAAAAAAAGAAAACCTAGTGTGAGGATGAAGCGCGGGGACCTGGAGTCAGACATAGTGATTTTAGACCCTCACTCCCACAATTACCAGCTGTGAGATCTTGAGTGAGTTACTTCCTGTCTCTGATCTTCAGTTTCCTCATGTGGATGATCGAAATACTAAGAGCTTGGTGTAGTGGTTGGGGGCCTGGGGTCTAGAGCCCAAGACCCTGGGTTCAGCTCCCGGCCTGGCCAGTCGCTGGCTCTGAGAGGACCTTTGGCAGGTTCCTGTTCTCTGAGCTTGGGTTTCTTCCTCCATCAGGTAGAGTTAGTAATGCCCATTTTCTGGTGTCTGTCATGGCATGACAGAGCTCTCCACAACTTGGTGGCTTAAACCAAAAATCATTTATTTTGCTTGTAAATCTGAAATTTGGGCAGGGCTTGGCGAGGACAGCTTGCCTCTCCTCCATGTAGCAGCAGTCTGGGTGGCTCAGATGGCGTGTCCAAGATGCCTCAGTCATGTGTCTGGCAAGCTGGCTGGGGATGTTGACTTGAGCTGGCTGTTGGCCAGGGACCATGATTCCTCTCCACTGGGATGATTGAGCTTCCTCACATCATGGCAGCTGGGTCCCAGCGGGAGTATTCTATAATGTGGGGAGTGGAGTATGCCAGTCTCTCAAGGCCTAGATGCAGAAACTAGCACAGGGCCACTTGTGTTGTACTCTCTTGGTCTGACAGTCACAGAGCCTACCTAGATCCAAGGGAGGGGGAGATAGACCCTATTTCTTAGTAGGAGGAGGGTTGAATTTGTAACCTTTTTTTTTTTTTTTTGCGGAGCACAGGCTCCGGACGTGCAGGCCCAGCGGCCATGGCTCACGGGTCCAGCTGCTCTGCAGCATGTGGGATCTTCCCGGACCAGGGCACGAACCCATGTCCCCTGCATCGGCAGGCGGACTCTCAACCACTGCACCACCAGGGAAACCCTGTAACCATTTTTAAGCTACAAAACCTACCCCATGTTTTTTTGTTGTTGTTGTTTTGTTTTTTTTAGTATCTATTTATTTATTTATTTGGCTGCTCCAGGTCTTAGTTGTGGCACACGGGATCTAGTTCCCTGACCAGGGATCGAACCTGGGCCCCCTGCACTGGGGGTGCAGAGTCAACCACTGGACCACCAGGGAAGTCCTCCTATGGGGTTTTGAAGAGTAATTAATGTAGCATCTTCAGAACCATATCTGACATGCAGAAAATGCTTACTCTGTATTATAACCATTATTAGCATGGGGTGGTA
>NW_006790237.1:2266609-2286086 GCF_000442215.2 Lipotes vexillifer | reverse complement strand
AGGGAAAGCTTTCAGGAGGAGTGAGCAGCCTGACCACTGTGGACCAAGCTCTTCCCTCTGGCTGTGCAACCTCCAGCAGGTCCCTTGATGTCTCTGAGCCGTAGTATCCTTGTTTGTAAACACCCAGCTCAGAGTATTTGGAAGTGTTCAGCCTAATGCCCGGGAAGAATTTCGCACGGTTCCTGGACCACAGCAAATGGGTAATTATTATTTTGGTTCTTGATAAGGTGAGACTTGAAGGACAAGTTGTGGTTAAGCCAGGTTGGAGGGGGTGGGGGAGTGAGCCAGAGCTTTCAGGCAAAGGAAACTGTCCCCGGCCAAGGCTGGGAGGGGAGAGATGGCCTAAGAATGGCAGGGTGTTCAAAGAGGAAGTGCTGGAGGGGGAAAGGAGTGGGTGGGTCTAGACCATGCAGGGCCTGGAAGTTCTGATGAGGAACTTGGTTGTCTTCCAAGGCCAGGTGCTGGGGAGCCACAGGAGGGCTGTGAGGGATGAGGGGGCCACTCTGGGGGTAGAAAGACTCAAGGACCATCTGGGGGGCCGCGGACTGGAGGGAGGAGGCTAGGCAAGCAGACAGAAGTCAAGGCCTGCGCTGGGGTCTGGCTGGTAGAAAGAAAGGGATGGAGCAGAGAGATTCAGGGGGCAGGAGGGGTGGGATCCAGAGACTGACAGCAGTGAGGGGAAGGAGCAAGGGAGGAAGGCTCCCAGCATCCCTCTAGATGGTGGAGCCGCACTGGAGATGGAGAATGCAGGAGGGTGGAGTTAGAGGGAAGACTCTACGTTTAGTGGGACATGGGGCATGTTAAGACCTGGGGCTTGAGGAGACACAGTTCTGGCTCTCAGGAGAGAGAACTGGGTGGAAGATAACCACTTGAGACTCGGCCCTGAGGGCAACAGGGGACCATGGAGAGCAGAGGGGGAGCAGGGTCAGGCATGGGTATTTGAAGATGTAGGCAGGACAGAGTGGACCAGACACCGGGAGGCTGGGGTGGGGGGTGCCAGGAGGCTGGGGGGTGCTCTCTCAAAGGGCACCTGACCCTCCTCCAGGAATTCTTCCTGACTTCACCCCCCCACCCCGCTCCACAAGTTTGTTACTAAGTTTCCAGCTGGGACTCCAGTCTCACCATCGGCTCCCAGGGGGTGGGGAGTGCAGGGGTTACGCTGGGCCTTCCCTCAGACAGGACTAGCTGATGAGGACAAATGGGGTGGGGTGGGTGTCTCGGCCATACTATCTGGGTGGGGGATCCTGGCACCTCCCACTGGATCTGGCTCCCTTCCCCGCCCAGGAAGCTATCCGTCCTGTTGGACTCGTCTAGCCCGGGAGGAATGGGTGCAGGCCCTAGGTCTTGCCCCGGTTTCCTCGCGGGTGCAGCTGGCACCATGGGCACCTCACGGGCTCTGCTGTTCTTCCTGCTGCTGGGTAAGACCCCCACCCAGCCCCTTGCCCACCATTTCCCTTTTCTGCAGCCCAGCAACTCCCTCCCCTCCTTTTCCTCTGCAGCCTCGAGAGTAAGGGTCCTCGCCTTCAAAGCCTCTTCAGGAGTTCAGAGAACCAATCTCTCCTCGGACTCAGAAAGCTCTTCCCAGGGCCCGGGTTTGAAAGTTCCCTCCATCAAACCCCCCAGCTGGAAATTTCCAGATCAGTCTCCAGGTTCAAAAGCTGATATCCCTCATTCTGAATGGTCTCCTGAGGTGCTGAATTTGAAGGATGTGCCCGGGTCCTTCGAGTCTAGTGTTTCTGCTGAGAGCGAAAAGCTGAACCCGGACCCCTTCTCTGGAATCCCTGGTTCCAAAGTAGTTCCTCATACCTCGGGTTCTCAAGTTCCCGCCCCAAACCCGGAGGCTTCCTCCTCTGTTAAGACCCCAGCTTCCAACAGGCAAGTCCCCAATACTAACGTCTCTGTGGAGACCCCAGTTTCAAAATTCTCCCCTGAGGATGAGGATCTTAAATTCTCTGCCCAGAGCCTGGATTCCAAAGTTCCCTCAGAGGCCCCCTCGGGGTCAAGCTTATCCCGACAAGTGGGGGGCCCTCTTGCAGTGCTGGTGGGGACCACAATCCAGCTCCCTCTGCTTCCAGTTCCTGGCCTTGGTACCCCTTCCCCTCTGCTGGTTTGGCGCCAAGGTTCCAAGGTGCTGGCAGCTGGGGGCCTGGGACCAGGGGCCCCTCTGATCAGCCTGGACCCCACGTACCAAGACCGCCTACAACTTAACCAGACCCAAGGGAGTCTGGAACTCTCCGCTGCCCAGCTAGAGGATGCTGGGGTCTACACAGCTGAGGTCATCCGGGCCGGGATCTCCCGGCAGATTTGGGAGTTCATTGTGCGTGTATATGGTAAGTGGGCCCTGAGGTCCAGAGTGCTGGTTGCAGGGGCTGCTGCGGGCAGGTTACTGCTGTTCTGAGGATGTGTTTCCTGCCCCAGAGGAAGGGGTTCCTAGACAGGGGAGCGAGGACTTCTGGGCTGGAGGGAGGGAGAAGAGGAGCTGGGGGTCAAGACAGGCGGTCGAGGGAAGTTGGACCTGGGGACCAAGACTCCTGGGAGCACGGACTCCCGAAGTCCAGAGACGGGAGAGCTGGGGACTCAGACTCGTGCGTCTGTGAGAAGAGGACTCTTGGGGCTAAGAGGGCGCCTCGGCTGGGGCGAAGTCCTGGGTGTAAGAGGTGGAGGGGGCTGGGGCTCCCTGGACCTAAGGGACGAGGGGGCTGAGAACCGAGTCCTGAGTCCGATCCCCCTCTCCCAGAGCCCGTGTCCAACGTGTCGGTGAAGCCTGAGGCCCCGGAGACCGAGGAGGGGGCGGCGGAGCTCCGGCTGCGCTGTGTGGGGTGGAGGCCGGGTCGCGGGGAGCTGAGCTGGACCCAGGACGGGCGCGTCCTGGAGGCAGCGGACACTGCGGGAGTGGAGCCACCCCGGATCCGCGTAGAGGGCGACCAGCTGCTCATCGCGCGCCCTACGCGCAGCGACCACGCCCGGTACACCTGCCGCGTCCACAGCCCCTTCGGCCACGCGGAGGCCGCGACCAACGTCAGTGTTTTCTGTGAGTGCGGCAGCGCCTCCGGTCGGGGACAGGGATCTGAGGGCTCAGGCTCCTGGGGTCCCTAGGGTGGAGAGGGCTGGAGGTCCAGTCTCCGGAAATCCTGGAGGAGTCCCAGTTGACCCCGACTCTCGCGGTTCCGACCCCCTTCCTCCGCCCAGACGGCCCGGATATGCCGGTCATCAGTCTCCTCCGACCGCGACGCCGACCCCGCCCTCTTTGTCACCACGGGCAGCAACGTGACCCTGCGCTGCACCGCCGCCTCGCGGCCACCGGCCGACATCACATGGAGCCTGGCCGACCCGGCCGCGGCCGCGGTGCCCGCCGGCCCGCGCCTCCTTCTGCCCTCGGTCCGACCCGGCCACGGCGGCGCCTACGCCTGTCTCGCTGCGAACCCGCGCACCGGCCACCGCCGCCGCTCGCTGCTCAGACTCCTTGTGGCGGGTGAGAACGGCGGGGTGGATGGAGGGGCGGGGTCAGCAAGGAAAGGCGGAGATGCCCGGGAGAAGGGGCGGAACCAGCAAGGGGCTGGGATACCCGGGGGGGATGGGCGGGGGGAAAGAGCGTGGTGGGGCGTGGCCGGCAGGGAGGGGCGGAGATCCCAGTAGAAGGAACGGGGGGGATGCACAAGAGAAGGGGAGGAGCAAGGATGGCCAGGAGAGGGGGCAGGGCCAGCACTGAGAGGGCGGAGCTTCTTGGGGATGAAGGAGTAGTCAAGGAAAGGGACTAAGTTGCTTGGGCCAGTAAGTGGGATCAGCAGGAGAAAGAAGTTACCTGGGAAAGGGGGCAGAGTCACGCGAGAAAGGGGTGGAATCATTCTAGAAAGGGGCAGAGTCGTCTTAGAAAGGGGGCAGGGCCCACTAGGAATGGCAGGGATGTCCAGAAAAGGGGAGGGTTCAGTAGGAAGAGGCGACTCGTGGAGTAATCAAAGAGGGAGGCCAGGGCTTCCCTGGTGGCGCAGTGGTTGAGCGTCCGCCTGCCGATGCAGGGAACGCGGGTTCGTGCCCCGGTCCGGGAAGATCCCACATGCCGCGGAGCGACTGGGCCCGTGAGCCATGGCCTCTGAGCCTGCGTGTCCGGAGCCTGTGCTCCGCGACGGGAGAGGCCACAGCAGTGAGAGGCTCGCGTACCGGGGGAAAAAAAAAAAAAGAAAAAAAACGAGGGGGTCAAAGTAACCTGGTAGAAGGGGTGGAGCTAGAAGAAAGGTCGGGGTTACGATTGGAAGGACAGGGATCAGTGTGGGAGGATGAAGTTTCCTTCGGAAAGGGGGGCAGTCAGTGGGGCTGCGATTGCCCACTTAGCCCAGGAGTTGCCGGGGAAAGGGAGCGGGGTCTGCCAGAGAACGGGGCGGGGTCAGTGCCTACAGGGCTGGGCCAGGTGAAGAAGGGGTGGAGTGGACGAGCGAGAGGCGGGGCTAGAGGGGAGCTGGGAGAGAACTGACTGACCCCTTGAACTCGCCCTCCCCTCCACAGATCTGCCCCCCGGGTCCCCACAGTGCTCAGTCGAAGGGGTTCTTGGGGATCGCGTCCTCCGCTTCCGCTGCTCGTGGCCCGGCGGGGTCCCTGCCGCCTCCCTGCAGTTCCAGGGTCTCCCCAAAGGCGTCCAGGCGGGACCGGTGTCCTCGGTGCTCCTGGAGGCTGTCCCCGCCCACCCCCGGCTCAGCGGCGTCCCCGTCACCTGCCTTGCTCGCCACATGATGACCACGCGCACCTGCACTGTCACCCCGGGTGAGAGCTTCTTTCCTGTTTCCCGAGGAGGAGGGGCTATTTCTTTGCTCCTTTAGAACTTGAGAAAAGGGGACTTCCTAACTACAGGAAGAGAGATTTCCTCTATCTTTAACCCTACAGAAGGTCGGAGGTTTTCCCTATACCTCAAGCAGGGGCGGGGCCAAAATTTCTTTCCTGGACCCAGGAAGAGGGCTGACACTTTCCCACGTGTTCAGAGCAATACATGGTTGAGAATAATGTGAGTTTCCCAGGCCAGGAGCTGGCCTGTCTTAAGTACTTCCTAAGTCCTTGTTAAGGAAATCAGATGAATGAACGAGGGAGTGAGGGAAAGGGCAGATCTTCCCCTTTTGGCTAAGGTGCCCTATTAGATTCACCAAAGGGCACAGGACTTGTTCTCTTTCTTGATTGGGTTTCTTCCACCCACAGAGGCCCCTCGAGAGGTGCTGTTGCATCCGATGGTCAAGGAGACACGGTCAGGGAAGGTGGAGGTGGCGCTGCAGGCCTCTGGCTGTGCCCCCCCTTCTCGAGCATCTTGGTCCCGGGAAGGGCGGACCCTGGCCTCCAGAGGCGGGCGCCTGCGGCTCAGCCAGGATGGGCTGAGGCTCCTGATCAGCAACTTCAGCCTGAACTGGGACTTGGGAAATTACTCCGTTCTGTGCAGTGGGGCGCTGGGTGCTGGGGCCGACGAGATCACCCTCACTGGTGAGCCCCATCCTTTCCCGGAACCCAGGTCCTCCAGCCCTCTCTTCTCTCACGCCCAGGAGACTGGGATTCCAGCCTGTTCCTCCCTCAGACCAAGGAGTCCAGGCCCTCAGTTCCCTCCTCCCTCGGACACAGAAATCTTGGTCCCCGGCCTCCGCCGACCCCAGACCCTAGAACTCCCACCCCCAGATCCCTGACCCATCAGGGAATCCTGGACCCCAGTCACTTTTTCCATGAAACCCTCAGACCCAAGAGTCTGGGCCCCCAGTCCCTTCCTTTCTCAGACCCAGGAGTTGGGGTCTCCAGACCCTCTGCGCCTGGGACCTAGGAGTCCAGGCCCGTGGCCCCCTTTCCTCTCCCTGCTAAGACCCATGAATCCAACCCCCACCTTGATTCCACCCCCGCCCCCTCCCCAGGACCTTCTATCTCCTCATGGAGGCTGCAGAGCACCCGGGATGCAGCAGTGCTGACTTGGGATGTGGAGCGAGGGGCCCTGATTAGCAGTTTCCAGATCCAGGCACAGGAGAGTCCTGACCTGAGCAGAGCCACCGCGTCCAAGGACTGGATCTCCCTGCTCACCCTCGGACCTCGGGATCGCTCAGCTGTGGTGCCCCTCCTTCCTCAGAAGCCCCAGGTCTGGGTCTTTCGTATCGTGCCCACGCTGGGGCTCCAGCCAGGGACCCCATCCGAAAGCCAGGTCTACCGTGCCGGTGAGTTGGAGCCGCTGGGCTTCGTCCTGGGCTGAGAAGCCCTTCTCCTGGGCTTCCTCCTGTCAGTCTGTTTTGTTGGATCTTCCTTCTTTCTCTGTGTTAGTTTCCTGGGGTTGCTGTAATAAGGTACCATGAACTGTGTGGCTGGAAACAACAGAAATGTTGTTTCCTGCCCACTGTCCTAACTCTGGAGGCCAGGAGTCTGAAATCAGGGTGTCTGCAGGGCCATGCTTTTCTCCGAGACTCTGCGTAGACTTCTTGCTTGCCTCCTCCTAGCTTCTGATGGTGACGGGCAATCCTTGGCACCACTCCAGTCTCTGCCCTCAGCTTCCCACAGCCTCCTCCTCCCTGTGTGTGCCTCTTCTTTTTTTTAAATATAAATTTATTTATTTATTTGTTTTTATTTTTGGCTGTATTGGGTCTTCATTGTGGTGCACGGGCTTCTCATTGCGGTGGCTTCTCTTGTTGCGGAGCACGGGCTCTAGGCGCGTGGGCTTCAGTAGTTGTGGCGCACGGGCTTAGCTGCTCCGCGTCATGTGGGATCTTCCTGGCCCAGGGCTTGAACCCGTGTCCTCTGCATTGGCAGGCGGATTCTTAACCACTGTGCCACCAGGGAAGCCCCGCCTCTGTATTCTTGTAAGGACACAAGTCATATCAGATTAGGGACCACCCTCATGATCTCATCTCGACTTGATTGGTTGAATTGTGTCTCTCCCCAAAGATACTGTAGTCCCCTTTTATCCTCGGTTTTGATTTCTGAGGTTTCAGTTACCAGGGGTCAACCGTGGTCTGAAAATATTAAATGGAAAATTTCAGCAATAGGCGATTCATAAGTTTTAAATTGCGTGCCTGAGTAGCGTGATGAAATCTCACGCTGGCCCCCTCCATCCCACCTGAGATGTGAATCACACCTTTGTCCGGAGTATTCTGCCTGTTTGAAACTGTCTCAGTTATCAGCTCAACTGTCATGCTATGTCAGTGCTTTCGTTCAGGTAACCCTTATTTTAGTAATGGCCCCAAAGCGCAAGAGTAGAGATGCTGGAAAAAGCGTAGAATACACAGGGTTTTGTACTGTCCGTGGTTTCAGGCCTCCACTGAGGGTCTTGGAATGTATCCCCTGAAGATAAGGGCAGGGGGAACTACTGTATACTGACGTCCTGACCCTCAGTACCTGTGAACGTGACCTTCTTTGGAAAAGAAGTCTCTGCATATTATCTTGATTACATCTGCAAAGACTCTATTTCCAAAGAAGGTCACATTCACAGGTACTGAGGGTTAGGATATCACTGTATCTTTTTTGGGGAGACATAATTCAACCAGCAACACTCCCCAACTTCTAAATATTGGATGTGTCAGTCCTCAGCCCTCTTCGCCACCTATGTTTCTCCCCAGTGTGGCCTGTCCACCCTCATCACCTTAAATATCATTAATACTCAGATGACTCTCAAATGTCTGATCTCCAGCCCAGACCTCTGAACTCCAGACTTGAAAAGCCACCTCCCTACTTGACATCTTCACTTTGGATGTCCAGCTGGCATTTCAGACTTTACATGTCCAAAATAGATCTCTTGAGGTTTTTTTTTCTCCCAAACTACACCCTCCCCCCAACCCCCCACCAACTCTCCAGTCTTGCCATCCTGGGACAGGGCACCACCCACGTGCTGACATCACCTCCAACATCCCAAATACCATCAGGGTCCCATCACTTCCTTCTGAAATGCTTTCCCAATCCATCCACTTCTTTCCATTACACTCTGGTCAGACACCACCATCCTCTCTTGCCTGGACTGCAGCAGCCATTTACCTGGTCTCCATATGCCCCCTCTTGCCCTCTTACAATCCATTCTCCAGGTAGAAGCCGAAGTTATGCAAATCCGATCACGTTGTTGCTGCCTTGCTTAAAAGCCTTTCGTGCCTAGGCTTTGGCCCCTGTTAATCCCTCTAACTTCATCCTTGACCTCTTCCATCTTCATTCTGTGTCCTCCACCCACAGTTCTCACTGAACGCAGAAAACTCTTTCCTACCTCTGAGTCTTTGCATGTTCTGTTCCCTGTGCTTGGAACACCCTTCCCCCTGTTTAGCATGCCCGGCTCCTTATTCCCCAGGTCTCTGCTCAAATGTTCCTCAAGGACCTTCCTTCACGCACTTTTCTAAATGTCACCTCCCCTTCCATTATTTCTATCATAGCCCATTTATTTTTTCTTCTGAGCACAATCTGAAATTATGTTATTTATTTGCACATTCGTTTCTGATTTCCCTCCTAAAATTAACCCTCACGATAGCAGGGATCTTGTTTTGCTCACCAGTGGACCTTCACCACCTGGCAGAATGCCAGGCACACCACATTCACTAAGGAAATGTTAAGTGAATTGAGAGTGCCGGGGTCCCAGATTCCTGGGTTCTGACGGGGGGCTGAGGCAGGGGGCTCAGGAAACGGGTCCAGATTTGGCCCCTGCTCTCCTTATCCTCCTTCTCTTGGTCTCTTCCAGGCCCCATCCTGGGCCCCGGGGCCATTGCTGGCATCGTCCTGGGCTCCTTACTGGGCCTGGCACTCCTGGCAGCACTTCTCATCCTGTGTATCTGCTATCTGTGCCACTTTCAAGGTGAGTGAGTGACCAAGTGGTAGGTTCCCTACAAAGAGTCCCATTGGTTTCTATTTCTCTTCCTCCTCTCTTTCCCAGGAGAGACTCCTAACAGAAAGAAGCATACTCCCAGTTTGACCCCTGTATTCACCCTAGGAAAAGAAGATGCAGAGCGTGACCCCAGAGCAGACCCCACAGCCTCTGCCCCTCGAAGTTCCTCCGGAGGACCCTAGCCCAACCAGGGCCCACCCAGTGAGTGTGGGTGCCCCAGTGTCCTGGAATGGGGGTGGAACTTTTTGTGTTTTAGTCAGGCAGAGGAGATGGTTTGAATTCTCTTCCTCCCGCTTTTCTTATTGGTTTACAAAATTGGTAGATTTTCCCTGTCTTTTTTTTTTTTTAATATATATAAAAGTTGGACAGGACTTCCCACCCAATTTTTATATATATTAAAAGAAGTGCGAAATTCCAATTCCCCCCCAAATGAAGGAAAACGCCTTCATTCTTTTCCATAAAAATTGGCAAAACTTCCATTTTCTCTCCGAAGTGGGATAGAACATCTTCTTCCCCATAAAATTTGGGTTGTTGCATGTCTTATCTCTCCCAAGGGTGGCTAGACATTTTTTCCTCCTTGCAAGCGGAGGGAACTCAGCTAATTTTGGAATGGTGCGAGCTGGCTCTAGAAAAGGGTGAGTTATGTCACGTCCAGGGTAACCCCTGAAGTTGTCCCCCATCCCTCCCTTCTCTTCCAGGCCTCTGGTCCCAGCACAGTCAACTTTCCACGTGGGGACCCCAAGATTGCTCGGGCAGCCACGCAGGTGTGACCAGGGCTAGTGGCCTGCTCTGCGCAGGACTTTTGGGGCGGGACTTCCTGTTTCACCCCAGCAGCAGTAGGGGACCTCCTGTCCTGCTGTGACTGAAGGTTGGACCCGTAAAGTGGGACTTCCTGTCTCCCTCTCTCAGCGCAGAAGACTCGCCTTGTATTTGTGCAGCTAAGGAGATGGGACTCCCGGGCTAGGAGAGACTCCTGCTGACCTAACACTGTGGCTTGTACAACCTTCAACAGTCGAGGATCTGTGGCCAACGGGCAGGGCTTACTGTGCTGCCCCGAGCTGGAGAGGGCGCCCTGCCTCCATTCTCTAGAAAGGTCTTCCTATATCACCGTTTGCCTGCTTCAGGCCACGCTCCATCCAGCTCCCAGCGTCTTCATCTTAGATCAGGTCGCGTTCCTCTTCCCTTTAAGCCCTTCTGTGGCTGCCCATTGCCCTTCAGATGTTGTCCAAACTCCTCATCATGACCTTCAAAGTCTTGTGGTTTGGCTTCTGGCAGCCTCTCTGACCTTCCCTTCCAGAAGTTTCACCCCTGCTTCTCTCCACCATACTTAAGTTTGCCTCCAGGCCTTTGCTCCCAGAGTGTACTGTGCCTGGAGCAGCATTCTTTGTGTCATTCATTTTTTTGGCGGTACGCGGGCCTCTCACTGTTGTGGCCTCTCCCGTTGCGGAGCACAGGCTCCGGACGCGCAGGCTCAGCGGCCATGGCTCACGGGCCCAGCCGCTCCGCGGCACGTGGGATCATCCCGGACCGGGGCACGAACCCGTGTCCCCTGCATCGGCAGGCGGACTCGCAACCACCGCGCCACCAGGGAAGCCCTATGTCATTCAGTGGGATCTTCCCAGACCAGGGAACGAACCCGTGTTCCCTACATCGGCAGGCGGACTCGCAACCACCGCGCCACCAGGGAAGCCCTATGTCATTCATTTTTCAAGTGTAAAGGTAACCGTTACCATCTTAGAGGACCCTTCCCTAACCCATGACCCTAACATGCCTCAGTCATGGGTTTAGGTCCCAGAGGCCCTGAACCACCTGCTCCTCGTATTTAAACACATAACTATTTGTTTAGCCTCTGACCCCCTCTTAACTGGGAGCTCCACGAAGGTGGAGACCGTGTCATTATCCTCAGCACTTAACACAGACTTTGGTACACAGCAGGCCGTCCATATTTGTTGACTGATCAAATATTTGGGGCCAGTGAAGGACTGGGCTTGCTGCTACCATCCCCAGCAGGATGCCTTCCTTTTCCACCTGGGTTTCTCATTGGAAATTTAAGGAGTGCATCAGTGAAGATTCTTTTTGCTCTACGTAACAAAGTAAATGATAGCAAGAGATGGAGGTAGGTGGTTTCAGGCTGACTCAGCAGCTTAGTGACCCCATCAAGTACCTGGGCTCTTTGTGTCCTTCTGCTCTGCCACCCTCAGTGGGTCAGCATATTGTCTCACGTAGCGAGGTGGCTGCTGCAGCTCACGTCTTCACACAATTGTATCTGACGACAAAAGGAAGGGAGCAGCGTTCCTCTCCTCTCATGAGTGGGAGAAAAAATTTCCTGGAAGCCTAACAGTAAACTTCCCTTATGTCTCATTGAACAAAAACTGGCCACATCACTGCAAGGGAGGCTGGGAAACCAAATATCTCAGCCTGTATCGTGGGAGGTGGGCAAAGAGGGAAGTGGCAACAACTAAAGTATAGGCGACCAGCATCTGTCTCAAGGAAGGAAAGGATTCTGGTTAAAGATTGGGGCGGAAGAGGCCTTTCGGAAATACAGTCCTTGGATCTTTTTAAAAAGGTGGTGGCTGGGGTCCTGGATACCTGGACTCTCTACATCTATATCAGCTAGAATTTTCATTTCCTTTTTTTTTTTTTTTTTTTTTTTTTAAATTTTATTTATTTTTTGCGGTATGCGGGCCTCTCACTGTTGTGGCCTCTCCCGTTGCGGAGCACAGGCTCTAGACGCGCAGGCTCAGCGGCCATGGCTCACGGGCCCAGCAGCTCCGCAGCATGTGGGATCCTCCCGGACCAGGGCATGAACCCGTGTCCTCTGCATCGGCAGGCGGACTCTCAACCACTGCACCACCAGGGAAGCCCCTCATTTCCTTTTTAATCACTAGAAACAGAAAACCTAACACGAGTTGGCTTAAACATACATGGGACGTCATTGCTTATGTCAGGGAATGTGGGCATCAGATACGTTTTGACCCACTTGCTCCAGTGATGTCATATGGACCCAGTTTCTCTAGACCTTCCACTCTGCATTCCATAGTGTTTCTATCATTCTCAGGCTACACGTGTTGTCTACCCCACCGTGGCTATCCCCATAGACCCAGGATCTCTCCATGCGATGGAGAAAAGGAACCCTGCAGATCCAGACTTCACGCCATGGAGCCACGTGATTCCGCAGAAGAGCATCTCTTAGGAAATCCACACAGCTCTGGTGTTCACTCTCTCATTAGTCTGGCTGGGTCACGTGCCCACCTCTGAACCGGTCACAGTGGGAAACGGGCTATGCTGAGTGGCTTAAGCCAATCGTGCCACCTCTGCAAATGGGTCAGTTCCAAATCTACTAAAGAGAAAAGGGAGGGCAGAAATGCTGCTGGGGAGGCACCACCCATGACCACAACTCTCTGCCCTCCACTCACCCATATCCTTAATGACATTGACACCTGCAGGCGGAGACTTTGGAAAAAGGCGTTTATTGGTGTGGTGGTCTCAACACTCCCCATGACTTGGAACACACGGCCCCCAGGGCCCCCCGCCCCCCTTGCACCCCTCCCCCTGCCCGCCCTGTCCCCCGGAACCTTGGAAATGGAAGACAATGTGGGATGGGGCCCACGCCCCCGTCTGAGGTACAGTCACTGCCCCTTGCCCCTCTGCCTCTGCTCTGCCCTCTCTCCCCCTCCCAAGCTCTGGGTGGTGTAGTTCACGGTGGGTGTTTATAGAGGGTCTCCCGGGAGTTGGAGCTGGTGACTAGGCATCTTGGTCTGGGCTCAGGATGTCTGTGTGATGCCTCTCTCTCCCCCACCTTGTGTGATGTGGTGTGCCAGGGCGGGGTGTTCCTACAATCGGAGCTGAAGTTACAGCCTCAGAGCCCCTTCCTGATAACAGTTGCCCATCCTGGGGGGGGATACTACAGCTGGTCACCAGCTACAGGACAGCTGGAGCCGGGAGGCTATTGCTGGTCACAGTCGCTGGTGTGTGTGTGTGTGTGTGTGTGTGTCTGTCTGTCTGAGTGTGTGTGAGGGTGGTCAGGTCAGCCTTTAGGAGGTTCAGCCGGTGGAGAGGCCAGGGAGTGGTAGCCCAGCAAGCCCACACCTGTGGGCCGGCTGCAGGGGGGCAGAAAGCAGCTGGTTGGCGCTGCAGGTGGTCGAGGGGAGTGGGGGCAGGGCAGGGCAAAGCACTGAGACACACAGGTGACAACAGGCACCAGCCTGACATTTGGATGGAAGCACCGATTGGCCCAGGAGGGGGCCAGAAAGTCCAGGGTGGGGAGGAACAGGAAAAGTGGGAAGGTCTCAGGCCGCTGAGCCAGTGATGGGGCCTCTGGCTCCAGGCAGCTGGCCGGCTGACAGCAGGGAGGCCCAGAGCCAAGATGGAGATCGTGCACCTGCTCACAGAGGCTGAGTGACAGCTTGACAGACAAGCGTGATGGCCCTGCCCACTCCCAACCTGCCCAGGAGACAGCCTTTCAACAGGGTGGGGAGCGGGTGGTGTGAATGCATATATTGGCAAAGCAGGGAGCCTGGAAAACCTCTCCTCACAGCTTCCGGCACGAAGCCCCCATACCTACCTCTAGCCAGAGGTGAGAGACAGCAAGGTTGGGGGCAGTGGATGTGCGGGGTGTCAAGGAGGGAAGAGGGCTGAGCTCCCTTTCCCACCCATTCATACACACACACACACACACACACACATGCACGTGCAGGCTCACGCTCACACCCACTACACACACGCGATCCAGTTGACAGCCTGAGCTAAGAGAGGGGTGTGGGGTGGCCGGGGATGGGTCACAATCGGAAAGGTGAACAGTGGCGAGAATGGCTGTAGAAAGATGCATAATTTTGCGTTATCCCTCACAGTGATGGGTTCTGTAAAGATCTTTCCTTCTCTTCCTTTTCCTCTTAGAGCTCCTCTGCCCCCTCGAGACCCGCGGCGCTTGTTCCCCCTTCTCCTCTTGCTCTCGGCCTCAGACCGCCCGCGGGGGGACTCCAGGGCACTGGGTTCTTCCTACATCCTCCACCACAGCCAGCCCAGGGCAGAGAGGAGGGTCAGAGGCCCTGGGGGCCTCGGGGCCGAGTTCTCCAGGGATCCTGGGCCTGGGGAAAGAGAGAGGGTCAGGGGTGGAGGCCCAGAGTGGAGAGACCCCATGTGTGTCTCTGCTCTGAGGGTGTTGTCTGAGGATACCTCCTGGGGACCTTTCTGGCCTTTCACTCAGTGTGCCTGTCCTCTGACTGTTTTAGTCTAAGCATCTGGCTGATCACTGTCTTCTCCACCTACAAAGCTCTCCCCACAGATCTTGGCAGGGCTGTCTTCTCCCGACCACTCAGGTCTCAGTTCAAATGTCACCCCCTCCAGGAAGCTTTCTCTGATGAGCTTATCCAATGCTACCATCCCCACTTCTATTATTTGTTTTCTTCGTAGCCCTTATTGAAATGCAAAATTATGTTTTTGCTTATTTATGTGTGTATTTGTTAGCTTTTCATTTTACTTATGTGTCTACTTGTTTGTTGCTTTTCTACTGCTGCTAGACCGTAAGCTGTGCAAGTCCCTAGACCTTGGCTCTTTTGTGCATTGCTGTGTCCCGAGCACCCAATGCCTGGCCCTTAGTGGGCGCCCAATGAATATGTCTGTAGAACGGATCGGTTTCTTGCTCAGTCGAGGGTGCGTCTCTTTCCTGAGTTCGGGGACAGTCTGGGGGCGGCCCGGCATCTCCACCTCTCCGGCCCCGCCCATTCAGCCCCGGCCCCACCCACGCCGCTCCGGCCCCGCCCCTCCTGCCGCTCAGGGACGCACGCAGGAGCCGCATGGAGGCGCTGGACATTCCCAGCCGGTTGGCTGCGCGACACGTGTAGTTGCCGTAATGCCGGGCGCTCACGTTGGCGAAGAGAAGCATCGAGCGGGTGCGCTCCGTCTGCACCTTCAGGCCCTCGGCCGTGCCACTGCTCAGCCTGCCGGGGATCCGGGTCAGGGACCAGGCCGCAGGACCCCGGCCCGGGGGCCCTCTCCAGGCGGAAGGCCCAGCCCCCTGCCTGTCAGGCTCCCGGATTCCCTGGAGACCCTACATTCTGTCCCCTACCCCAGCGACCCCTAGCCTCGGGATCTAGCGCCCCATGGATCTCGGGCCACTCCCACCGACGCCCCTCTCCAGGCAGCCTAGCCCCTCAGGGACACTGGACTCTCTCAGTGTGCACCTCCGACCACTGGGGGCACCCAGGCCCCGCTAGACCCCAGATCTAATGGTCCTCTAACCCTAAAACTTCTCTGCCAGATCCTCAGTATCGACCCCCACCCCAGACCTTCCTGAAGAGCCGGAGGAGACCAGGCTCCAGCATTCATCATCCTGGGACCCAAATTTCCAGGAAGCCACCACAGTTTCCCTGGGGCTCAGAGGACCCCAACACCTAGAAGCTGGACCCTCAAGTTCTCAGGAGCCAGTACTCTACTCCCTCTGCCCCCCTCCCCGCGGTGCCAAGGACCAAGGACCCCACCACCGCCACCATCACCACCGCGGCCGGCCCCAGTGCCGTCCTCACAGTCTGTCATCCTTGTACCACTGGAAATCCGCGGGGGGCACCGCCATAGCTTCGCAGCGCAGGAGGGCGGCCCGGCCCACGGCTGTGCGGGCGCTGGTCACGTCTGTGATGGTCGGAGGATCTGGTGAGGGACCAGGATCAGCGAATTCTCCTAGCCGTGTGGGGACGTAGGGGTCCCACTCCCAGCCGGCTCCTCTCTCCTTACCAGGAGTCCAGGTCTCCAGCATCCCCCACCCCCACCCCCGCAAGACTCCTTCCTCGCGCAGACTCACCCCCTTCCTCCTCCCTCACACCCTTCATCCCCAGGGACCCAGGACCCGCCCCGCTTTCGTGCCCAGTGCCAGGGGGGCTCACAGTTGACTGTGACCAGCACGCGGCGGCTGTCAGGTGCAGAGTTAACTCCGTTGTGAGTCACGCACTCGTATTCCCCGGCCTGGCCCCGCTGGATGTCGTAAATCTCAAGGATCTCGCCTTCCGAGGTGAAGCCATCTGTGGTGGGAGGGGAGGGGAGGGAGCGGGGCCAGACACAAACACTTAACACGGGACAACACGGGCACAACACGGACACACATCAGCGGGGCAGACAGCGCAGGGCCTGGAGTGCCCGGGTCAGTGGGAGTGGGGAGGGGCTTGCCGGGATCTCCTGCTAGGGGTGGGGCAGAGAATGAGAATCTGGGGCTTAGTAACTAGAACCCAGTGGGGAGGGTCCTAGAATTGGGGGCGTTCAGGGGATACAGTGATCTGGGAGTCCATAACTCAGATCATGTGGCTCACAGGACCCAGTGGGGAGGACCCTAGGGTCTTGGGGCTCAGAAAGATCCAGAAAATACAGACCCAGTGGGGGAGGATCCAGAGTTCTGGGATCTAGCCCTTGGGGCCCAAGGAATCAGGATCTGGTGACTGGGATCAGCAATCCAGATATCTGGGGTCTCATGACAGAGCCCTGGCTCAGAAGACCCTTTGGGACTCAGAGCATCCAGGGATCCAGAAACTCGAGACCAGGACTGTGGGGCTCAGATGAACCACTAGGGGAGGATCCAAGGATCTGAGACCTAGTTATTGGGTTCTGGGGTCCCAAGGGATCTACTGATTGGCACAATTGGTCTCCAAAGACCCAGTGAGTGAGGATCTAGGGATCTGGGAAATGGTAGTAGAGATCTAGGTAAAAGGGGAGTGGGTGATGTCTGGGACCTGGAATGTCCCTTTCAGGCCCCTTGGCATTCTGTTTGGGGGCAGCCGTGGTTCTTAGCCCTAGCACTGGAATCACTTGAAGGGCTTGTTCAGACAGACTGTGGTGGTGATGTGGGGAGGGGTGGTTCTGACTCATTAACTCTGGGGTGGGCCAAAGAATGTGCATTTCTGTCAAGTTTCCAGGTGATGCCAATGCTGCCAGTCTGGGGACCACACTCTGAGAACCACTGGCCTAAGGCATCGGGCAGAGATGTAGTGATGTGAGCAGACGGGAACGTGGGCCAGGGCCGTGGCTGTAACCTGGCTCTGGCCATCTAGTGGTAGGGGTCTGAGTCCAGGAGAATCCTGTGAGCTGCGGGGAAAGAGACTGAGGCTACCGGGGTCGGGGATGTGGGGCAAGTGGTAGGGGTCTGAGTCCAGGAGAATCCTGTGAGCTGCGGGGAAAGAGACTGAGGCTACCGGGGTCGGGGATGTGGGGCAAGTGGTAGGGGTCTGAGTCCAGGAGAATCCTGTGAGCTGCGGGGAAAGAGACTGAGGCTACCGGGGTCGGGGATGTGGGGCAAGTGGTAGGGGTCTGAGTCCAGGAGAATCCTGTGAGCTGCGGGGAAAGAGACTGAGGCTACCGGGGTCGGGGATGTGGGGCAAGTGGTAGGGGTCTGAGTCCAGGAGAATCCTGTGAGCTGCGGGGAAAGAGACTGAGGCTACCGGGGTCGGGGATGTGGGGCAAGTGGTAGGGGTCTGAGTCCAGGAGAATCCTGTGAGCTGCGGGGAAAGAGACTGAGGCTACCGGGGTCGGGGATGTGGGGCAAGTGGTAGGGGTCTGAGTCCAGGAGAATCCTGTGAGCTGCGGGGAAAGAGACTGAGGCTACCGGGGTCGGGGATGTGGGGCAAGTGGTAGGGGTCTGAGTCCAGGAGAATCCTGTGAGCTGCGGGGAAAGAGACTGAGGCTACCGGGGTCGGGGATGTGGGGCAAGTGGTAGGGGTCTGAGTCCAGGAGAATCCTGTGAGCTGCGGGGAAAGAGACTGAGGCTACCGGGGTCGGGGATGTGGGGCAAGTGGTAGGGGTCTGAGTCCAGGAGAATCCTGTGAGCTGCGGGGAAAGAGACTGAGGCTACCGGGGTCGGGGATGTGGGGCAAGTGGTAGGGGTCTGAGTCCAGGAGAATCCTGTGAGCTGCGGGGAAAGAGACTGAGGCTACCGGGGTCGGGGATGTGGGGCAAGTGGTAGGGGTCTGAGTCCAGGAGAATCCTGTGAGCTGCGGGGAAAGAGACTGAGGCTACCGGGGTCGGGGATGTGGGGCAAGTGGTAGGGGTCTGAGTCCAGGAGAATCCTGTGAGCTGCGGGGAAAGAGACTGAGGCTACCGGGGTCGGGGATGTGGGGCAAGTGGTAGGGGTCTGAGTCCAGGAGAATCCTGTGAGCTGCGGGGAAAGAGACTGAGGCTACCGGGGTCGGGGATGTGGGGCAAGTGGTAGGGGTCTGAGTCCAGGAGAATCCTGTGAGCTGCGGGGAAAGAGACTGAGGCTACCGGGGTCGGGGATGTGGGGCAAGTGGTAGGGGTCTGAGTCCAGGAGAATCCTGTGAGCTGCGGGGAAAGAGACTGAGGCTACCGGGGTCGGGGATGTGGGGCAAGTGGTAGGGGTCTGAGTCCAGGAGAATCCTGTGAGCTGCGGGGAAAGAGACTGAGGCTACCGGGGTCGGGGATGTGGGGCAAGTGGTAGGGGTCTGAGTCCAGGAGAATCCTGTGAGCTGCGGGGAAAGAGACTGAGGCTACCGGGGTCGGGGATGTGGGGCAAGTGGTAGGGGTCTGAGTCCAGGAGAATCCTGTGAGCTGCGGGGAAAGAGACTGAGGCTACCGGGGTCGGGGATGTGGGGCAAGTGGTAGGGGTCTGAGTCCAGGAGAATCCTGTGAGCTGCGGGGAAAGAGACTGAGGCTACCGGGGTCGGGGATGTGGGGCAAGTGGTAGGGGTCTGAGTCCAGGAGAATCCTGTGAGCTGCGGGGAAAGAGACTGAGGCTACCGGGGTCGGGGATGTGGGGCAAGTGGTAGGGGTCTGAGTCCAGGAGAATCCTGTGAGCTGCGGGGAAAGAGACTGAGGCTACCGGGGTCGGGGATGTGGGGCAAGTGGTAGGGGTCTGAGTCCAGGAGAATCCTGTGAGCTGCGGGGAAAGAGACTGAGGCTACCGGGGTCGGGGATGTGGGGCAAGTGGTAGGGGTCTGAGTCCAGGAGAATCCTGTGAGCTGCGGGGAAAGAGACTGAGGCTACCGGGGTCGGGGATGTGGGGCAAGTGGTAGGGGTCTGAGTCCAGGAGAATCCTGTGAGCTGCGGGGAAAGAGACTGAGGCTACCGGGGTCGGGGATGTGGGGCAAGTTGGGATGTAGGAGGTGATTTGGAGGAAACAGCCCAGGCCTGGGATGGCAAGTGGGGAAGGCTCTAAGGCTCTGGGGTCTTCCAGTGAAATAACAGG
This sequence comes from Lipotes vexillifer, assembly GCF_000442215.2. Classification (NCBI taxonomy): domain Eukaryota; kingdom Metazoa; phylum Chordata; class Mammalia; order Artiodactyla; family Lipotidae; genus Lipotes; species Lipotes vexillifer. The sequence continues at coordinate 2,267,106 of NW_006790237.1, read as the reverse complement.
ACCAGGGTAGGAGGGGGAAATCCAGTCATCACAAGGGTTCCGGGGGAATCAAAGGAGGGGGGTAACGGGAGATTCTGGGTATCTAGCTAGGGATATGGGGAATTGAGGGGCCCAGACTGCGGAGTGGGGGAAGGGGCTTTCGGCCGGGGTGGGGTCCTCACCTCGGAGCTGCCTCCAGGTGACCGTGGGCTCCGGCCGCCCCACGGCCAGACAGAGAAGGTTCACATTGCTCCCCTCGTTCACAGTCACGGGCGAAGAGATATTCACGATGCGGGCGGGGACTGCAGGCCGGAGGGAAGGTCAGTGAGAGGCCAGAGGTAGGCTCCCAAGACCCAGGATCCAGGCCTGGCCCCTCCTCCTTCAGACCAGGATCCAGGCCCCCAGCCCCTCCCCCCTCAGACCCAGGAGTCCAGGCCCCCGGTCCTTCCCCCCTCAGACCCAGGTGTCCAGACCCCGGCCCCTCCCCCCCCAGCCCCCGGATCCCGGCCCCCCCCCCC
>NW_006790237.1:2264847-2266344 GCF_000442215.2 Lipotes vexillifer | reverse complement strand
GAGTCCAGGCCCCCGGCCCCTCCCCCCTCAGACCCAGGGGTCCAGGCCCCCGGCCCCTCCCCCATCAGACCCAGAGGTGCAGCTGACATTCCTCCTTCTGTAAGCAATCCTGTGTGTTCCATTCCCTCTGGGTCTGGCTGCTTCTCCAGCTGCTGGTCTTGTCTTCCTCACTCCTTCTCAGTCTCTCTCCACCTTCCTCCTAACTTGGTTTCTATTTTCTATCTTCTGGCCTGAATTCCTCCTTCCCCGTCTCTATTTTTATTGATTAGTATTATTATTAAAAAAAATTATTTAACGAATGCTCATATGGTGCTTACTGTGTGTAAGTTTACAGTGTTCTAAGTGTTTGACAAAAATTAACCCATTAAACCCTCACTACTCCCTTCTGGGGTAGATGTTGCTCTACTCATCGATTCTAACACACAGGGGCGTTTCCCACCTCCACCCCACCCGTTTGCACATTTCTCCAACCAGGATGGCTTTATGATGTAGGACGCCAGTGTTTCACTGGGAGGGTTTTTTTGTTTTGTTTTCCGTTTCTAGCCAGGCATAAAATAAAGGTGCCCCTTCCAGCTGACGATGTTTTGGACTTGATACATGACAGCGTCATCCCTGTTTTGCAGATGCGGAGTCTGAGACCGCCCGGCTCGCTCTGGGTCCCTCAGCCACTGGGTGGTGGCGGTGAGCTTGGAACCTGGGGGAATCTGGCTTCAGGTCGGGGCTTGTCAACGGCCCCGCTGGGCGGTCCCTGTGGTCCTGTCTCTCCAAGTGCTCCCTGCCCGCCAGACCACCTCTGATGCCATGTGAGGCAGCCTCCTGCCCTCTCCGTGGATCTCTCCAGCCCCACCTCTCCCACTCTGCGCATCCAGCCCCCGCACGTGCTGTTCTTTTTCCGGGACCAGCCCTGCACCCACCTGAAGGTCTCAGCTCAGACGTTATGTCTGGGAAGCTGCCTCTCCTTGGAAAGTCACCTCCAAAGGGGCAGGGACAGCCTGCCTGGCTCCTTCTCTGTCCCCAGCCCGTGGAGCAATGCTTGCAGGTAGTAGGTGCTCCATAAACAGGGCTGAGTGAATGAATGCGGTCTTCCTCCGAGTCCATGCTCGGCCCTGTAGCTCTCCTGCCCTAGAAGTTGCCTGTGACTTTCCCTCCCTCTGCCTGGCTGGAATTCGTGAGGGCAGGGTGTGTGTCTGCCTTACCATGGCTGTGTCCTGGGGATCGGCGATGACATGAGGGTCCCCTGTCCCCTGCGCCCGCCACCCGGGCCCATCCCGCCCACCCCCACCCAGGGCCTCAGCTGAGGGCTCACCGTGGACGATGAGATAGACCTGAGTGGTGTACGGCTGGCGGCGGGTCTGGAAGGAGCAGGTGTAGAGGCCCTCGTCGCCCAGCCCCACCTGGGTGATGAGGATGGAGAACTCCTCGGGCGTGTTGGTGAGCAGCCGCACTCTCGGGTCACTGGTCCAGCGGTCGTTGCCCGCGTACAGGATGTTGGAGCGG
>NW_006790237.1:2258075-2264783 GCF_000442215.2 Lipotes vexillifer | reverse complement strand
TCAGCCAGGCCACTCGGGTCACATGCTCGTCGATGAAGCAGCTGGTGGGGAGGACGAGGGCGGGGTGGTTTTCTTCTCTCCCACACCCGCCCCCCTGGCCCTCCAGGGTCCCCCGTCACGGGGGCTTGGTGGTGGGGGGAGGAAGGCCCACTCCATCTCCAGTTCCCACTGCAGTCCTTGGAGGCAGGTGTGACTGCACCCACTTTACATGTGGGCAAACTGAGCCTCAGAGAGAGAGAGCTGTGAGCCCAAGTGCACAACAGAAATGACAGCTGATGGTTATTGAGTGATTGTTGTGTGTCGGAGACGCAAAAAGGGGGGGGAGAGACACACTGGGGGAGAGGGGCAAAGGTGCAGAATGATGAGGGACCCAGAGATAGAAGGACAGAGACCCAGAGAGCGGGGGACAGACCCAGACTGGGGAGGCAGAGAGCTGGGGTGTGTAACCCTGGCTCTCACTGAGCAGGCACAGTGTGCCAGGCTCTCTAAGCTCAGGGCGTGTGTACAGACTTTGAATCCTCACAACAACCCAGGTGGTGGTCACCATTCCTCCACCCATTTGACAGATGGGGACACTGAGGCCCAGGGGTGGGCCTGGGCCCAGAGTCTGGGCCCCAGTGACCTCTCTCTTGACAGGGGAGGTGTGGGCTGTGCCTGGAGATCAGGACCATTTCCCCCCAAGGAAGGTGAAGAGGCAGTACCCTCCGGGTCTCCCTACCTTAGCGTGGCGTTGTCACCTTCGCACACTGTGTAGTTGTCCGCGGGGGAGCTGAACTCCAGGCTCTGGGACAGCAGCCCTGTGGAAGGGAGGGCAGCTCAGCTCGGCGGGACTGTACACATCTGTACACACACACACACACACACACACACACACACACACACCTGCAGACACTTCCCACACCCACCAGGATACACGTTCACTGTTGTTTTCAGAGACACACATGGCAGACACACTCAGAGCAGACACACGCAACACCTTCCCACAAGCCCACACTGACCCAGACAGACTAGGACACACAAACCTATGCACCTCCAGAGACATTGAGACAGCACACAATCACAGCACACAAACACACGTATGTGCACACAGACACACATACACCAATACATATACACACTCAGAGGTGCTGTGTACAGACGTGCACACACACAGACATATGCACAGATTCACAATTACAGAACTGCATATGTGCAGACACAAAGAGATGCACAGATATGCACACAGGTACGTATACAAGCACAGATACACGTGTACACAGACACACATGCAGACATGGCACAAGGCACACACATACATGTTCACAGTGTACAGACACACATACACACAGATTCAAGAATACACACATACATACACAGATATCCGTGTACACAGGCACACATACACATATTCACAGACTCACGAGTACATAGATACACATATACACAGATACACATACAGATGTAACAGACACATGCACACGGATACACACAGTTACACACATTAATTCAGAAACACGTGGAAAGACATGCTTCAGGGAGATCCTCAACACCCACATAAGTGCACACAGACATCCAGACATGCAAATGCAAACACGCACACAAGCGCAGATGGACACGAATATCCACGTGGACACACGTCTATCACAGACGCCCAGGACGCGCTGAGGCGTGCTACAGAGAGCCTCGCGTCTACACAGACTACCCCGTGTGCCCGTGCCCGGTGGGGCACGCTCTTGAGAGCGCATGCCCACGCCCGCCTTCGCGCTGCAGCACCCCCCAACCCCCGCCATTCATCTCTCTGTGGACCGTGGCCAGCGGCTGGACCGGGGCCAGGGAGTGGGAGCTGGGCACGCGGAGGCGTTGGATGGAGACAGCACCAGGAGGGGAAAGGAGGCGTCCGGATGACCTTGGACGCCAGGGCGGCACGGGTCTACACAGGGCTGCCCTGGCCCCCACCCCAGGATGAGGACCTAATTAATCTAATGAGTTAATTGCCCGTGCCCCGCCAACGACTCCCGGAGGTCCTCTCCATCAGCAGCGCCTCTGGATGGGGCTGGGTCAGAGCCAGTGCAGTGGGCTCACCAGGCCCTGGGGGTTTGCAGCCCCTCACCCTGGGCTCGTCCGGACCAGAGTCGCTCCTGTAATCTGAAGGGCCCTGGAGGGAGGGAAGGGACTTGCCCGTCCTGAGCTGTGCAGAGAGGATGCTGCCACACAGAACCCTAGTAAGGAGGGGGCGGCCAGGGGACAGACAGACACACACACACAGTCACCAGGGTCCAGGAAAGATGCGCAGAGCCAGCCCCGGGACCGGGAGATAGTCCCACGCATGGCAATGGGTCCTGCTCAGAGGGACAGAGACCTACATACTCACGCTGACGCACACAGCCCAGGACACACACTCAGCAGAAGGTCAGTTAGAAAAGACAACTTTCTCCCAGAAGCATGCCTCTCAGCCACGGAGGGACATGGCACCCTGATCCGCCCCACACGGTTACACTGACACCAGCGGGCCCTCACACGCAGGTGCAGTCTACACACGGTTACAGCCCTACCTGGAGGGCTGTCTCTCTCTCTCTCTCTCTCTCTCTCTCTCTCTCTCTCACACACACACACACACACACACACACTGGCTGAACTGGTCACAGTGACACTACCAGCCGGAGGGCTGTGCTCATCCCCACGCCCTACCCTGGAAAGTCGTGCATGAAGATAGGGCCTGTGCAGTGAAACAGCGACACAGTTGTAGCCTCTCAAATACAAAGGGGCTGCCCTGGGCCAAGAATCGGGCGCATGCCCTCACGCTGTCACCTCTGATCAGATCACACACAGCCCTATCCGCACGCACACACCCCACAGGATTTGTCATACCCCTGGTCACACACATCCTAGACCAAGGTTTCTCCATCTCGGAACCATTGACATTGGGGGCTGGGTGATTCTTCATTGTGGGGCCGTCCTGTGCAGTGTAGGATGTTCCGCAGCTTCCCTGGCCTCGACCCCCTAGATGCCAGTAGCTCCCCTGCCCCAACCAAAATTACATTGCCAGACACCTCCCAGGGGGCAAAATCACCCCACCTGCCCCCCTCCCCCCAGCCCTGTGACAGCCACTGTCCAGGGTTCAAGGAGGACAACCCCAGTCTGGGGCTTGCAGAGGACGCTGTCCAAGGCGCCCCACTTCAGGGAAGAACCTGGGGCTCCTGAGCTCAGGCTAGGGCCCTGGGGTGGGGTGTGGACCTCACAGAGGTGGGCAGGATCTTAATCACATGGACAGCAGACAGAAAGACAGACAGACGCACACTCCTTGCCAGAGGGATCTTCCCAACACTCGGAGTGGCCCCAGGACGAAGTTCCAGCCCCTCAGCCTGGAGTCCGGGCCCCGGCGTCACTCCCCTGCTTCCTCTCCCCTAGTGTAGCCCAGCCCTGCATTTCCCACTTTCCTCCCCTCTCCCTCCTTCCCACTGTTTCCCATCCAAACGCTTCTCCTTCTCCAGGGACCTGGTATATGGGGGCCTCTCCTAGGAGCGATGGCCCATCCGAGCCCTTGTGAGCTCCCGCTCTGCTCCCAGGGCTCCGTGGATCAGAGTTCTCTGCCTCCCAGGGCAGGGCCTGGCTCAGACCATCTGTTTCCCCAGCATGCCCAGCTGGGCCCTGGCTGCGGGCAGTCTTGGGAGATGAGTGATGAAGTTATCTCAGGTGGGTCTTCGATTCCTGGTCTGTGTGTCTATAAATTTGGATGTTGTGGGTCTGCATGTCTGTCTCATGCAGTTCCCAGACTCCAGGCTCAGGAGGACCCTCCACGCTCTGTGACCTTGGGTAAGTCCCTTCCCCTCTCTGGGCTTCGGTAAATGGGGGTGGGGGTCAGGTTAGCCATTCCACCACCCTGTCTGTCACCAGGCCCGGCCCCTCCCTCTGTCTCAGTCCTTCACCCTGAACTGTTTTCAGGTCTGCTTTCCTCACCAGATGGGAGCCTCTTAGGGCAGGGCCTGGGTGTCCCCACCTCCAGCATCACCCAGGCTCAGGGCCTGGTCCACAGGAGGCCTCAAGAGATGTTTAATATAAAAATAAACAAGCTAGTGCACATGAGGTCCCCTCTGCGGGAATTCTTCTTGGGAAACTCTGACTCCCTACTCCCTCCAGCCCTAGTCTGTGTTCCCACAATGCCTGGACTATCTCCCTTACAGCTGTGGTGACTGTATCTGTCTCCCCCAGCAGACTATAAGTTTCTTTTTTTTTTTTTTTGACCATACCACGCGGCATGTGGGATCTTTGTTCCCTGACCAGGGATTGAACCCGTGCCCCCTGCAGTGGAAGTGTGGAGTCCTAACCCTTGGACCGCCAGGGAAGTCCCAGCTATAAGTTTCTTGAGGGCAGAGCTTGGGTCTGACTCAGGTCTGTATCCCCAACATCTTCCAGCACAGGGCCTGGCCTGGAAAGCCTTGGGAAATATTTGTTGAATGAGTGAATGTAAAATGGGTTCCTACAACATGCTTTGCCACCCCTTGGCGTCTTACACATTCTTCAAAACCCCAACTCAAACGACCCCTCCTCCAGAAGGACCTCCCTGACTGTTCAAGGCAGAGAGTCTCCACTCTCTCTACTGCGTACCCTCTGACTCAGCTGGGACAGTGTCCGGGGGTGTCTTCTCTACCTGGCCGGGAGTCCCCTGAGGGCCCGAATCTTGGTTGTGTCCCCCAGAGCTGGGCTTAGCTCCGAGCAGGGAACTGTTTGTAGAGGGGATGGATGGTCTCTAGAGACTCGCTAAGAAAGCCCTAAGGAGTCTGGGCTGATAGATCAAATGTCTGTCCCCCCATTTCTTGGCTGGGTGACCCCCGGCCAGTCTAAGCCTCAGTTTCCCCAACTGTAGAAAGGAGAAAAACAGTAGTTCGTCCCTCGGAGGGTTTTTTGTCAGGGATTCCATGAGAACGTGCAAGCAAAATGTTTAGCTCAGCACTTAGCAAGCAAAAAGGGCCCAAGAGATGCTAGCTGTTCCTAACAGCACCTTCTTTTTAAAGAAACATCTACCGTTATCCCCCGGTTCGGTGTCGGTCCCCCGGGAGTGGAGGGAGTGGGGCAGAGCAGGTCTGGCCTGTAGGTTGCTCTATGCCCAGCACCCACCCGAGTCGGCGACGCATGTACAGACGCGCTGTCAGCATCTGCTCTGCCACGACCATGCCAGCATGACCAGGCTGCTAAAAGAACGGACCACGGAGCCGGGCTGCCAGGGTTGAAATTCCAGCTGTGCCACTGGGTTGCACAAGTTACTTCCCCTCCCTGAGACTCAGTTTCCCCACCTGTAAGTGGCGACGATCATCTTGCCTCCCTCATTGGGTTGCAGGGGAGAGGATGAAAGGAGGTCACCCAAGCAACGGGCTCAGTACAGTGCCTGCTAGTTAAGTGCTTGCAAACAGCTCTATGTGTGTTGGCTGATGGGATGCTTACGGGGCAGGTGCCCGCCTGGCGGGAGATCCAGTGGTGATGGGACGGACCACACGGGTCTCTGCCAGTCCAGACCAGTGGCTCTCATACCCGTTTGATAAACCAAGGGATGAAGGTTGCAGTGGGTGAATTCCCTTCTCTTGAGAGAAGGGGATTTCTGGGACTTCCCTGGTGGCGCAGTGGTTAAGAATCCGCCTGCCAACGCAGGGGACACGGCTTCGAGCCCTGGTCCGGGAAGATCCCACGTGTGGCGGAGCAACAAAGCCCACGAGCCACAACTACTGAGCCTGCGCTCTAGAGCCCTCGAGCCACAAATACTGAGCCCGCAGGCCGCAACTGCTGAAGCCTGTATGCCTAGAGCCTGTGCTCCGCAACAAGAGAAGCCACCGCAGTGAGAAGCCTGCGCAGCACAATGAAGATTAGGCCCCGCTCGCCGCAACTAGAGAAAGCCCGCGCGCGTAGCAACAAAGACCCAACGCAGCCAAACAACAAACAAAAAAAGAGAAAGAAAAAAAAAAGAGAAGGGGATTTCTAACAAGCTGAGTGACCTTGAGTTGGAGATAAGAACCACCTGCCGCCCCTCAAAGGAACTTAGGTGGAAATGGGACCCTCCAATGCAGGGGGTGCTTAGATTCCACCATCCCAGAACTCACAGATGGGGAACCCGAGGCCCAGGAGTGTGTGTGAACTTGTTGCGGGCGTCTGGGGAGCTGGTGGCAGAAGCCCGGCTGGAGGGAGGGGTGAGGGCCACGTGAGTGCGGGACCGTGTGGCTTTGGCAGGGAAGAGCCACCATGAGAAGGGGCTGGGCCTGGTCTAACGGCCACTGAGGAGCCCCCAGAGCCCTCTTCCTCTTTGCTGATCTCCCAAGTCCTTCTTATCACTGATGCCCGGAGTCTGGTTGCAGAGCCAAGAGCCCGGGAACCTTCCACATGCTGGCTGTTCCTTTCCGCTGGTTATCACCGCAGGGCCTTTGCCTCTGCCGTTCCGTCGGGATCTTTCCAAGGCTGATTTCTCCCCTCCTTTCAGTCTGAACTCCCCTCAGCTGCTCAGACACCACCTGAGGTCACAAGGCCAACTTGTCTGCCGAGTCATTCTTTTTTTTTTTTTTTTTTTCGGGTCCCCGGGCCCCTCACTGTTGTGGCCTCTGTCGTTGCGGGGCACAGGCTCCGGACACGCAGGCTCAGCGGCCATGGCTCACGGGCCCAACCGCTCCGCGGTATGTGGGATCTTCCCGGACCAGGGCACGAACCCGTGTCCCCTGCATCGGCAGGGGGGGGGGGGGGCCCCCGGCC
>NW_006790237.1:2254217-2257202 GCF_000442215.2 Lipotes vexillifer | reverse complement strand
CTCTCCTGTTGCGGAGCACAGGCTCCGGACGCGCAGGCTCAGCGGCCATGGCTCACGGGCCCAGCCGCTCCGCGGCACGTGGTATCTTCCCGGACCCGTGTCCCCTGCATCGGCAGGCGGACTCTCAACCACTGCGCCACCAGGGAAGCCCTGCCGAGTCATTCTTATTTTCTCTACGTGACTCGTCACATTCTGAAATTACCTGTTTACTTCTGAGGTTTTTTTTCAGTTTGTGGATCTCTCTCCATCCCACTAGGATGTAAGCTCTGCGAGGGCAGGGACTTCACTGCTGTGTTTATAGATTCCCAGTGCTTAGAACAGCGACTATGTGCTCAGTAAATACCTGTTAAATGAGCCGATGAGGCGGCGCCCACAGTCCAGACAAACCGGGGGGGCCTGGGGGGTCTCCCACGCCCAGGTTCACCCTGTCCCCACTCCGTGTAATATGGCAAAAGAATTGCCCCCAAATCTCCCGCAGCATCTACTTTTGTAAGTGGATGTATGTGTGTGTGTTGGCATAAAGAATTTAGGGGGAAAAAAAAAAAAAAGGAACGATAGAATAATATCTACAGATGCTGGGGAGGTAGAGTTAAGTGGGGGAAAAAAGCCAGTTTTGCAGAGAAATGGCTTTATTTTGTTTCTATCTGGGGAAAAACATCAACAAACTAACCAATCCCTTACAGATGCTGAACTGCGAGTCTGACTGTGTAGACGGGAGAAGGCTGGGGATGCTGTGCCAGGGCTGTGGACCCCGGGTCCCTCTCGAGAGCGGGTTTGGGGAGGGTAGGGGAGCGGGACACAGTGGGGTTTGCTCTTATGCATATTTGTAGTGGATGGTTCGCTTGTATGCTTTCCTCCCGTAATCTGGGAACCATCCAGTGAATAAAAGAGAGGAGATGCAATTTGGTGTATCTTCCACCGGCTTTTGCTCAGTCCCAACGGTCAGAGGGTGGTGGGTGAGGGGGGCTCTCTTTCTGCCTCCCTAATCCCGTCTCAGCTCATCCCCCGCCCCGCCCTGTCCCCCTTGCTCGCAGTTCTCTGCTGGGGGACAAAAGGCTCAGAGATGGGACTGGACTTGACCTAGGTCACAGACCACCTCCTGGCTCCACTAAGATCCCAGCCCGGCACCTGTGAACAGCAGTGATTTCTAGGGTTCTGAAAAGTAAAAGTAGAAGGAAATGGGAAGTTACTTGAGAGTGAAGGAAGAGAGACAGAGAGAGAGCTAACGGGAGACAGCCAGAGACAGTGAAAGGACAAGGAGGAAAATGAGTGGTCGAGATGAGACGTGAGCTCCCAGAAGTGAATGAGGACCAAGGTACATCTCGGGGGCCAGAAAGAGGCAGAGAGACACGCGTGCTGTGACATGGAGACGCAGTTCCAGAGGCAGGGAGGGACACATGTGAAATTGTGCTGAGCCCAGCAGGGATGGAGAGAAGGGCACCCAGAGACAGAGACAAACGGAATGTCACCCAGAGCCAGGGAGCCTCCGGAAATGGCCGAGACGTGAGAGAGACCTAAAGAGACAAGTGACAGAGACAGAGACACAGACAGGCAGGGATTCAGACGGGTCAAGTGGGAGGGGCACTCAGACGGTCTGCGCCAGGGCGGGAGTGACCCTCCGGCTCAGCATCCTGTGTCCTGTGTGTGCAGGGCCGGGTTTGTGTGACCGTGGGTGTCTGCAGGTGCGGCTCCGGGTCAGACCAGGGGGATGGGTGTTTATGTGGCTGTGCGAGATCGGTGTGTGTGGGCGGGTGGCTGAGAGCCGCTGTCGCTGTCTCGCTGAGACTGTTGGGGGTTCTAGGGTGTTCCCGATTGTGTGTCCCTGACTCTGTGATCTTGGCTTGGGCCAGGGCCTGGGGGAATCCTCTGGAAGCACAGAATTAACCCTGTCCCCTGCCCCCTGCCTCCTTGCTCTCCCCTCCTCTCCTTAGGGGGCATCTCCTGGACAATCCCTAGGTTGCCAGCCCGCTGGGGAGACACAAGATCCAGCTACACGTCCTCTAAACAGAGACTGCCAAGTTCACTCCCCAGCGCCCCCCTCCCCACTTTCCATTCTCCCCTTCCTGCTCTACAAAAGACCAGCCCCAGTCCCCCTCCCCCACTGGGAGGGCTGAGTTTAACCCTTTGACCCCGTGTTAACCCTTCCCTTCCCTCCCTCCTCAATCTGCCCGTCTCTTAGGCTCCGTCCTGCCCCGGACCCAAATATTCAGCCAGAGCTTTCCACATCTGAGTCTCCAGCCCAGCACCCCAACTTCTTGGATCTCCAGCTCCATTGCCCCCCACATAACTGCAACCCTCCAAATACTAATACTTTCTCCCAACCTAGACCACCCAGCTGGGGGATTTCAGCCCCTTCCCAGCTGGGAGACCAGACCCCACCCCCTTCTTTTCCCGGCCCTGGGACGGAGGTCTATGGACAGCCCTGCCCCCTCCTCTTACTGACCCTGGGAAGACACCATCCCCCCAACCTTTCCCCAGAAACACCTACCCCAGCCCTCAGGCAGGGACCCCCTGCGGGACCCTCTCCACGCAGAGATGAAGACCCCCGACGGGGCATCCCCCTTCCTACCCTCCTCCCACCCCCGCCAACTCAGTTCAGAGATCCTGCCCGGGGACCCTCACGTAGCTTCTGATCTCCCTCCCCGATCCGGAGCCGCAGACTCCCGCCCCCAGGCCGGGACCAGGTGTCCGAGACCCTCTCGCCGGCCCGGAGCAGCAGACCTCCGCCCCTAGGCCCAGGCTCGGGCCCCAGGACGCGGACCCCCGCCCCCGGGCATGGATCCAGACGTCCGAGGACCCCTTTCCCAGCCAGAGGATGCAGCCCCCGTCCCCGGGCCCAGACCTCCGCGTCCGGGGGCCTCCTCTTCCCTGCTCAGGGTTGCGCCCTCCCCCGCCCCCAATCCCCGCCCGGGACCCTGGAGTCCCGGCCGAGCCCCCCGCCCCCGGCGCTGCGGTACCTCGACTGATGACGGCCAGGCCGGCCAG
>NW_006790237.1:2242576-2253731 GCF_000442215.2 Lipotes vexillifer | reverse complement strand
CCGCCCCCTCGATCCACAGGGCTTCCCACCTCGGATCCCTAGAACCCCGGGTCTGGGACACTTTTCCTGGAGCCCACCTCCCTCCTGCTTCAGGTCCCAATTTCATCCTCCCTCAGACCCAGAGATTCCGGACCCCCAACCCCAGGAGTCCGGCCCCCAGCCCCCTCAGGCCCAGGAGTCTGCTCCCCAAGCCCCCACCTCCCCCAGACCCAGGAATCAGAACTCCCAGCCCCCTCTTCCTGTGGGACATAGTTCCACTTCTCCATCTACTTTCAGGAATAACACTGACTTTGGGGTGAAATTTCCTTCTCCTGTCCATCCCAACCCTCATCCCCAGGGTAATAGGGGAATGGGGAGACACTGGGGGACCTGACCTTGGGAGATGGTAATCCAGGCTTCAGGTACGAAGAATCCCCGCTGCTCATTCTTTCAGTCACTTGACTGCGGCAGGGCCTTGGACAAGTCACTTCTTTCCCCAGAATCTCGGTGTCTTCCCTGCAAGATGGAATCATCTCTATTTCTCAAGGTTATTGAGAAGAATAACGGAGATCCTGGGGAGGGTGCTAGCTCAGCCCAGTGCCCTAAGAGCCTGAAGTTAGCTCTTCCTCCTGGTCCAACTATGCATCCATTGACCAGGTATAGTCCTCCCTCCTGGCCCACCAGGTGAGGCATCCCTGTCCCCTGTACCCCCATCTGGGCTCTGAGGCAAGAGAACAATCCCTGAGCCTACTCCACGCCTGGGGAACTTGGAGGCAGAAGTTTTTGAAGTCACCCCCTAGGGGCTGTTTAACTGCAAAAGCACATCCATCCTCTATTCCTCCCCCCCGACCCCCAAATCCAATCTGTCTGCAAGAGAGGCTAGCTTGGCCTCCACCTTCAAAACAGATCTCTACTCTGTCCTCTCTTCCCACTCCACCCTTCTCTGAGCTGTCACGTCTCCCCTGGATGACTGCTCTGAAGGCAGCAGCCAATGCCCTGGTCTCTAGGCTTCCACCTTCAGATCAACAAGCACTGAACTCATAAACCAGCTGATGCTACTGCACTGCCTCACTCACTCAGCTCCAGCTGCTGTGGCCTTCATTCGGCTCCTTGAACAAGCCCAACTTGTTCCAACCTCAGGGCCTTTGCACTTGCTGTTCCCTCTGCCGGAATGCTCTTCTCACCAGATTGGCACAAGACTCTTATCATTCAGGTCTCACCTTTCAGAAGCCTTTGCTGGGACTTCCCTGGTCCCAACTAAGATGGTCAGGGAACTAAGATCCCACATGCCTCGGGGCAAGCCCGCATGCCACAGCTACTGAGCTCGCGCACCTCAACAAGAGAGCCTTTGAGCCACAACTGCAGAGCACACATGCCCTGGAGCCCACGCACCACAACTAGAGAAGAGAAAATCCACCACCACAACCAGAGAGAAGCCCGCGCGTCACAGTGAAGAGACGGCGTGCCGCAGCGAAGACCTGACACAGCCAAAAATAAAGACATAGAATAAATAAATAATAAATCTTAAAAAATAAGCCTTTGTTGATCACGCTGTCCAAAGTAACCCCCGCTCCCAATGCAACAGCTCTCTGTGACATCGGTTTTGTTTTCTCTGTAGCCTTTACCGTTCCCTTATTTCACGTGTTCACTTGTTTGTTTCCAGTCACTTCCCTTCCCCTCCATCTCCCGCTTCCAGAATGTAAGCTTTGCTAAGGCAGGGTTTTGTGTTTTTGTTTGTTTGTTTAATTGAGGTATAGTTGATCTGCAATATTATATTAGTTTCAGGTGTACAATACAGTGATTCCAAATTTTTATAGATTATACTCCATTTAAAGTTATAAAATATTGGTTATATTCCCTGTGCTATACAATATAATCCTATAGTTTCTTTCTTTCTTTCTTTCTTTCTTTCTTTTTTTTTGCTGTACGCGGGCTTCTCACTGTTGTGGCCTCTCCCGTTGCGGAGCACAGGCTCCAGACGCACAGGCTCAGCGGCCATGGCTCACGAGCCTAGCCGCTCTGCGGCATGTGGGATCCTCCCGGACCGGGGCACGAACCCGTGTCCCCTGCATCGGCAGGCGGGCTCTCAACCACTGCGCCACCAGGGAAGCCCCAGTTTATTTCTTTTATACGTAGTAGTTTGTACCTCTTAATCCTCCACCCCATCTTGCCCCTCCCCCCTTCCCTCTCCCCACTGGTAAACACCAGTCTGTTCTCTACATCTGTGAGTCTGTTTCTGTTTTGTCATATTCATCCGTTTGTTTTATGTTTTAGATTCCACATATAAGTGATAACATACAGTATTTGCCTGTCTGACTTCTTTTACTAAGCATAATACCCTCCGGGTTCATCCATGTTGTTGCAAAAGGCAAAATTTCATTCTTTTTTCTTTTGGCTGAGTAGTATTCATATATATACATATATGAATATTTATCCATTTATCTGTTGATGGACACTTAGGTTGCTACCGTGTCTTGGCTATTGTAAATAATGCTGCTATGAACACTGGGGTGCATGTGTCTTTTCAAATTAGTGTTTTTCATTTTCTTGGCATATATGCCCAGGAGTAGAATTGCTGGATCATATGGTTGTTCTATTTTATTTTATTTTTTTCTATTTTATTTTTTTGAGGAAGCTCCATACTGTTTTCCACAGTGGCTGCACCAATTTACATTTCCCCCCAACGGTGCAGAAGAGTTCTCTTTTCTCCTCACCCTCTCCACCATTTGTTATCTGTGCTTTTTGCTGATAGCCATTCTGACAGGCGTGAGGTGATAGCTCAGTGTGGTTTTGATTTTCATTTCTCTGGTGATTAGCAATGTTGAGCATCTGGGACAGGTTTTTTGTTTGTTTGTTTTTTCTTTTTTCGTTGTTTTTTTGTTTGTTTGTTTGTTTGTTTTTGTCGGCTTTTGCTCAAGGCTTATCTCCAGAGCTTAGTCCAGTGACTGACACCTAGTAGGTACTCAGCAAATATGTACTGTATTGCATGGGTTGGATGAGTTACTAGCCCTATTTGGATAGATGGAGAGAACGAAGATCCAGAGAGGGAAAGGGACCCACCTACGTTAACACAGCCAGGTGGCCTAAGAGCTGGTGGTGTGCCGCTGCTTGTTCACACCGATTTGTGAGAACTGATGGTTAAATTTTCAGGAATTTTCAAAATGGATGTTAAACCACTGTTAGCCTGAAATTGGACATGATGGAAGTATTTACACTGTGGCAACTGGCAAACACTACAAATCAGGACTTTTTGTCTGAGAGCCATTGTACCAACACACTCTTGTACAAAATCCATTGGGATCCTGGCAAAGGGTCATTTATTGCTTCCCTATGATGAGGCTTAGGTTGAGGACAGGGTTCTCTCTTCCTGGAATGACCCATCCCAGGCCTGATGACAATATGAGCACTTCCTACATGCAGGCATCTTTCTGAGCACATTTTACATTCTCCTTGAAGCCTTATGATGTCCCTGTGGGTGTGTCTTATCTTTACCTCTGTTTCACAGATGAGGGAACAGACATAGAGAAGTAAAAGCAGAGAAGTAAAAAAGTAAAGGAATTCCCCAAAGCTGTAGACACAGCTGAAGACATTTGCCATATGTGTATCTGATAACGCACTTATAGCCAGACTATATCAATGTAAAGAGCTCCCACGAATCAACAAAAAGAGAGACGACTCAATTTTTAAATGGGCAAAAGACTTGGACAAATACTTCACAGAAAGAGGATTTCTAATAAGCACCTGAAAAAAATACCCAACACCATTAGTCATCAGGGAGATCAAATCAAGACCACAGTGAGATACTCCTACTCACCCACTAGAATGGCTAAAAGGATTGATAGTAGCAAGTGTTGGCAAGGAAGTGGAGCACCTGGAACTCTCATACCTTGCAAGCTTACTTGCCCTTTGACCTCAAGGGGGGTCTGGCCAAAGGGAGGCACAGGCAGAACACTGAAGGGTGGGTGGAGAATGCTCTGGTCCTTGCCACTGCCCTACGTTGGGGCCTGTCAGGTGGCCCCTTGGCCACGGCTCCGGTTCTCAATAAGGTCTCGGAGACACCGTTTCTCTCCCTAGTTCCTCAAGGACACAGCAGAATTTGGAAGGAATCTTTTCCTTTTGTTCCTGGTTCCTGGGAGCCTTACCATCCCTGTATCCCTAACCCTGCTCGTACCTTTATCACAAAGTCTGTTTAGGAATCCCACTGGAGGTGGCTGTCTCTTTCCGGCCAGGACCCCTGCTGTCCTAACACTATTGGGGTTTCACAGTCAAGGCCAAAAGCACCCTGAAGATGATGCTTAGAAGGTTCAAGAGTGTGGAAGATGCTCCATTTCACACCTAACAAGTGAAATAAATGGCCACAGATACTATTTTTTCATACACCGGATAGGCAAAGTTCAAAGGACCCAGAAACACACCAGGTTGGCGATGGCAGTTGTTGACAAGAGTGAAATCGGTTCCCTTTCTATGAAGGGCAAGTTGGCATCATGCCTGGAAACTATGTACCTCACCCTTAAAAGTTCATATCCAGAATTTTCTCCTGCAGGTGGATTCTCGTTCATGCCCAACGGCTGAGGGACCAGATCATCAATATAGCGTTGTCTGCAGTGCTCAGAGGACAAACTACCTAAATACTCGACAAGGGACTGGTTTGATACATTGTATGCATTGATAGGCAGCTGTCAAAGAGTGAGGTTAATGATACAGACTGTGTGGTGTTCTGTAAGTGAAAGGAAGCAAAGTACATAATGCAAATGTGTAACACACACATATGCTTGTAGGTCCATCTTATTCCTCTAGAATAGGCTTTCTCAGTCTTGGCATCGCTGACATTTGGGGCTGGGTGATTGTTTATGGTGGGGGCTGCCCTGTGTGTTGAAGGGTGTTAAGCAGCATCCCGGGACTCCACCCACTAGATGTCATGACAACCCAGACGGTCCCCTGGGAGGGGCAACATGGATCCTGGTTGAGACCCACCTCTCTGGGAGGAAACACTAAGCACCAGAAGAGTGTTTGTCTCTGGGGAGGAGGACCATGCTGTCTCGGAGATGCGGAGAAGCGGCCCTAATGGGCCCAGTTCCTAGGAGCAGCCAGGAGACGGCAGGTGCACCCGGATGGACTTGGCTTTGCCTCTCAGGCTGTGAGCCCCTGGGAAGGAGCCTCCCCTTTCTGAATCTCAGCGTCCGTCCCCATCCTCGAGGGCCTAGCTCCCACCTCACAAGGTTGCAATGTGACCATAGGGAGGCTTCTGAACCTCTCTGGGCCTCAGTTTCCTCCTCTGTGAAAGGGTCACAATGACCAGACCACAGGGCCGCTGGGTTAAGTGAATAAGGGCTGAGGGCTTGGGTCACTCAGTCCTGGCCAGTGCCATTATCATGGTTGTTGCCATCACCTCCTGAAGGGACAGAAGAGACTTATACAAATCTGTCTTCCCATGATCTCCTCTTTCTCTCCCTCTGTGCATCTCCCCTTCATCCTTCTTTCTCTCTGGTTTATGTCCCTGTCTCCGCCTCCTTGTCATTTGCCATCTGTCTCTTTCCGTCTCTGTCCTCACCTTTCTGTCTCTCCCTCACTGTTTCTCACTCCTTCCTTCTGTTGCTCATGTAGCAAATGTTTCCCCGAGCCCCCCGGGTGCCACACTCCGTGCTGAGCACTGCATGGATGCAGAGATGAGACGGGCCTCCCCCTGTCCAGACTGGAACACAGGTCAACCCCGGGGGGTGGGAGGGGCAGGGAAGGGCTCTGTGAGTGGGAAATGCCAAGGCTCAGAGGTGGGCACTAAACAGCCTAAACCACCGAGTCCCATTATCTCTCAGAGGAGGATACTCTTGTCCTCATCCAGGCTGACTCACCTGCAGCTCCTGCACTTCCAACTGGCCTCAGACAGGTGTGCAGTGAAGGGGTAACTCAGCAGGCCTGGGTTGTCCAAACCCTGCCCATTTTAAACAGAGGACTGGCTCCTGGGAGGGAACCTCTAAGCCCTTGGAATGTCCTGATAAGAGTGTCTTTGTTTATCTGGGGACCTTGGGCCACACCAGATAGTCTATGCTAACCCTGTGGTTTATGGGGGGGATGCCTTGAGTCATGTGGTATCCGTTTGACCTCCTGGTGGGCGGTGGCCCTGGAAACTAAGAGCTACATAACCAGCCTCCAACAAAACCCTGGACATTGAGGCTCAGGTGAGCATCCCTTGTCGACAACACTCTGTGTGTCTTGTCACACGTTGTTGCTGGGAGATCACGCAGACTCCCCACTCCGCTGGGACAGGGCCACTGGAGGCTCCTGGCCTCTCTGGGACTCTGCCCTGCGTGCTCTTCCCATGGCTAGTTTTTTATTTCAAAATAAATTTTATTTATATATTTATTTTTGGCTGCCTTGGGTCTTTGTTGCTGTGCACAGGCTTTTCTCTGGTTGTGGTGAGCGGGAGCTACGCTTCGCTGTGGTGCGCGGGCTCATTCTCACTGCGGTGGTTTCTCTTGCTGCGGAGCACGGGCTCTAGGCGCACATTGCGGAGCACAGGCTCCGGACGCGCAGGCTCAGCGGCCATGGCTCACGGGCCCAGCCGCTCTGCGGCATGTGGGATCTTCGCGGACCGGGACACGAACCCGTGTCCCCTGCATCGGCAGGCGGACTCTCAACCACTGCGGCACCAGGGAAGCCCGCTCCGTGTCTAGTTTTAATCTCTATCCTTTTGCTGCAATAAACCGTGAGTATGAGAGCTTTGCAGAGTTCTGTGAGTCCTTCCCGTGAATTGCTGAAAAACAGTGGACATCAGCAAATGTCTGCTCAGAAGGGGGTGAGCTGTAGGCTCCTGGGGGCCCTCTGCGTGGGGCCCCCTCGTGCACGACTACATTTCAAGTATTTGATTCTTATCCTGGTGCAGAGAGTCTGTGCCTGGCCCGATGTCACACAGCCTGTGGTTGGAGCCGTGCCTGACCCCTTAGCGCCCTCTAGTGTCTCTCTCTTGACTCTGGAGGAAAAGGTTAGCCCTGTAACCGCTTCTAGGAAGAGGAGCCACTTTCCAACCTTATCTTTATTCATGGAGCTGCTGCCGGCTCCCTGCCGTCCCCACCCTGCCGCCCACTCAGGAGGAAAATGGAAAATTCATTTTTCCTGAATTCCGTCTCCGTGCCTCCACGAGGCCCTAACTGATGGAGTGTGGGGTCTTTGAAGTCGAACTCAAGGATGTTGCCACGTGTGTTCTTACAATGAGAAAAACAACTTTTGAGGAAAATGCCTTTGTTGTTCCCACTTGTGTCTAGGTGTTTGATAGTGTGACAACTCTGCTCACACCCGGAGTCTGAACATTAGACAAGGACTTGAGTGTAGGACGCTCGCCATAAGTTCACACTTTGTTTTTCCCAAGACACCTTTTAAAATAACCACTTGGGGGCTTCCCTGGTGGCGCAGTGGTTGAGAGTCCGCCTGCCAACGCAGGGGACACGGGTTCGAGCCCTGGTCCGGGAAGATCCCACACGCCGCGGAGCAACTAAGCCCGTGTGCCACAACTACTGAGCCTGCGCTCTAGAGCCCTCGAGCCACAACTACTGAGCTCGCGTGCTGCAACTACTGAAGTCCGCATGCCTAGAGCCTGTGCTCCACAACAAGAGAAGCCACCGCATTGAGAAGCCCGCGCACCGCAACAAAGAGTACCCCCGCTCACTGCAACTAGAGAAACCCACGCGCAGCAACGAAGACCCAACGCAGCCAAATATAAAAAATAAATAAATTTATAAAAATAAAAAAAATAAAATAACCACTTAGAGTTAAGCCTGTGAACAGTTAGTGACCTGGCCCCAACCACCTTACAGGTAATAGGTGCTGCTACCCTGCGATCCCGGGCTTGCCAGTGCCCGGGGATGGAGGACTGCCCTTCCCCGGCTCAACCGCGCCCCCTTGCGTCTAGGATCTGTAAGTCACCAAAATCCTGTGACGCTAGTCAGCATTGTGCGGTTGCTGTTGAAACCGCACCTTCCCCAAAGTGGGAGTTGGACGCGGAGGGAGCCATATGCCAGCCCCGTACGGGTAGCTTCTGCCTCCCCAGTTAGCAGGTCATAAGCTGCATATATATATATATATATATATATATATATATATATATATATATATATATATATATATATATATATATATATATATATATATATATATATATATATTTAATGCAATACCCCAGCTCTGGTTTCTCCACCCGGTTCGTCCTGGAGGGTGGGGGAAGCCGGCCAGGCACAGCCCCTCTTGATTCGCCTGGGAGTGGATTGGGTGAAGGTTGAGGCTGTTTGCAGGGAGCCTCATCCAGGCCCAGCCAGTGGCACCTTGCCTGGCTTGTTTCTCCCTGTTGTCTGCCCCCTGCCAAGACACTCTGCTTGCCCTGCCCTGGCTGGAGCGCTCCAAGCCCCCTGGGTGCCCCCTGGTTTTGATCCTGTGGCTTACTGTGCCTGGACTGCCATCATCCCTCCCAGCTCAGGTGGCAACACTCCAGCTCCCCAGGTGAGGTCAAGCCCCCCTTCCCCAGTGCCGGCACCCCGCCCTCCCAGAGGCTCCCTGTACACAGCCCCTGGCCACGAAGGCTGTGACAACCTGGATTCGTTGCGGGCAGGACCTGGATCCGACTCATCTCCGTGCCCTCCCTCCGGGGCCTGGCACACAGGAGGCCTCCGGGGATTTTTGTGGCAGCAGGAGTGAGTGACTTCCTGGATCATCTCTCTCCACCAGGAATTCGTTCCCATGCTCGCAGCCCTGGGCCCGGGGTTCTGCTGCGCTTGGCCTGAGGTGTTTGAATTCTGAATAAGGACACGTCCTGTTGGCAGGGGTTGGGTTTAGAGCAAGGGAGACCCCTCTACGTCTGTGCTTCTGATGAGATCTGCAAATGAGAGGCCCACATATGGCTTTTCCTGGGCCCATGCTGTTTTTTTAAAAAACACGGTCTCGATTACCAACATGTTTGAAACCAGAAATTTCCCACGGAAATCTGGATCTCTGGGGAGAAAAACCCCGCAGATCCGGCCATAGAGATCCTATTCCTGCCCGGGGCGGGTGGGTGGTGGAAGGCGTGGGAGTGGAGACGGCGGCTGCGGGGCGGCCCCTTCAGGTGGGGCACCTGCTCTCAAGGTGGATGCGGTCCCGCCAGGCACTTGTTTTGCTACCTGCCTGGCTCCTGTGGGCTTGAGTTTGCAGCCTCTGCACTGGAGGCTTATTAGGTCAGGAGAAAATGATCAGGGACCCGGACAGCTGTTCCAGGGACCCAGGGGTCCTGAGCAGGGCAAGGTCTTGCTGTGTGGCCTGGGGCGCTGTGAGCCTCAGTTTCCCCATTTGCCATGTGGGAATGGGGAGTATCCCCAGAGTCCCTGCAGAGGGACCTGTAGGGT
Organism: Lipotes vexillifer; assembly: GCF_000442215.2. Classification (NCBI taxonomy): domain Eukaryota; kingdom Metazoa; phylum Chordata; class Mammalia; order Artiodactyla; family Lipotidae; genus Lipotes; species Lipotes vexillifer. The sequence continues at coordinate 2,244,387 of NW_006790237.1, read as the reverse complement.
CTCACTTCCCTTCTACGGGCCTCAGTTTCTCCCCCTGTAGAATGTTGGGGCTGGACTTGGTTGGTGGTCACTGTCACTCTGGTTCACGGGGCCCCATGTGGCCTCTGCCATGGTAACAGTCCATAGCCTAGTACTGCCCCCTACAGGGTTCTTGTATTTCACCTGTGCTCCTGGGTGACTCAGGCCGGTCCAGACCTCGCTCCTCCAGGGCAGGGAGCAGGTGTGTGGGCTGACAGGAGGCCTAGCGGGGTGTCTGCCCAGTGAATGGGTGAGTGCTGAGCAGGGCCTCTGGTCTTAGCTTCTGAATTGTAGCTGCCACTCCTGCCCTGCGGGTCTGCGCAGGTCTTCCCCGGGTCGCTGGATCTGGGTGGCTGTGAGCCACGCGCTGGGCTTGATCTGTCCTGGAGTTCACGTGTCTGCGGTCTTCTTTCGCTCTCAAGAGCCCTAGACTGTGGGAGAAAGAGATCCTGGCGTCCCTCTGCCGTGGGCAAGCCCCTTCCCCTTTAAGGGTCTCCCACAAACGGAGGGATCCAATTAGCTCCTTGAAGCCTCTGTTATGGGCTGAATTGTGTCCCTTCCCGCCTCACCCCATGCATACGTTGAAGCCCTAGTCCCCAGCACCTCAGAATGTGACTTTCTTTGGAGACAGGGCCTTTAAAGAGATGAGGTAAAATGAGGTCACGTGGGTGGGCCCTAATCCAATAGGACTGGTGCCCTCATAAGGAGGAAATTGGGACACAGACATACACAGAAGGGTGGCCACGTGAGGACACAAGAGGACGGTGACCGTCTACGAGCCGAGGAGAGAGGCCTCAGAAGGAATTAACCCTGCCCCCACCTTGATCTTGGACGTGTAGTTTCCAGAATAGCGAAACAATAAATTTCTGTTGTTTAAAGCCCCCAAGTCTGTGGTGCTTTCTTATGGCAGCACAAGCGGACTCATAAGCCCCCTTCCAGATTTTGCTCTCCTTTCCTGGTGGGGCAAGGGCTGCCTGTGGGCGGGGCAGCAGGTGGGGCTGGGACCCCTCAGGGTCGTCACCATCTGGGGCACAGGGGCCTTGGCTGCTGGAATGGGGCCTCGGCTTGAAGAAGCAGACAGATGCTCTGCTAAGGCTGAGCCCTGGTTCTCCCGGCCGGTTGCCAGGTACCCGGGGGCTCTGGGAATCTTTGTGTCTAACGCGTGCCCTCTGGTGGCCTCAGCTGTGCAGCAGCCCAGCCCAGGGACTTACCTGTAACAGAAGCAGGTGAGGTTTCAGCTTCAGACTCCTTGGGTGTTTCTGGCTCCTCCAGCAGCTCTGCTTTCTTGAAGACCAGGGGCCTCATTGGCCATGGGAATACGGCTCTCCTCACACCACTTACACATCTTCATTCTAAGGCAATGAGCCCCATGGTTAATGCTGTGCTCAGTACCCCCTGGTTCCCAGAAGGAGCCCTGGGCTGGGGGTCAGAAGACCAAATTTCCCTCCGTTTGCTGGTTCTGTGACCAGCATTGCCTCCCCTCATCAAATGGGGATACAAGTCCCTACTCTCTTGGCCTGGACCCTCTTCCCAGCCTCCTGTTCACAGCCCTCCCATGGCTCCCCCTGTGTCTCCCGGGACAAAGTCCCCCAGCCCTCCAGCCTGGTGGCCCTTCATGACTGTGCCTTTCCTCTGCTTCTCTCCTGGCCCCCTAAAGTCTCAATATGTATGCAATTTTATTTTATAGACAAATCTTTTTTTTTTTCTTTTCTTTTTGCGGTACGCGGGCCTCTCACTGCCGTGGCCTCCCCCGCTGCGGAGCAACAGGCTCCGGACGCGCAGGCTCAGCGGCC
>NW_006790237.1:2239819-2242480 GCF_000442215.2 Lipotes vexillifer | reverse complement strand
TGTGGGATCTTCCCAGACCGGGGCACGAACCCGTGTCCCCTGCATCGGCAGGTGGACTCCCAACCACTGCGCCACCAGGGAAGCCCAGGAAATCTTTTTTTTTTTTTAATTAAAAAAAATATTTTTTTGGCTGTGCTGCACAGCCTGTGGGATATTAGTTCCCCGACCAGGGATCGAACCCACACCCTCGGCAGTGAAAGCACGGGGTCCTGACCACTGGACAGCCAGGGCATTCCCTAGAGAAATCTCTTCTGCATCTCTTTTCTTTCTCAATATTCCTGGCATATTTGTGCACATCAGAGTACAGAGAGTTCCCTTAGTCTTTTCACAGTTGTAAGTTTTTGGCACTCCTCCCATGGAGAGGTGGGGTTTATTTCCTCTCCCCTTGAATCTTGACTAGCTTAAGACTTTTTGTAAAAGAATATGGCAGAAATGACACTGTCAATTCCAGGTCTAGCCCTAAAGGGGACTGGCAACTTATGCCTTGGAAGAGACCACGATGAGAGGCCCTGAGACTACTTGGAAAGGGGGAGGGGCCCAGCAATCTTCTGACTGTCCCCATCAAAATGCCACAGCCCAGCCCAGCTGCTAGCTAACTACCACCACGTGACCTCAGTAGATGCCACAGGCGGGCAGAAGAATCATCCAGTTGGGTCCCACCCACATTCCTGATCCATGAAATTGTAAGATACATTAAAACGATCACGGCTTAAAATCATGGCTTAAGTAGTAGGGCCGGGGGATTATGACAACAAGCAACAAGAACTGTTGTCAAGTTCTCTTGAGCCTGTTGAGTTCAGCTCTTGTCACCCACGACTGGAAGGGTTCTGACTAATGCGGCTTCTCTCCCTTAGTAACCACGAAGGTTCCGTTATCCTCCAAAGTTTTCCACCTGTGAAAATACGAACCCTAATGCCCCATGCTCTCCCTGGTTCTACTCTATCGGCTTTCCTGTGCTCTCATTCCAATCTCGTGTTCCTCTTTGATCCTACAGGTGGAAACTTCAAGGCCAAGACACCATGTCCTGTAGCACCTGTGAAGACCCTCTTGGTTTCCCTTCCTTCCCAACCCCACAGGGTACACCTGGTTGCCCACTTGAAGTGCTCTCTCCCTCCAGCCTCCCTGCCTCCCTTTTCCCCACCCTATCATCCTTCCATGGGACCCTGCCTGCAAAGACCCAAACCTAGATCAATGCCACCGTCTACTCTTTCTTTCCAATGACCACTGGTGGGAGGAAACATCACAGGGCAATGCCGCTTGGTGCCGTTAACGATTAATGATCTCCAGTCACTGCTGGGCCTTTGCTGCTGCTTTGCCAAGTGTTTTCCTTGTCCTTGTACGGATCCCAGTTATTCTCCTCAGTGGCTATTCTAACCACACCTAACACTGTCCGACTTCTTCATCCTCTACCCCTCACCTCTGCTCCCACCCACATCACTTTCAGCAGATGGCTTTGTCACATTTCTTCTCTCCGGAAAGGAGCCGCTGGGTAGGATCCAATCACAAATGGCCGCCCAGTGATAAATGTCACTTAAAGGTGAACCAGAAAAAGAACATCTGCTATTGGATTTGGAGAATAAGGATGACTGGTTGGTTTAGACAATGTCATTTCAGGGGCATATGGTGCTGGAGAGCATTTTGAAGTGGACTGAAGAATGAGGGTGAAGAGAATCAGAAAGTGGACGTCAGCTCTCTCTCTCTCTCTCAAAAAAACCCCCAAACACTGGATGGTACATAGAACGAGTTTGTGGGGCTGAGGTGGGAGAGATTTGGACATGCTTATGTAATTCAGAGAAAGAGCCAGTGAAGAGAGAGTGGTTGATAATTTAAGAGACAGGAGGAATGATTAATGAAGCGTGGACGAGATGGATTCCCAAGCAAAGGAGGTAGGGCTAACCTTGGACGGGAAGGGGGATGCCTCTTTCTCTGAAAAGGGCAAGGAGTAAATCATCAGTGCCAATGGTAAATAACTTTGTAGGTTTGGGGAGCTGCTTTTTTCCTGCGAAACAGGGAAACCTTATTGCTAAGAGTGAGAGGGGAGGAGGTAAGAGAGTTGGGGGAAAAAGGAAAACATTTGTAGTACTGACGGAGTGCTATGTTGGGAAGGGCTGACTAGAGGTAGGCTGAGGGATTTCTGGGCAGTATTGATGCTTGCTCCCAAGGCATAAGGAGATACTGAAGGGGTAAGTTTCCCTTAGCATCTTCCTTGTGCAGGCCTCTAACACAGCACTTGTTTACTTGTCTTGTCGATATCCTTGGAAAATACAGGAGACAAGGTTAGAGGGAAAAAAAAGAGAAAGAAAGTTTGACAAATATTAAATGAGAATCCCACTGTGAAACGAAAGGGCAGAGGCATATATGAAAGAATGTTTGAGACTTTTCCAGGACTGATAAAAGACACCAAAGCAGAGATTAAAGAGGCCAAACAAATATAACAACAAACAAAAAAAGTTATCCACACTTAGTCACATCAGAGTGAAACCTTTAGTGCTAATACCCCAAAGCCCAGATGGCTATGGCGGCCCTGAAAAGGCACCCAGCCCAGGTACCAGGGAAGGTTTCCTGGAGCGCATGATGGAAGAGCTGTGAGCTGAGTCCTAAACAATGAGTAAACGTCAGCCAGGGAAGAGAGGGGTTCAGGGATGGGAGATGAAGTGTAGG
>NW_006790237.1:2206516-2239771 GCF_000442215.2 Lipotes vexillifer | reverse complement strand
TGTAGGGAAGGGCACCAGGCAGAAGTTACAGTACAGCTCGAGAAGATTTAAACAACATGACTAATAAATTTGGTTTAAAGGATATATATATATATATATATACACACATAAATACATGTACATATATGTAATATTCATATAAAACACTGCATTCCACAAGTGTAGAATGCATATTCTTTTCAAGCCCATTCAATATTTATTGAATATTTATATTATTATAAATAATAATATAAATATAATATAAAAATAGTTTATATTATATTATAAACTAAACAAAAATTTTGTCACAAAGAAATAAAGAACTGAAATCATGCATAGCATATTCTTTGACCTTGTTGGATTTAACTAGAAATAAAGAAAAGAGGATTATCAGAAAATATTGATGCCTCTAAAAAACCTCTATGGGTCAAAAAATAATAATGGAAATTAGAGATATTTTAACCAAAAGATAATAAAAGACTTTATATTAAAACTTGTGAGATTCAGCTACAGTCATGCTTACAGGGAAATTTATAGCCTTAAATGTTAAATTGGAAAAGAAGAATGGCTGAAATGTGACGATGTAAAAGCGTCTGTATCAAGAGAACTGACGCAGCTGAATTAACTGGAAGAATCATAAGGAAGGAAATAAAGAATGTAAATAAATGCGGTAGGCTTTGGGGAAGGCTTGCTATTGATTTTTTTTTTTTTTTTTCCCGCGGTACGCGGGCCTCTCACCGTTGTGGCCCCTCCCGTTGCGGAGCACAGGCTCCGGACGCGCAGGCTCAGCGGCCATGGCTCACGGGCCCAGCCGCTCCGCGGCACGTGGGATCTTCCCTGACCGGGGCACGAACCCGCGTCCGTTGCGTCGGCAGGCGGACTCTCAACCACTGCGCCACCAGGGAAGCCCCCTTGCTGTTGAATTTTAACTTGATACTCACACAAGGAGAACAAGGAAGGAGAATAGCGCTGATGCAATGGATCCATACACAGTGCCCTGGATCAGCCCTTTCAGGAACGCATTGGAAACTGAATTCTTATCTGGAATCAGAGGGAAGTGAGAGTAGTTTTTCTCCTAAGGCTGTAAATTCTGAGCCGCTACTCTTTCCTCTGGCTCTGTACCCAACCTCATCCTGGTCCCTAGGCGTTGTCGCTCTAGCCCAGCCACTAGACCCCTGTATACTTACCTGGTATGAGGAAGATGCTTGAAGTATGGATTCCATATTGGTTCTTCCCCTCACAGTGGAGGCCCATGATTATTTCAGGCTCCCTGAGGAGGCTGATGGTGCTGCTGGCCCAAGGGGCAACTATGGTAAAAGTCACCTGGAGGATGTTATTCACATGTTGTTCAGACCCATGGGAGCACCTCCCATCAACCACTGCATGGAGGGCGGGGGATCCCATGGAAGGAACAGCTGCACTGCAGAGTCTTCTCCAAGGAACAAGAAGAATAAAGCAGACTGGCGGGGGCTGGAGGGAAGCAGGGTCAAGGGTCAGCAAGCATCCTGACTTCTCTTCTCTGCTTCCTCCAGGATGGACACCAAGGTCTGCTGAGTTTCCCATACTTGGTTGCTGGGAGAGGAGGGGCGCTGTCCACTGGGAGATGACAACTGGAAACTGGTGTCTGGTCTCTCCTAGGTCCTGCCCTATGTGCTCCTCCCTCTGCTGATTTAAGTCTCTGTTCTTTTGCTATAATAAATTGTAACCAGGGGAGACTACCCTGGTGGTGCAGTGGTTAAGAGTCCGCCTGTCAATGCAGGGGACACGGGTTCGAGCCCTGGTCCGGGAAGATCCCACATGCCGCGGAGCAACTCAGCCCGTGCGCCACAACTACGGAGCCTGTGCTCTAGAAGCAGAGCAACAAAGCCCGTGCGCCACGACTACTGAGCCCACGCACCTAGAGCCCCTGCTCCGCAACAAAAAAAAGCCACTGCAATGAGAAGCCCACGCACCGCAACAAAGAGTAGCCCCTGTTCGCTGCAACTAGAGAAAGCCTGCGCGCAGCAATGACGACCCAATGCAGCCAAAAATAAATAAATAAAAAATATATATTTATAAATAAATAAATAAATTGTAACCAGGAATAGAATAGTTCTGCTGAATTCTGTGAGTCCTTGTGAGTTACTGAACCTGAGGGTGGTCTTGAAGACTGCCAAAATGCACCAGCCCAACCTAGTCTGCTGGGTATTTTTTAGTTCTTCTCTTGTTGGTAGTAACTGTATCTTGTAACCTTGGTCATGTTGCATCATTTCTGTATCGTAGTTTCTCAAATCAGAAAAATGGGTACAGGGACTTCCCTGATGGTTCAGTGGTTAAGAATCCTCCACCAATGCAGGGGGCATGGGTTGGATCCCTGGTCCGGGAAGATCCCACATGCCGCGGAGCAACTAAGCCCGTGCACCACAACTACTGAGACTGCACTCTAGAGTCCGTGAGCCACAACTACTGAGCCTGTGCTCTAGGGCCCGTGAGACACAACTACTGAGCCCATGCACCACAACTACTGAAGCCCACGTGCCTAGAGCCTGTGCTCCGCAGCAACAGAAGCCACCGCAATGAGAAGCCCATGCAGTGCAACGAAGAGTAGCCCCCACTCGCCGCAACTAGAGAAAGCCCGCGCGCGCAGCAATAAAGACCCAACGCAGCCTAAAATAAATAAATTTATTTTAAAAAAAGAGAGAGAGAGAGAGATTAAGGACCCTGCCTGAGGTCACAGTGAAAAGAGTAACAGCATGAGGTCTGGACCCTGGCTTCCCACACGTGAAGTCCAGTCCCCAACTCATCACATTGGGATCTTGATACAATTGGTTCTGGGCCACCATGCTTTTTGTGTTCTCCAAGACTTAACAGCACCCACCGCACAGGTGATGATGTTGAGAGAGCAGATGTGGATACATTGATCATTTGGGTTCTAGAGTGCCTGGGGCACAGCATGAAAATGGAACTAGGAGTCAGGAGAGCTGGGCACTCCACTAGCTAAATTTCTAGTGACTTTGGCCGAGTTGCTTAATCTCCCAAAGTCTGTTTCCTCATCTGTGAAATGGGAACTATAATTCCTCAGGGAGTTGTTGGGTAGAGAAAATGGGACACATAGTGGGTCACAAAGGCAAGCACAGAAAATGCACATGGAAGATGTCTATTACGTGTTATTTATCATGCACTGAATTCTTTAGGTCCTCACCTCTTCACCTGACCTCAGCCCAGCCCAGCTTCCAGCCCCTCACCCACACCCATCCCGGCACTTCCTTGGCTTTCTCAACCACCTCCTACCCGGCCTCTCATTCCACTTACCCAACCGTAACAGTGACAGTACCATCAGCACCAACAGGATCTCAGGGACAAGAGAGGATCAGGACCTATTATGCTGCTAACTCTTGATCTCAGAACCACATGTCCTGGAGGGCAGGATTCGGAATGCATCAGGAGAGGAGCAGCGGTTAGAAGCAGAAGGTGGAAGTAGAAATAAATCCACTGTTTACTGGGTATGCTTATCTCTGCAATCACCCTTAAGGTCCGTCCACCTGTGAATTAGGAGCCTCATGGGACCAGAGACTGAGCAGCTTCAGGAACAGGGACAGGGAAGGTTCCCTGTGACTCTCTGTGGAGTCTCAAGACCATGTCTGCTTTCTTCTCTTTCCTCTAGTCTTCACTCCCAGCCCCTTCTCCCTTTAAAGGGTCTCAAATGCCAGGCTGAGGAGCTTGGGCTTTTTCGCAAGTCGATGGGGAAGTCGTGGAAATCATGGAAAGGCTTTGAACCATGGTGCGGGCGGGGGGGCGGACAACAGGTGTGGATGTTGTAAAGGTCTCTATGGTCTGCATTGAGGAGTAAGCAATAGTTCAAGAGAAATATGATGTGGTCTGAGCTGGCTCAGTGGCTCTGGGGGATGGAGAGGATGGGGTATATTTAAGAGACATTTGAGTGATAAAGGACATTTCTACGGCTGGCAAGATAAATTCCAAACTCCCTTGCCTGGCATCAAGGCTGTCCATGATTTGGGCTCACACTTGCCCTATCTCTACTGCTCCCCTTTCTGCCATTCTTTGCAAGCTTAAGAGAAACAAGTATGTATACATATATACCACATGTACTCCGTGCATTCCTACCTCTGTATGTTTACTTGGGCCACTCCCTTTTTCATGGCATCCTTCTGCAACTCTCCCCTCTGCCCACATACAAATCATACCTCTCTTTCTAGCCCAGGTCAAATGTAACTTCCTCCTGGTAGCCTTCCTGGATCCTCACAACCACTAAAAAGCCTCCTTCTTCAGACTTTCTTCAGCACTTCTATATATTCTATATATTCATCTCTTTTAGAGCAATGTCTCAGGCAGAACCCAAGAGTTGCCTGATATCTACCGTCTTGTATGTTCTTATTATTTCAAATTTGTTCAGGTGGTGAAGTTATCAGTTTAAAAAAAAACAAACCCTATTTCCCTTCCTCCTTTACATCTAGGGCTGGCCACGTGACAGAGTTCTGGCCAATGAAGCAAGTACAAGAAAAATGGTATTAAATTATTATCACCGAATAGAAGTCTATTCAGCCGTTACCCCATTTTTTGCCATCACAATTGAGCTCTAAAGGTCTGTTTTTTGCATACAATACTAGCTAATGAAATTTGAGAGCTCGATTTTTTTAAAAAAAATAAGCGTTCATGATAAAGGAAACGTGTCTCTGAAAGAATTGGAGATGTTCCCTTCCTCTGCAGCTATAAATCAAGATACGGTTTTGTGTTATAAAAGGGTTCAGGGAGTCTGATTTGATATTGTGCAAAACTGAGAATGTTTATAAGAACGTAATTTATGTTCTCCTCTGCAATATACAGTTTCATATGAATATTCAAGACTGGTACTGATTTGTTCTGTTCTCTGTTGATATAAATCCGCCCTTGGAAGAACAATTCAAACAAAGCGGTCTTACGATACTCCAAAGACATTAGAAATTATTCCATGTCTTATGAAAATGATATCCAAATAAAATGGAATTCTGATCAGTGGTCTTGCTTGATAATTTCTTGCTCTGGTAACAATAACATTGTAATTGACACCTCTGTTCCTTAAATTGTATACCTATCTGTAGGATGGTACTGTTCTCTTCTCCCACATGGACAATGCACAAATAAAGCCCACAGACTCTGCTGTTAGATTTATTATTATGCAAATATCTTGAGAGACTTGCCTACTTGAAATACCAAATGTCTGAGGCTATCTGCTGGAGTCTTTTGGGGAGTTCTTGTTTTCTGATATTAACACCACTACTTTCTTCTTGTTGCTTTTCTTCTTTTTCCCTGGAATATAGATGTGATACTGGAAGTGGAGCAGCCATCTGGCGATCATGAGGAACCATGTAGATCAAAGCCACAGACTGAGGACATTATTGACAACAGTATAGGGATTCTCGTTCCCTGACAGCCTTGTGGAGCTGCTACACACACCTGCACAGTCTACTGCATGCTTCGTCACTTGGTTACTGCTTTCGTTGGGAAACTGATGAAATACCCTACCAGGGAATCTATCCAAGAGCGAGCTCCTTGAGAAAAGGCCCTACATCAAATACATCTTTGTGTCCTTCCCAGTGCTTAGAAAGGTTCTCTTCTAAAAAAAAATATATTCCTTATTATCCTTGTAATGTCTTTAGGATCTGTAGTTATAACTACTCTTTCATTCCTGGTATTCAAAATTTGTGTCTTCTCTCTTTTTCTCAGTCAGTTTACTTAAGGTCTATCAATTTTATTGAGTTTTTTTTTTTTTTTTTAAAGAATAAGCTTTTGGTTTCAACCGATTTTTCTGTATCGCTTCTGTTTTTTTTTTTTTTTTAATGAAAAAGCCACTTTATTGAAAATTTAGTTGTTTCCAATTCTGGAAGGTTAATTTTTCTTTGAACATCTTTATTAGAGTATAGTTTCTTTACAATGGTGTGTTAGTTTCTGCTTTATAACAAAGTGAATCAGTTATACATATACATATGTCTCCATATCTCTTCCCTCTTGCATGTCCTTCCCTCCCACCCTCCCTATCCCACCCCTCTAGGTGGTCACAAAGCACCTAGCTGATCTCCCTGTGCTATGCAGCTGCTTCCCACTAGCTATCTATTTTACGTTTGGTAGTGTGTATATGTCCATGCCACTCTCTCGCTTTGTCCCAGCTTACCCTTCCCCCTCCCTGTATCCTCAAGTCCACTCTCTAGTAGGTCTGCATCTTTATTCCCATCTTGCCCCTAGGTTCTTCATGACCTTTTTTTTTTTTTTTTTTAGATTCCATATATATGTGTTAGCATACGGCATTTGTTTTTCTCTTTCTGACTTACTTCACTCTGAATGACAGTCTCTAGGTCCATCCATCTCACTACAAATAACTCAGTTTTGTTCCTTTTTACGGCTGAGTAATATTCCATTTTATATATGTGCCACATCTTCTTTATCCATTCATCTGTTGATGGACACTTAGGTTGCTTCCATGTCCTGGCTATTGTAAATAGAGCTGCAATGAACATTTTGGTACATGACTCTTTTTTAATTATGGTTTTCTCAGGGTATATGCCCAGTAGTGGGATTTCTGGGTTGTATGGTAGTTCTATTTTTAGTTTTTTAAGGAACCTCCATACTGTTCTCCATAGTGGCTGTATCAATTTACATTCCCACCAACAGTGCGAGAGGGTTCCCTTTTCTCCACACCCTCTCCAGCACTTATTGTTTGTAGATTTTTTGATGATGGCCATTCTGACCGGTGTGAGATGATACCTCATTGTAGTTTTGATTTGCATTTCTCTAATGATTAATGATGGTGAGCATTCTTTCATGTGTTTGTTGGCAATCTGTAGTATATTTTCTTTGGAGAAATGTCTATTTAGGTCTTCTGCCCATTTTTGGACTGGGTTGTTAGTTCTTTTTGATATTGAGCTGCATGAGCTGCTTGTAAATTTTGGAGATTAATCCTTTCTCAGTTGCTTCATTTGCAAATATTTTCTCCCATTCTGAGGGTTGTCTTTTCATCTTGTTTATGGTTTCCTTTGCTGTGCAAAAGCTTTTAAGTTTCATTAGGTCCCATTCGTTTATTTTTGTTTTTATTTCCATTTCTCTAGGAGGTGGGTCAAAAAGGACCATGCTGTGATTTATGTCATAGAGTGTTCTGCCTATGTTTTCCTCTAAGAGTTTGATGGTGTCTGGCCTTACATTCAGCTCTTTAATCCACTTTGAGTTTATTTTTGTGTATGGTGTTAGGGAGTGTTCTAATTTCATTCTTTTACATGTAGCTGTCCATTTTTCCTAGCACCACTTATTGAAGAGGCTGTCTTTTCTCCACTGTATATTCTTGCCTCTGTTATCAAAGATAAGGTGACCATATGTGCATGGGTTTATCTCTGGGCTTTCTATCCTGTTCTATTGATCTATATTTCTGTTTCTGTGCCAGTACCATACTGTCTTGATTACTGTAGCTTTGTAGTATAGTCTGAAGTCAGGAAGCCTGATTCCTCCAGCTCCGTTTTTCTTTCTCAAGATTGCTTTGGCTCTTCGGGGTCTTTTGTGTTCCCATACAAATTGTGAAATTTTTGCTTCTAGTTCTGTGAAAAATGCCAGTGGTAGTTTGATAGGGATTGCATTGAATCTGTAGATTGCTTTGGGTAGTAGAGTCATTTTCACAATGTTGATTCTTCCAATCCCAGAACATGGCATATCTCTCCATCTATTTATATCATCTTTAATTTCTTTCATCAGTGTTTTATAATTTTCTGCATACAGGTCTTTTGTCTCCTTAGGTAGGTTTATTCCTAGATATTTTATTCTTTTTGTTGCAGTGGTAAATGGGAGTGTTTTCTTAATTTCACTTTTCAGATTTTTCATCATTGTGTGTAGGAATGCAAGAGATTTCTGTGCATTAATTTTGTATCCTGCTACTTTACCAAATTCATTGATTAGCTCTAGTAGTTTTCTGGTAGCATCTTTAGGATTCTCTATGTATAGTGTCATGTCATCTGCAAACAGTGACAGCTTTACTTCTTCTTTTCCGATTTGGATTCCTTTTATTTATTTTTCTTCTCTGACTGCTGTGGCTAAAACTTCCAAAACTATGTTGAATAATAGTGGTGAGAGTGGGCAACCTTGTCTTGTTCCTGATCTTAGTGGAAATGGTTTCAGTTTTTCAGCATTGAGGACGATGTTGGCTGTGGGTTTGTCATATATGGCCTTTATTATGTTGAGAAAAATTCCCTCTATGCCTGCTTTCTGGAGGGTTTTTATCATAAATCGGTGCTGAATTTTGTCAAAAGCTCTCTCTGCATCTATTGAGATGATCATATGGTTTGTCTCCTTCAATTTGTTAATATGGTGTATCACGTTGATTGATTTGCGTATATTGAAGAATCCTTGCATTCCTTGGATAAACCCCACTTGATCATAGTGCATGATCCTTTTAATGTGCTCTTGGATTCTGTTTGCTAGTATTTTGTTGAGGATTTTTGCATCTATGTTCATCAGCGATATTGGCCTGTAGTTTTCTTTCTTTGTGACATCTTTGTCTGGTTTTGGTATCAGAGTGATGGTGGCCTCATAGAATGAATTTGGGAGTGTTCCTCCCTCTGCTATATTTTGGAAGAGTTTGAGAAGGATAGCTGTTAGCTCTTCTCTAAATGTTTGATAGAATTCGCCTGTGAAGCCATCTGGTCCTGGGCTTTTGTTTGTTGGAAGATTTTTAATCGCAGTTTCAATTTCAGTGCTTGTGATTGGTCTGTTCATATTTTCTATTTCTTCCTGGTTCAGTCTTGGAAGGTTGTGCATTTCTAAGAATTTGTCCATTTCTTCCAGGTTGTCCATTTTATTGGCATAGAGTTGCTTGTAGTAATCTCCCATGATCCTTTGTATTTCTGCAGTGTCGGTTGCTTCTGTTTTTAATTTAGTTGATGTCTGCTTTCTCTTATTTCTTTCCTTCTGCTGGCTTCAGTTTTAATTTGCCCTCCTCCTCCTCCTTCTTTTCTTTTCTTCTTCTTTTTTTTTTTTTCACGTTAAATGTGTTTTATTAGCCAGTTGATCATACTGGTTAAATATTTGCCCAAAACTGTAAGAAGTCAAATAAGTAGGTCCTAAGACAGGTAGGAAGAAAAGAATCATATTCATTACTAAGTTCAGGAAACCTAATGTGCTGGACACAGGGACACGCAGTCGGGGAGGTGGAGGGAAGGGGGCCCAGTGGATGCCCTTAGACACACACCCTAGATGGTGAGACCTGGATCCTTGCTTTCACTGTGTGTGGGGCTCTTTCCCCAAGAAAAGACTCATTGTGTGTGCGTATGTGTCTGTATTTGTGACTGGTCTCAGAGGCTCAGCTGACCGAGGATCCCTGGGCAGAGTCTCAAGGAGATTCAGCTCATTTTCTGAGACACGGTCCATTTTCTAGGGTGCTATCTATATCCAGGGTACCCTAGGTGGGGGCAGTGCTATACAACCATTTACATGGCTGAAGGCCGGGGTGGGTGGGCTGACCTGGGGATGACCCTGCTTGGCAAGGGGGTGAGCTCCAGTGGTGGAGGTTGGGTTCCCCCGCCCCACTCCGGAGGCAGATTAAGTGGTGGCAAGAGCCTTCCTAAGTTCCTCACTCCTCTTGTGGTCAAGGTCTTCCATTTCCTGTAGTTTCTGGGAGATTTCAGTAAGGCTATCCCTCGGTACTGTCTGTGCTGCCCTAGGGCCTCCATGTCAGCCAGGAATTCTTTCCTCTCCTGGATTTCCTTCACCAATTCTTCACACCGGTCCAGCTCAGGGGCTGGGCCCTCCTGTCGCACAGCAGGGGCTTTCTTTTCCATTCCTCTGGCTCTTTCCTGGTGGCAAAAACATTTTGGAGTCTTCGCTTCTCCTTCCCCAGATCTCGGGTGGCTTGAGGCTTCAGCTGCTCCCGGCTGTAGGCCCCGTTGTCTTGGCACACGCTGGCAGTCCGGAGGTGGGACCGGGCAGCCAGGATGGGAGGCAAGCAGATGGCTGAGGCCGGCGGCTTGGAAGGCAAGACCCTCTAGCTGGAAGTTGGGCTGCACTGTAGGGGGAGAGTGTCTCCTCGTTTCACAGTGTCCATGATGTGGCGCTGTTGGAAGTTTGTCAGTTTGGATCCCTTCAACATCACTCTGAGCAGCTCGCAGGTCCCTGGGGTGTAAGTGGCTGGTTTGGGGCAGCGTCAGAACCCAGTTCCTTTGGTCACTGTCACCACCCTCTCCTGGGAAGCCATGGGAGGGCTCCTAAGGGTTCTCGATTCTTCCTGGAAGTAGACCAGGAGTCAGAAAGCCTAATCTTTGTCTCCCGCTTCTGGAAGATTCTGGGTGATTCTGGGTAAGTCAGTTCCCTCTCTCTTGGTCTGCACCAGAGGTTGCAAACTGGTGGTACCCAAGCTGGATTTGACCCATAAACAGGTTTTGTTTGGCCTCCTAAAAGCTTAATTTATTAAATCAACTTTTTCCTTGTGGGGGGGGGATAACATTTAAAAATCAGGCTATTTCACACAAAAAAGTGGCAGTCCAGTGGTTAGGACTCTGTGCTCTGTCAAGGGCCTGAGTCTCATGGGGTCGTTCTTAGGATTAAACAAATTACTAGGACAGAACCTTACATAGTATACACTCAATAAATGTTAGTTACTATTTATTAAATTACCTACTTGGCCTCTCTCAGCATTTGAATTGGGACTACTTTTATCCACCTCTGTTCTTCTGGTTTTAGAACCAGCTCTCTGCTTTCCTTTTTTTTGTTTGTTTTTTTCCTGGTTCTAGAACCTGAGCTCTGATTTCCTTTCTTTTTCTTCCTCTCTTTTCTTTTTTTCCCCCCTTTTTCTTATACTTCAATTGTTTTCTCTCTCTCTTTTTAAATTTTTTTTAATTAATTTTTTTGCTGTGTTGGGTCTTTGTTGCTGTGCGTGGGCTTTCTCTAGTCGCGGTGAGTGGGGGCTACTCTTCGTTGCGGTGCGCGGGCTTCTCATTGTTGGTGGCTTCTCTTGTTGCGGAGAACGGGCTCCAGGCACATGGGCTTCAGTAGTTGTGGCACACGGGCTCAGCAGAGTGCAGGCTCAGTAGTAGTGGCGCACAGGCTTAGTTGCTCCGCGGCACGTGGGATCTTCCCGTACCAGGGCTTGAACCCGTGTCCCCTGCATTGGCAGGCGGATTCTTAATCACTGCACCACCAGGGAAGTCCTCTCTTTCTGTTTCCACTGTTTTTCTGGTTTAGAGCCAGATCTCTGCTGTTTTTCTTTTTTTTTCCCTAATATTTTATTTCCTCTCCCCAACCCCCACCCACTTTCCTGTTCCATATTTCTACATGCTTTACAGGACCCCTTTGAGTGGACTCTGCACCAACCCTTAACCCCACATGTCAAAACAGATTTCCTTTCTCCTACTTACATAAATAAGATGCTCTTCAGGCTTCCAGGTAATGAAATATTTTCTTTTCTTCACACCCCACAACCATTCTCTTTTTGCACTGCCAATTTTTTTTTTTCCTTTTCCGTTCTCTGATTTAAAACTGCATTTGGGTGTTGGAACGAGCCCTGTCTGGGTCCTGGCCCAGGCTTAGCCAGTAAATCACGGAATAACCTTGGTCAACTATTTTCCTCTCTCTGGTTTTCCTTTTTTTTTTTTTTTTTTTCAGTACGCGGGCCTCTCACTGTTGTGGCCTCTCCCGTTGCGGAGCACAGGCTCCGGACGCGCAGGCCCAGCGGCCATGGCTCACGGGCCCAGCCGCTCCGCGGCACATGGGATCTTCCCAGACCAGGGCACAAACCCGTGTCCCCTGCATCGGCAGGCGGACTCTCAACCACTGCGCCACCAGGGAAGCCCCTGGTTTTCCTTTTATTTCTTCATCTGTAACATGAGTGGGCTTGATTGTTTGAGGTGTGATGATCAGCCTAGCTCTAAAATTCTGATTTCTTCTTGCTCCTCTCTGCCAGCCTTTAGAAATACATGGGATGAATCCTCATTACCCTCTTTTTTTTCCTGCCCTTCTATTGCCCTTCATCCATCACTTCTCCTCTCAATTTTACCTTTGTCTCTGATTCCAAGGGTTCCAGGAGACTCTTTATCCTCAGCACACCTCCCTCAGCAGAACGTAAGTAATGCAAAGGGCTTTCCAGACTTCCTAAGGGCGGGACTGAATTTTGGATGACTGACCTACTTAGGTTGCCTGGGAAACGAATTTTCTAGAGAAACCAAGGACTAACAGTGAAACTGATTAGCTGGTTTACAACGCGCGGGATAACTGTGTGACTAATGACTGAGTGCCTTGTAGGGGGATTAACTTACTAAGAGGCTGATTTACAGGGAGCCTAATTTGACTGATTAACAGGGCAGGCTGTGAAGGGGGTGGATGATCTGATTAACTGATTAAATGATTTACGAGGGGACTAACTGTTGACTCATCAGGGCACTAGCCTGATCCTCCATCGACACACTGATTGGTGGTCTTACTGATATTGGTGACCCCCTAGTTCCCCTTCAGGCTGACTGGGTGACCCACTTGGTGGCAGGCTGACAAATACAGAGACAGGCTCCCAGTGAACTGACTGGCTAGTTGGTGAGCTAGCTCTCAGGGAGCCTCCCAATCTGATCCAGAATTGGCCTTTCTGACTAAGGGGCTCTCGGGGGCCTCTCAGGCCGGACAGCCACCTTGGGAGGCCTCACTGACGTCGTAGCTGCCTAGCTGCCCAAGGTCACGCTGACTGACAGAGATGCCCTACTTTCATGGAAGCCCAGTTTGGACAGTCCTAACGCAGGCTCTACACTCAATAACTGACGGGAAAGCCAACAGGCCCAGCGTGGCCCTGTGAGGCCCCGCGAGGCCCGATGCCCTGGGTGCTCTGCAAGTGGGAGGCTGCAGCTCAGTGCCACATGGAAACTGCTCTGGATCCCGGCTGTGTGCCTCCTGCGCATGCGTTGTACTCGTCTACCCGGCAGCCAATCAGCTACTGCATGGGCCTGTTTCATAGCCAATCAGCGACTGCATGGATTAGTAGTCCACAGCCAATCAATGAGGCAGATAAAGTTTTGGGAGTTGATGCACAGCTGCAAGAGCCAATCAGGAGCTGAAAGCACATGCCCCCTCACCTCTTTGTGTGTGGGGGGCCTGGTGGGGGAAGGGGATCAATCTTCAGGGCTTGAGCCAATCAGTAGTGTGGGTGGTGCTATGGAAATTTAGGAGTCAATTTTCTTCTCAGAGAAGCCTTTTTTAACCATGTTAATGGAAACCGTGGGGGGGTGGTGGTGGCAAATTAGGAGTTTGGGATGAACAGATACACATTACTATATATAAAATAGATGAACAACAAGGACCTACTGTATAGCACAGGGAACTATATTGAATATCTTGTAATAACATATAATGGAAAAAAATCTGAAAAAAAGTCACTTTGCTGTACACCTGAAACTAACAGAACATTGTAAATCAACTATACCTCAATAAAAAAAATTTCAAAAACAAAAAACACTCTACCCTCACCTTGATGGCTCTCATTCACACACACACACACACACACACACACATACACACACACACACCTTCCAGAATTCTGATTGGGATTTCATTGAATTAACAGATGAATTTGGGGACAATTTGACCAGGAACACGGCACAATATTCTTTTTAAAAACTGTGGGGCTTCCCTGGTGGCGCAGTGCTTGAGAGTCCGCCTGCCGGTGCAGGAGACGCGGGTTCGTGCCCCGTTTCGGGAGGATCCCACGTGCCGCGGAGCGGCTGGGCCCGTGAGCCATGGCCGCTGAGCCTGCGCGTCCGGAGCCTGTGCTCCGCAAATGGGAGAGGCCACAACAGTGAGAGGCCCGCATAACGCAAGAAAAAAAAAAACAAAAAAAAACAAAAAAAAACTGTGATAGGCCTTTTCTCACCTTCTGAGATGGCCCACACTATGTCTGTGGAGTGTGTTTCTCTCTAAATAAATCCATTTCTTACCTTAAAAAAATTGTGATAAAATACACATTACATAAAATTTACCATTTTAATCATTTCCAAATGTATAATTGAGTGTCACTAAGTACATTCACATTGCTGTGCAACCATCACGTCTGTCCATCTCCAGAAAACTTTCCATCATCCCAAATTTAAACTCTGTAACTGTTAAACAATACCTCCCATTCCTCTCTCCTCTCAACCCCTTGTAATCACCATTCTACTGCATTTCTCTAGGAATCTGACTAGTCTAAGTACCTCATATAAGTGGGACCACATAATATTTATCCTTTCGTGTTTGGCTTATTTCACTTAGCATAATGTTTTCAAGGTTCATCCATGTTGTAGCATGCAACAGGATTTCTTTCCTTTCTAAGGCTGAATAATATTCTGGGGTGTGTGTGTGTGTGTGTGTGTGTGTGTGTGTGTGTGCGTATATGCCACATTTTGTTTATCCATTCATCTGCCAATAGACACTTTGGTTGTTCCACCTTTTGGTTATTGTGATGCTGCTACTATGAACATTGGTTTACAAATACCTGTTTGAGTCCTTGCTTTCATTTTTGGGGGTATATACCCAGAAGTGGAATGACTGGATCATATGGTCATTCTATGTGTAATTTTTTGAGGATCCTTTAGACTGTTTTCCACAGTGGCTTCAACATTTTACATTCTTACCAGCAATGCACAAGGATTCCAATTTCTCTGAAACTTCATCAAACCTCCCTATTTTTTCTTCCTTTGATAATAGCCATCCTAATAGGTATGAAGTAATATCTCATTATTACTTTTATAGCTTCTTTGGAGAAATGTCTATTCAAGTCTTTGACATTTTAAAAATTGGATCATTTGTATTTGTTGCATTGTAGGAGCTCTTTATATCTTGTAGATGTTAATCCTTTTTCAGAGATATGACTTGCAAATATTTTCTCCCATTCTGTGTGTTGCCTTTTCACTATGTTGATAATGTTACTAGATACACAAATGTTTTTAATTTTGGTGAAGTCCAATTTTTTCACTTTTCTTTTGTTGTCTCTGTTTCACTGTCATATCTAAGGAATACTGGTCTGTAGTTTCATTTTCTTGTAGTCTCTTTGTCTGGCTTTGGTATCAGGGTAATGTTGGCCTCAAAGAATGAGTTAGGAAGTGTTCCCTCCTCTTTGATTTTCTGGAAGAGTTTAATAAAGATTGATGTTAATTCTTCTTTAAATGTTTGGTAGAATTCATTTATGAAGCCATCTGGTCCTGAGCTTTTCTTTGTTGCGAGGTTTTAAATTACTGATTCAATCTTATTACTAGTTATAAGTCTATTCAGATTTTCTATTTCTTCATGATTTAGTCTTAGTAGATTGTGTGTTTCTAGGAGTTTATCCATTCATCTGGGTTACCCAATTTGTTGCTATACAATTGTTAATAGTACTCTCACAAAATTTTTTTTTTTTTTTTTTTTTTTTTTAGAATCAGTAGTAATATTCTCACTTTCATTTCTGATTTTTGTAATTTGAGTCTTTTCTTTTTCATTCTTGGTTGATCTAGTTAAAAGTTGGTCTGTCTTGCACTTCCCTGGTGGTACAGTGGTTAAGAATCTGGCTGCCAATGCAGGGGACATGGGTTTGAGCCTTGGTCGGGGAAGATTCCACATGCTGCAGAGCAACTAAGCCCGTGCGCCACAACCATGGAACCTGCGCTCCAGAGCCTGCGAGCCACAACTACTGAGCCCACGTGCCACAACTACCGAAGCCCTCATGTCTAGAGCCCGTGCTCTGCAGCTAGAGAAGCCACCACAATGAGAAGCCCACACGCTGCAACGAAGAGTAGCCGCCACTCACTGCGACTAAAGCCCCCACGCAGCAACAAAGACCCAACACAGCCAAAAATTAAATAAATAAATTTATATTAAAAAAAGTTGGTCAGTCTTGTTGATTTTTTCAAAGAATCAACTTTGTTTTGTTGATTTTTTTCTATTGCTTTTCTATTCTCTTTCATTTATCTCCATTCTAATCTTTATTATTTATTTCCTTCTGCGAGCTTTTGGTTTAGTTTTGTTTTGTTTTTCTAGCTTCTTAATCTGTAAAATTATGTGGCTTGTTTGAGATCTTTCTTCTTTTTTAATGTAAGCGTCTACAGCTATAAATTTTTCTTTTAGCACTGCTTTGACAGCATCCCGTAAATTTTGGTATGTGTTTTGGTTTTCATTTGTCCCAAGGTATTTTCTAATTTCCCTGGTGATTTCTTCTTAGACTCTTGATTGTTGAAGAGCGTGCTGTTTAATGTCCACATATTTGTGAATTTTCCAGTTTCCTTTCTGTTATCGATTTCTAGTTTTATTCCACTGTGATTGGAAGAGATGCTTTGTATGATTTCCATATTTTAAACTTTATTAAAACTTGTTTTTTAACAAAGAGAAGCTTCCTTTTCCCTTATTGCAATAATCCTTTTGAACAAACTCTCTTTTTATCTTAATCCAGATTTGTTTTTTGTGTGACAGACTGAAGGAGGAAGTCCAGCCTCCTCAACATGGCTACAAAGTCTTTGGAGAGCAGAGACCAGTCAAAGTTTCTAGGGATGTGACCTCACCTTTTCTCCGTTACCCCAAGTCTCACTACGGCACACTGATCATTCTTGCCCAAACAGCTGCCAGAACCTCTCCCACCTCCTTGTTTTGTACCTGATGTTATTACTACCTGGGCTGCTTTTCATTTTCTCTGCCTGGCCAACTCTTACTTTTCTCTTAATACCCTATGTCCATCTTGATAGGAACCACATCACACTGTGTTTTAATAGGTTACGTATTTCTGTTCCTTCCCCAATGAAGGAACCCCATGAACTTGAACTCCTCTAAGGCAGAAACTGTACCTTCCTCCTTTTGTTATTCTTGGTGTATGGTAGAATGCAGGTTGGGAACAACAGCAGAAAGAAGTCTGGGGAACAAAGAAATGAGGAACAAATGTAGGAATTTCCCACGGCTCCCCTCATGAATGCGATGCAAAGGAACTGAAACGCACTTAATTGTTTTGAAACTTTTCCAGGAGTGAAGAAATGGTGTTTGTGGTGACTTTGCAAAGAAGAACTGGAGAAAGTTTGTCGTTCCACTGAACTATCTGTGTGAGTACAGAGGAGGGAGGCTCTAACCCAGTGGTTCTACTGGGGGTGGGGGACTTTTTGCTCTCCCACGGGCATTTGGTAATGTTTGGAGACATTTTTGCTTGTGAAAACTGGTCAGCGGAAGCTACTGACATCTCATGGATAGAGATCAGAGGTGCTCCTTGACATCCTACAATGCACAAGACACACCCGCACAACAAAGAGTCATTCAGCCCCCAAATGCCCAGATATCAATAGTGCTGAGGTTGATAAACCGTACTCTAATCCACCCACGGGAAAGTGCAGGGGTGGGGGCCGGGTAAAGCAGGGAATGTATTGATAGCTTGTTTGAGGAAGTGATATTTGGGCCAGATCTCAAAGGATAAGCATGTATCGCAAAGATGGAGAAAGGGGACAATATTATAGTGGGAGGGGACCATATGAATGAAGGTTGGAGAGACAGGAAGGGGTATGAGATCTTCATGAAGTAACAGGGATGTGGCTAAGATGTGTGAAATGGTGGCTAAAAGGGGGTGTGTTTAGGGTAGATTAGAGCGCCAAATCCTAACCACTAGACCACCAGGGAGTGCCAAGGGTAGATGAAGGTGTGAGTGTGAAAATTCTTGAATAACTCTCACTGAAGTTGATATTTCATCTTGAGGGAAAGGGGCAGGCATGGAAGGACATTTAGGAGGGGAGGGACAGAGTTGGAGCTGCATATTCGCTCCCTCTGCTGCTGCTGGTGGTGATGGGCTGGATGGGATGACACCGGAGCCCAGATTTTTAAGGAGGAGGGTGTTTACGGAGCACAGTCTCCGGACCCACAGGCTCAGCGGCCATGGCTCACGGGCCCAGCCGCTCCGCGACATGTGGGATCTTCCCGGACCGGGGCACGAATCCGTGTCCCCTGCATCGGCAGGTGGACTCTCAACCACTGCGCCACCAGGGAAGCCCGAGGAGGGTGTTTTAATGATCAGGGGAGAGAGGCCAGGCTGGGCTAGAGAAGAGGGGACAGATCAGGGAGTTGTTGACTCAGTGGGAACGGGTGAAGAAAGGGGGGGAATTGAAACAGAACCCTGACCACGAAGACTTGAAATAAGCCTCACACTTCTCCTTTGCTAACTGGTATGTCAACATCCTTTAGCCATGACCGCAGAAACACCTACTTGATCAGGGTGCCACACATTTACAGCTTCAAACCTTCAAACTTTAGTAAGTTTAATGATTACCTGGGCAGTGTTTGTCTGGGTGCACTCTGACCAGCCACCTGCAGGTGACAGTCACTGCGGGCTCACCAAGCACAGGGCACTGCACCATGCCTGTGGGTGTGAATTCACTGAATTCTCAAAACAACAAAATGAGTTAAGGAAGGTTGTCATCCCCATTTGACACATGAGCAAGTGGTAGTAGCTGTTAAGTGGTGAAGCAGGTGCTTGAATCCTGGTGGAAGGATTTTAAATTACTATTATTAGTATTATCATTATTATTTTAATAAAGGAGAAATTCTCATGACATAAAATTAACCATTTTAGGGCTTCCCTGGTGGTGCAGTGGTTGAGAGTCTGCCTGCCGATGCAGGGGACGCGGGTTCGTGCCCCGGTCCGGGAAGATCCCACATGCCGCGGAGCGGCTGGGCCCGTGAGCCATGGCCGCTGAGCCTGCGCGTCCGGAGCCTGTGCTCCGCAACGGGCGATGCCACAAAAGTAAGAGACCGCATATCGCAAAAACAAACAAACAAAAACATTTTAAAGTGAACAATTTAGTGACATTTAGTATATGCACCATGTTTTGTAACCAACGCCTCTATCTAGTTCCAAAACATTTTCCATCACCCCCAAAAGAAACTTCATACCCATGAAACAGTTACTCTCCAGTTCCTCCTCCCCAAAGCCCCCGGCAGCCCCTAATCTGCTTTCAGTCTCTATGGATCTACCTATTTTGGATATTTCATATAAATGGAATTTTACAATATGTGACCATTTGTGTCTTGCATCTTTCATTTAGCATATTACTGAAGTTCATCCATGTCGTAGCGTGTATCCGTGCTTTTATGGCTGAATGATATGCCATTGTATGGATGGATCACATTTTGTTTATTCATTCATCCATTGATAGATATTTGGATTTTTTCCATTTTGTGGTTATTAGGAAAGGGCTTACAATTTTTTTCTTTTCCATTATGGTTTATTACAAGATATTTAATATAATTCCCTGTGCTGTACAGTAGGACCTTGGTATTTATCCATTCTATATATAATAGTTTGCATCTGCTAATCCCAAGCTCCCAATCCATCCCCTCCCCTCTTCCACCCCTCCCCTCCTCAGCAACCACAAGTCTGTTCTCTATAACTGAGTCTGTTTCTGTTTCATAGGTAAGTTCATTTGTGTCATATTTTAGATCCCGCATGTAAGTGATATCATATGGTATTTGTCTTTCTCTGTCTGACTTTCTTCACTTAGTATGATAATCTCTCAGTCCATCCATGCTGTTACAAATGGCATTATTTCATTCTTTATTATGGCTGAGTAATATTCCATTGTATATGAATATCACATCTTGATTCATTCAACTCTCGATGGACATTTAGGTTGTTTCCATGTCTTAGCTACTGTAAATAGTGCTGCTGTGAACATCGGGGTGCATGTATCTTTTTGAATTAGAGTTTTCTTTGGATATATGCCCAGGAGTGGGATTGCAGGATCGTATGGTAACTCTATTTTTAGTTTTTTAGGGAACCTACATACTGCTCTCCATAATGGCTGCACCAATTTACATCCCTACCAACAATGTAGGAGGGTTAGGGGCTTACAGTTTTAATAGCTGCCCTCCCCTGCCTTCACTAAGACAGGTTAGACAGCCCCTAGGCCCTGTGATTAAAACTACAGTGGAGAGATGAATGAGGTCCGTGGGGTTCCAGAGGAGGGAGCTCCAGAATCTTCCCCAGGGGACTTCCCTGGTGGCACAGTGGTTAAGACTCTGCGGTCCCAGTGCAGAGGGCCTGGGTTTGATCCCTGGTCCGGGAACTAAATCCCACATGCATGCCGCAAGTAAGAGTTCTCATGCCACAACTAAGGAACTGAAAAGCTGCAACTAAGGAGCCAGTGAGCCTGCCTGCTGCAACTAGGACCCAATGCAAATAAATAAATAAATAAATATTAAAAAAAAAGACTCTTCCCCAGATGATAGGACAGGGTTGAAGAAAGCTTCATGCTGAAAGCTGGGCCTTGAACTACTGGACCTGGTAGCTGGGTCTTGAGGCACTTTATACAGTGGCCAGGGGAAGCTTACCACCCCTGGGGAGAGAAGATGCAGACTCACCAATTTAGGAAGTGGTTAGGACAGTGGCCTCTTGGAGGAACAGACAGAGAGGAACCTAAATGGAAACCAGAGAGACTGGAGAAGGGGAGGAGGCCTGTTTCACAAGATCCAAGAAGTGCTGGGCCAGAAGTTGTGTCCTGGTGGGGAGATGGAGCTAATCCAGGCACAAGGGTGCAATGCTCTCCTTGGCTGATACTGGGAGTCAGGCACCATGCTACTGGATGGACATTCTCGAGTCCTGGACGGAGGACCCAGGGGAGAACCAGGCTTGAGGGGTGATGCAGAGTCCGGCTTGGGATACACTGAAAGCAAAGCACCTGTGGTCAATCAGGGAGAGATGTGGAGGAGGACACTGGGATTCAGAACTCAGGAGAGAGGCTTGGGCTGGAAACAACATGGGAAGCCTCAGCAGAGCCCGGCTGTGTCTTCCCCTTGCACTTGAGTGCAAATCATTTCAAAGGTTTACTGAGTCCAGTTTATGTGTTGTGTCCAAGGCTAGGCTCTGAAAACACAAGGCTGGACATAGCACTGTCCCTGCCCTGGGGAAGCTTATCGTTTGGTGGAAATCAGAGTTAGAAACTTACAAGGATCATCTTTTTAAAGCTTAATGTAAATTTTATTCAAGAGTAATATTCATATAGAAAAGAGCACACATCATAATTGTTTGACTCAAAAATGTTTCATAGGGACTTCCCTGATGGTGCAGTGGTTGAGACTCCGCCTGCCAATGCAGGGGACATGGGTTCGAGCCCTGGTCCGGGAAGATCTCACACGCCACAGAGCAACAAATCCCGTGCGCCACAACTCCTGAGCCTGTGCTCTAGAGCCCGAGAGCCACAACTACTGAGCTTGTGTGCTGCAACTACTGAAACCCTGGTGCCCTAGAGCCCATGCTCCGCAACAAGAGAAACCACTGCAATAAGAAGCCCACGCACTGCAACAAAGAGTAGCCCCCGCTCGCCGCAACTAGAGGAAGCCCGTGCGCAGCAACAAAGACCCAACGCAGCCAAAAATAAATAAAAATAAATTTGTAAAAAAAAAAAAGGATAGGAGTAGGACCCAGTATTTAAAAAACAACAACAACCTTTCATAGAGTGAACATATCTGAGCAATGAATACCTAGATCAAGAAAGAGGCCCCCGCGGGTCCGCGCTCTCCGGAGCGCCATGCTGGGCGCGTCGGGTACGGGGCTCGTGCGACTACGTCTTCCACCCCTTTTTCCCAACCAACCAGTTTTCTTCCCCAAAGGCAACTCTCAGTATCAGTTTCTAATGTTTCCTTCCTGACATAGTTTATGAACATACATTCAAATGTATGTATTTGTTTTATATGTGTATGCATGTGCTTACACACACACACACACACACACACACAGACGTATAGGAAAACTCTTCAGCTTGCCCTCCATAGGAACTGGAACATTTGCAACCTCATCAGACATGTATGACTGTCCAGCTCCCCAGAGTATGTTGTCAGCCTTTGGGTTGTGCCAGTCTGCTAGGTGGAAAATGTTATCTCAATGTAATTTTCATGTGTATTTATCAAAGTTGAGTATCTTTTCATTGGTATAAGAGCCATTTGTATTTTCTATTATGTTTTTTGTCCATTTTTCGATCAGGCTTTTGATCTGTCTTCAGTTTCTGGGAACCCTATATATTAGGGAGAATAGTCCTCTGTTATATGAGTTGCAAGCTTATTTTCCCAGTTTTGTCATGTGTTTTTGACTTTGTGTTCCTTACTTCTTTTGGATACAGCATTTCAAACAAATGAAAACAGCTAACTTAATCTGTACTTTTTTTGTCTTTTTATTTTGCTTAGGAACCTGGCTACTGTATCTGCCATGTACTTGGAGCATTGGTCTGGCAGCTGAACCAGGTTGTTTTCCAGATTGGTACATGTTATCCCTCTTTGGCACCGGAGCTGTTCTGATGCGTGGAGCAGGCTGTACTATTAATGACATGTGGGACCAGGACTACGATAAAAAGGTTACAAGAACAGCAAGTCGCCCAATACCTGCTGGAGACATTTCAACTTTTCAATCCTTTGTTTTTCTTGGGGGACAGCTGACCTTGGCACTGGGTGTTCTTCTGTGTCTGAATTACTACAGTATAGCTCTTGGAGCAGCATCCCTACTTCTTGTCATCACCTACCCGCTAATGAAGAGAATTACATACTGGCCTCAATTAGCCTTGGGGTTGACTTTTAATTGGGGAGCATTACTTGGATGGTCTGCTGTCAAGGGCTCCTGTGATCCATCTGTTTGCCTTCCTCTCTATTTTTCTGGAATTATGTGGACTCTAATATACGATACTATCTATGCTCATCAGGACAAGAGAGATGATGCTCTGATCGGGCTTAAGTCCACGGCACTGCTGTTCCGTGAAGATACCAAGCAGTGGCTCAGTGGCTTCACTGTGGCGATGCTGGGGGCACTGAGCCTGGTGGGAGTGAACATTGGTCAAACTGTGCCCTACTACACTGCTCTGGCTGCTGTAGGGGCCCATCTGGCTCACCAGATTTACACTCTGGACATCCACAGACCTGAGGATTGTTGGGATAAATTCACCTCCAACCGAACAATAGGACTAATAATTTTTTTAGGAATTGTCCTTGGGAATTTGTGGAAAGAAAAGGAGACAAATAAAACAAAGAAAAATATAGATAATAGAGTAGAAAATTAGCAAATTAAGTTTATCTGGGGATTTTTAAAACCAACTTTTACAAAATACTCTCAGGTCTTATTACCACATAACTAGATTTGAATAACAGTCTTACAATATGTTAATGAATTACAAACCAGTAGATGAAGTTGTAGAGCATTTTTGCCTGGATTTTAGTTCAACTATGTACTAGTCAAATTCTTCCCTGTCATAGAAACCAGGAATTCTTCAGGATTTGCGATCACCTGGAGTATTTAAGTTATAATTCTCATCTGCAGTTACAGGAATTATATGAGTTTTGGCACTTTAGGAAAAAACTTGATGTGTGTCTCATCTAAATGACTGTCTTTGTAGGAAAATGGGCTCTCTTTTTAGGGCAAAATAAAGGCTGCTAGAGGAAGTTGAGGCTTATTGTTCTTTGCGTTGACCTTTACTTACTGCCAAAAGCTGTAATTCAGGAAACCGTTCTGTTTTTTATATTTTAGCAGAATTTAAATCAGTAAATAAAATTTTTAAAAAAAAAAAAAAAAAAAAAGAAAGAGATCCTTACTGGAAACCCCAGGATATACCCCTACTGCCCTCCTACAGCCAGTACCCACTGAGGGTAACCAGTATGTGGACTTCTAATACCTAAGATTAGGGCTTTGGATTTTTTTTCAGCTGCGCCACATGGCTTGTGGGATCTTAGTCCCCCAACCAGGGGCTGAATCTGGGCCCTCAGCAGTGAAAGCTGTGAAATCTGCTTTTTAACTTTTTTTCCTTTTTTTTTTTGGCAGTACACGGGCCTCTCACTGTTGCAGCCTCTCCCGTAGCGGAGCACAGGCTCCGGACGCGCAGGCTCAGCGGCCATGGCTCACGGGCCCATCCGCTCCGCGGCTTGTGAGATCTTCCCGGACCGGGGCACGAACCCGTGTCCCCTGCACCGGCAGGCGGACTCTCAACCACTGCGCCACCAGGGAAGCCCTTTTATCCTTTTTTTTAAGATTAGTTTTGCCTGAACCTCATATCAAGGATATCACATAGTATGTATGCTTTGTGTCTGGGTTCTTTCACTCAACATCGTTTGGAAGATTCATACATGTTGTGTGCAGTTGTTACTTTTTCCGTTACGTAAATAATTTACTCTCTATTTACCTGTCTTACTGTTTTTTGTTTTTTAAACTGAACCATAGTTGATTTACAATGTTGTGTTAGTTTCTGGTGTACAGCACAGTGATTCAGCCACGTTATATATATGTATATATATATATGTACTTTTTCATATTCTTTTCCACTATGGCTTGTTACAAGCTACTGAGTATAGCTTCCTGTGCTACACAGTAGAACCTTGTTGTCACCTGTCTTACTGTTGATGGGAATGTGGGCAGGTTCCTGTTTTCAGCCATTACAACAAGCGCTGCTATGAACACTCTTGTATACATTTGGTGAACATGTGTATGCGCTTCTGTTGGGTGCACACCCGGGAGTTGAATGGCTGTCTCATGTGCTCAGTGTTAGTAGAGAGTGACAGATGCTTTCCCACGTGGTTGTACCAATTCTCACTCCTACCAGCAGCGTAGGAGAGTTCCAGTTGCTCCACAACTTCACCAACACTTGATGTTCTTTAAGGAAACATTTTTTATTGTGATGAAATACCCATGACATACTGGTTTAACCATGTTTCAAGTGTACAGTTCAATGGCATTAAGCATATTTACATTGTGCAACCATCACCACTGTCCATCTCTAGAACTTCTTCATCATCCGAAACTGAAATTCTGTACCCACTAAACATTAACTGTCCACCGACACCCCCAGTCCCCAGCCCCTTGTAACCACTATATAGTACTTTTAAAAAAATCGTGGTAAAAAAAAAATAACATGAAATTTACCATCTTAACCATTTTTTTTTTAATTAATTATTTTTGGCTGCGTTGGGTCTTCGTTGAAGCATGCAGGCTTTCTCTAGTTGCGGCGAGCAGGGGCTACTCTTTGTTGCGGAGCGCTGGCTTCTCATTGCGGTGGCTTCTCTTGTTGTGGAGCACGGGCTCTAGGCACGCAGGCTTCAGTAGTTGTGGCTTGCCAACTCTAGAGCGCAGGCTCAGTAGTTGTGGCACACGGGGTTAGTTGCTCTGCAGCATGTGGGATCTTCCCGGACCAGGGCTCGAACCCGTGTCCCCTGCATTGGCAGGCGGATTCTTAACCACTGCGCCACCAGGGAAGTCCCGATCTTAACCATTTTTAAGTGCACGGTACAGTAATGTTAATTATATGCACATTGTTGGCCATCAAATCTCTAGAATGTTTTCATCTTGCAAAAATGAAACTCTACCCCTATTGAAGAGCAATTTCCTAACTCCCCTTCTCTGAGTCTCCCCCAGGGCCCCTCTACCTCCTGTTTCAGAGTTTGATTTCCTTAAATACTTCCTATAGCTGGAATCATGCAGCATTTGTCATTCTGTAACTGGTTTATTTCACTTAGCGTAAAAATCCTCAACACTTGATTTCCTTGACATTATTTTTATTATCTTAGCCAGTGTAACTATGCAGTTGGCACCATTGTGATTTTAATTTTTTATTTCCTTGACAGCTACAGAAGTTGAATACTTTTCTGTATGCTTATTGGCCATTTGACTATTTTGTCTTTCTATTCGGTTGTCTGCCTTTTTCTAATGGATTTGTAGAAGCTCTTTACATAGCCCTTTAATTTTTTTCAAATTTATTTATTTTAAAATTTATATATATATATATTTATTATTATTATTATTTTAATTTATTTATTTTTGGCTGCGTTGTGTCTTCGTTGCTGCATGCGGGCTTTCTCTAGTCAGGGTGAGCGCGGGCTACTCTTCGTTGCGGTGCGCGGGCTTCTCATTGTGGTGGCTTCCCTTGTTGCGGAGCACGGGCTCTAGGCATGCGGGCTTCAGTAGTTGTAGCATGTGGGTTCAGTAGTTGTGGCTCGAGGGCTCTAGAGCACAGGCTCAGTAGTTGTGGCGCACGGGCTTAGTTGCTCCGCGGCATGTGGGATCTTCCCAGACCAGGGCTTGAACCCGTGTCTCCTGCATTGGCAGGTGAATTCTTAACCACTGTGCCACCAGGGAAGCCCTCACATTTATTTTTAAATTATTTATTATTAAAAATATATATTCATTATATATTCTGGGTGTCCTTTGTTAGATACATGTATTGGGAAATATCGTCTCCATCCAGAGAGGTAAATTTAGATTTACTTAAAAAAAATAATACATGTTTTATCTCCTCCCTCCCGGAAAAACAAACAAACAAAAAATAATTCATGTTCTTAAAAACAGTCAGGCAAAATAGAAATATGTGGTAGAGCCAAAAGCTGACATCTCCCTCCATCCTGAGGTTAACTTAACGCATAACAATGTAGTTAACAACTCCCAAAGTGCATTTTTCCCACTTAACAATGTACCTAATGGATATTATCCCCATTTTACAGAGAAGGAAACTGAAGCACAGAGAGGTAAAGTGACTTGCCTGATATAACACCCTTAGGGTTACCAGGGCCTGGATTTGAACCTAGGACTCTCTGTGACCTTTAGCCACTCCAAGGAGCTTCACCTTCTCATTTATAAGCTCTGGCTCAGAGGGCAGTCAAGTCTTCAAGAATCGGTGCCTGGCACACATTTTCTTCAGAGATGCATTTTCTGGGCTCCAGCCTGGTTCTGGGGTTGGGGGCGGGGGCATCACTTCTGGATCTTGATCTCTGAGTACTCAGTGGTGTCCTGGTCCTGAAAGTTGTGGGTCCTCAGCCTGTGGAAATTGAGGGTGGCGTAATGGAGCTCCTGCTCCTTCGCTGAGGTGGAGGTGGCCGGAGCTGCGGTCTGGTAGTCTGAGGGGCTGTCTGAACAGGATTCATTGAGGTGACCCTGAGTGGGACGAGAGAAGAGCTTCAGAGCTGGCTGTTGAGGTCTGGAGAAGGGAACCTGGGGCTTGAGGGGGGCAATTATTCCCTTATCCATTTCACACCCATTTCCTGAGGAATCACTCATTCACTCACTCACTCATTCATTCATTCCTTTAATCATAGTGGTCTGTTCCTGTTTCTCACCCCACTGAACGCGTACAACTTCCCTCCATGGATGATATAAATGTTATCCTCATTTTACAGTTAGGAAAACAGACTGAGTGAGCAAGGTGGACTGACTCTTCCACAGACAAGATCCCTGACCTTGGACAGTCTATAAGGACAAGGGGACTGTATGAAATTGTTGCACACTCAAAGCTTATCAAATTGCAAGTTGTGATTTGATGGACAGAAGCAGGGTGCTGTGGGTGAGAGTCACAGAGGTCTGCAGGAGACCTGCACTACCCTCCAGGGGCTCACAGTGTGGTGGGGACAGGCCTGTGATTATTACAGGGATGCATGATGACAGTCGGTCTGGTATAGGGCAGGGGAATATTTAAATGACATAAATTGGCATGACATTAAAAAAGAATGAAATAAAACAGAAACAGACTCACAGACATAGAGAACAGACTTGTGGTTGCCAAGGAGGGCGGGGTGGGGGAGGGATGGATTGGGAGTTTGGCATTAGCAGATGCAAACTATTATATATAGAATGGATAAACAACAAGGTCCTACTGTATAGCACAGGGAACTATACGCAGTATCCAGTGATAGGGCTTCCCTGGTGGCAC
Source organism: Lipotes vexillifer (assembly GCF_000442215.2). Taxonomy (NCBI): domain Eukaryota; kingdom Metazoa; phylum Chordata; class Mammalia; order Artiodactyla; family Lipotidae; genus Lipotes; species Lipotes vexillifer. The sequence continues at coordinate 2,212,169 of NW_006790237.1, read as the reverse complement.
AGTGCTTGAGAATCCGTCTGCCAATGCAGGGGACATGGATTTGAGCCCTGGTCCGGGAAGATCCCATATGCCGCGGAGCAGCTAAGCCCGTGCGCCACAACTACTGAGCCCACATGCCACAACTACTGAAGCCTGTGCGCCTAGAGCCTATGCTTTGCAACAAGAGAAGCTACTGCAACGAGAAGCCCGTGCACTGCAACAAAGAGTAGCCCCTGCTTGCCACAACTAGAGAAAGCCCACATGCAGCAATGAAGACCCAACGCAGCCAAAAATAAATAAATAAGTTCATTAATTAAAAAAAGCAATATCCAGTGATAAACCATAATGGAAAGGAATATGAAAAAGAATGTATATATATATATATATATATATATATATAACTGAATCACTTTGCTGTACAGCAGAAATTAACACAACATTGTAAATCAGCTATACTTCCATAAAATAAATTTTTTAAAAGAAGAATGAAATAATGCCGTTTTCAGCAACATGGATGGACCTAGAGATTATCATACTAAGTGAAGTAAGTCAGACAAAGACAAATATCATATGATTTCACTTATATGTGGAATCTAAAAGAATGATACAAAAGAACTTATTTACAAAACAGAAACAGACTCACAGACAGAAAACAAACTTATGGTTACAGGGGAGGCAGGGAGGGATAGATCAGGAGTTTGGGATTAGCAGATACACACTATTACATATAAAACAGATAAACAACAGGGTCCTACTGTATAGCACTGGGAACTATGTATAATATCTTTTAATAAACTATAATGGAAAATAATCTGAGAAAGAATATATATATATGAATCACTTTGCTGTATACCAGAAACTAACACAATATTGTAAATCAACTATAGTTCAATAAAAAATAAAAATAAAAAAATTAATTGGGGCAAGAAAGATGACTGAGGGCTTGACAAGTGCAAATGGGATCAGGACAGAGGAAATCTCGAATGCAGACGCACAAAGTCACAAAGAGTGAGCCCTGCCTGGAGATGTAAGGATCCTGGAACCACTTACAATATGGGGCAGGGGCGGGGGGATTTGCACACCAACAAGCATGTCTGCAGCACCAGCTGGGTGTCCTACAATTCAGCTCAATTCTGACACTGTTAAGGGCTCAATCCCACAAGACTGTCCCACCCTCAACCTCATATGCCAATCACAGGTCCCAGATTCTCACCTGTGCTTCTGACCAGACAGCTGTCGATCAGAGATTCCCACAACCCCTCTCCTCAGATTCCATTAATTTGCTAGAGCAGCTCACAGAACTCAGAGAAATATTTCACTTATTAAATTAGCTGTTTTTTTTAAATTAAAGTATATAACTCAGGAACAGCCAGATGGAAGAGATGTGCAGGGCAAGGTATAGGGAAAGGGTGCAGAGTTTCCATGCCCTCTCTGATTGCTTCATCCTCTTCAAATCTCCACTTGTTCACCAACCTGGAAGCTCTCTGAGCCCCATACTTTGAGGGGTTTTATGGAGGCTTCATTCCATAGTCATGATTGACTGAATCATTGGCCCTTGGGGACTGAACTCATCCTCCAGCCCCTTTCCCATCCCTGGAGGTCAGGGCGTGGGACTGAAAGTTCCAATACCCCAATTGCATGGTTGGTTCTCCCAGCAACCAGCCCCCATCCTTAGGTGCTTCCCAAAAGTCACCCCATGAATATAACAAGAGATACTTTTATCACTCCCATCACAGGAAAGTTCAAGGGTTCTAGGAGCTCTGTGCCAGGAATAGGGGATAAAGACCAAATATATATTTCTTATTATAAATCATAATATCATAGAATATAATAAGCTCATTTTGTGGGGAGGGACAGGATGCCGGCTGGAGAACTTGGCAGGGGACAGATCACAGAACACCAGACTGAAGAATTCGGTCTTGATTTCCTAGGCCTGCGCTGTCCAGCACAGGAGCCCCCAGCCACATGTGGCTCTCTTGAGCCCATGAAATGTGGTGAGTCAGAACAAAAATGTGCTGTGAGTACAAAATGCATACTGGAGTTCAAAGTCAAGAAAGAAAGAAAGAGAAAGAAAGAAAGAAAGAAAGGAAGGAAGGAAGAAAAAGAAAGAAAGAAAGAAAGAAAGAAAGAAAGAAAGAAAGAAAAAGAAAGAAAGAAGGAAGGAAAGAAAGAAACGAAGGAAGGAACGAAGGAACAAAGGAAGGAAGGAAGGAAGGAAGAAAGAAGGAAAGAAAGAGAGAAAGAAAGAGGGGCTTCCCTGGTGGCGCAGTGGTTAAGAGTCTACCTGCCAATGTAGGGGACATGGGTTTGAGTTCTGGTCCCTGGAGGATCCCACATGTCATGGAGCAACTAAACCCGTGAGCCACAACTACTGAGTCTGCACACTAGAGCCCAAGAGCCACAACTACTGAGCCTGTGAGCCACAACTACTGAAGCTTTTGCGCCTAGAGCCCGTGCTCCACAACAAAAGTCATCACGATGAGAAGCCCATGCACCACAACGAAGAGTAGCCCCCGCGCACTGCAACTAGAGAAAGCCCAACAAAGACTCATGCAGCTAAAAATAAATAAATTTTTAAAAAAAAAGAAAGAAAGGGGGAGAGGGAGGGAGGGAAGAAGGAAGGAAGAAAGAAAAAGAAAGAAAGAAAGAAAACAGAGGAAGGAAAGAAGGGAGAAAGAGAGAAGGAAAGAAAGAAAGAAAAAAAGAAAGAAAAAGAAAGAAAGAAAAAAAGAAAGAAAGAAAGAAAGAAAGGAAGGAAGGAAGGAAGGAAGGAAGGAAGAAAGAAAGAAAAAAGAAAGAAAGAAAGAAAAAGAAAGAAAGAAAGAAAGAGAAAGGAAGGAAGGAAGGAAGGAAGAAAAAAGAAAGAAAGAAAAAGAAAGAAAGAAAAAAGAAATCTCAATAATTTGTATGTTTATGTTGACTGTTGATGACATGATGTTTGAAATAACACTTTGGCTACATTGGGTTAAATAAAATATTATATTAAAATTGATCTCATGTTCCTTTCTACTTTTTTAACTTGGCTAAGTTTTAAGTTATATACATGGCTCGCATCATATTTCTGTTGGATCTAGACAGTGGGGAGCAAGTACAGGGTGACCGAAGGACAGCTGTTAGGGGAATTTCTTGCCGAGAGCTTGTTCGGGAAGGAGAGATGAAGCCAGTGACCCAGCAGAGAGAATGTGAGGGCTCAGCAGGGAAGGGGCCAAATGGAGATGAGCTTTGCTAAAAGGCAGATGGACAGGACTTGGGCAATTCTTACCTCTGGGAAGTGATGGAGGGGAAAGAGGAGAGGGTGATTTGAGTGCAACAGGAAATTCAGGATGAAGAACGAATTTGGAGGTGGGGAGGATGAACTCATTTTTTGAGGTGCTGAGTAAGCTGCTATGGCCCCTGTTGGGGGAGAGGTGTCCAGTGGAGACACTGGATGGAAAGTTGCCCATATCACTCACCAGAGAGATGGAAGTCAACGCGGGACGGACGCCATCTCTGCTTGATGCCTTCTCCGCTGATTTCTTCCTGTAGATCTTCACTCTGAAAAGAGAGACCAGGGCCTTTCTTGGCTTGGTGGACTCACTGCATGCAGCTGAGAAGGACTGACTGAATGCAGGCTGGCGTCTAGCTGCAGAGACCATGACCAGAACACCTGTTCCCTCCTCCAGGACGGCTGGCACCAGAGTCCACACTTGGCCAAGATGCCAGGAGGCTACATTCCTGATGCCGCTTCAACTAATGGCCCTCCTTCCTGGCTTCATCACTCTACCAGGGCCCTCAGCTCTGAGCTTTGAGTTTTGAAAAATTCTTTGAGTCTCCCTCTCCTTCGCCCCTTGCCCCCCATACCACCACCTCGGGAAGTCTTGTCCCAAACTGGGGCCACCACTCACACAAAGAAGATGAGGCAGAGGCAGAGAGCTAGCAGGGCTGTGACGCCAGATCCCCCGACGGCCCCCCAAACCACACCGATCCTGGGTGCTGGCCTCCCTGCAAATAAGAGACTTGGGGTGACCTCCAGTCTCCCTAAGCAGGCACCTAAGTGACCAGCCTTCTCAAATCCATGACCCACGAGTGTGTCCACTTCTATCCAGGACTGTGTCCTTTGTCCCCCATCCTTCTATATAATTGTAGCCTCCTGTGTCCCCAGCCCCCACCCCAGCCAACCGACAGAGGACCCTGAACTCTAGTTCTCCTTTTGCCCTGAACCAGGCCCATTTCTCTCCCTCTCAGTATCTTCTAGGACGCAGACTCGTGTGTCCCCTTTCCTCAGACATGGCCCTTTATAGCTCCCAGACCTGGCAGCAGCAGAACAGTGGCGCTCTGTTTCCCGTGGCCGTTCAGGGCCTCGCAGCCGAGTCGGAGGCCAACGCAGACTCGTGTGTCCCCTTTCCTCAGACATGGCCCTTTATAGCTCCCAGACCTGGCAGCAGCAGAACAGTGGCGCTCTGTTTCCCGTGGCCGTTCAGGGCCTCGCAGCCGAGTCGGAGGCCAAAGCTGAGCCCGTCGCGGAGGCTCAGGGAGCTGTTGGCCCAGGGCCCAGCCGAGCTGGAGGTGACCTTGAAGGAGGCGTTGCTGAAATTCCCCTCCAGCAGCCCCTCCCCCAGCCGCCAGCGCAGGGAGGGGGCCGGCTGGGCTCGGGAGGAGCAGTCGCAGTGCAGACCCTCATCCTCCTGGGAGCAGGAGGGTCCCAGCAGCTGCGGGGGGTCTGTCGGGAGAGATGGGAGGGATCAGAGGAGACTCTCCCCTCCCTAGAACCCAGGCGTCCTTCCCTCAGGTGTGTTCCAACTCACTTTTCACAACGAGGCTCAGAGATGCTTCCTTGGAGCCCAACGGATGCTGAGCTCGGCAGACATATTTCCCATGGTCCCCCAGTTCCACCCGGGGCAGCTCCAGGACCCCAGGGTTCGAGGAATTTGAGGGGCTCAGGGTCAGGCTCCCCCGGATCCAGCTCATCGTGGCAGGAGGGTTGCTGTCGGCAACACAGTCCAGGCGTAGGAACTGGCCCTCCTGGACTGGGAGAGATAGGCTTTTGCCCAGAGTTTCAGGTCCTGGCAAGACAGAGAGAAAGCTAGCTTCAGTCTGCCTGTCTGTCTATCTGTCTCTTCCATTGCCTAATGGCTCATATATCCCTGTTTTGTAGCATTTGACAATTTCTTCTGTGTAAAAACTCCCATCTTGGCCAATTTCAAGCACCTAATTTGAAGCCTCTGAACCCAGAAGCGGGAAAAGATGGACACAATTGCACAACTGGCTCTCGCCAACCAGTAAGAGCTAGTCCCAGTACATCACTGAATGCAACTTAAAAAAAAAATGGCGGGAGTTCCCTGGCCGTCCAGTGGTTAGGATTCTGTGCTTCCACTGCAGGGGGCACGGGCTAGATCCCTGGTTGGGGAACTAAGATCCCACAAGCCACACGGTGCGGCCAAGAAAAATGGCATGTTTTTGTCTAGCAAAATCACCATACACTAAGTCAAAAGCCCACGATTAGGCTGGAAATAAATCCTTTCAACTAATACACAGATGATTGCGTTAATATGAAAAGAGTTTCTTCAAATCATCAAGAAAAAGACCACAAAGAAAAACGCATGGGGCTTCCCTGGTGGCGCAGTGGTTGAGAGTCCGCCTGCCGGTGCAGGGGACACGGGTTCGTGCCCCGGTCTGGGAAGATCCCACATGCCGC
>NW_006790237.1:2194838-2206352 GCF_000442215.2 Lipotes vexillifer | reverse complement strand
CTGCTGAGCTTGCGCGTCCGGCAACGGGAGAGGCCACGACAGTGAGAGGGCCACATATGGCCCCCAAAAAAAAAAAAAAAAAAAAAAGAAATACGCATGGTTTTTAAACACAATGAAAGATACTCAACCTATTCACAGAATGAAAATGCACGTTAACATGATAGTGTATTCACTTATGGTATCAGCAAGGATGAAAATGTTTAGCAGGGAAATAGACACATAGCAGGGGGTAGCGTAAACAGAACGACTTCCATGTAGCTCGATTTGGCAATATCTGCAGAAATTACAAACATACCCTTTGATCTAGGGCTTCCTTCTCTCTCAAAAGTTATCTTCCAGACCCACACATTTGTCTGGTCTTTGCAAAGGATTGGAAACACCATAGTTTTCCACTAACAGGAGACCTATTAAGTACTTTATCATATAATATACTTCTAATTGGAAAACCATGGGGTCATCAGTAAGAATGAAGAAGGGATCCTATGTACAGATACAGGAAAATCTCCAAGATATACCAAGTTTGAGAAAAAGGCGAGTTTAGTTTGTAGAAATGTACCAAAGTCACTTTCTTAGTTGTGACAAATATGCCATGTTGATGGAGGATTTTAATGATGAGGTGAGAGATTTGTGGAAAGTCTCTGTACCATGTGAGTCTAAAATTACTCCACATGAAAAGTTTATTAAAAAATAATAATAGAGATGCAAAGCATGTGGGTAGTATGGTCTGCATATACGTGTGTGTTTTAAAATGTATATGTGTAGGTTATATTCGAAAAGGTAACCAAGAGGGGAGATACACAAGTGCTGAATACTATTTTATTCTTCTTAAATTTTGCTAGGGACTGAACTATGTTCCCCTCAAATTCATATGTCAAAGCCCTAACCTCCAATATGATGGTATTTGGAGGTATTTGGATGGGTCTTTGAGAAGTTATTAGGGTTAGGTGAGGTCATGAGATTGAGATTCTCACGATGACGTTAGTGTTCTTGTAAGAGATACCAGAGAACGTAGACAAAAAGCAGCCATGTACAAGCCAGGAAGTGAGCCTTCACCAGGAACCCAATCAGCCAGCACTTTGATCTTAGACTTCCCAGCCTCCAGAGCTGTGAGAAATAAATTCCTATTTCTTAAGCCACATAGTCTCTGGTATTTTATTCTGGCAGCCAGAGCTGACTAACACACATTGTATGCTTATTATTTTATTTTATTTATTTTTTTAAACTACGTTTTATTTTTTGTTTTATTTATTTATTTATTTAGGCTGTGCCGTGAGGCGTGTAGGATCTCAGTTCCCTGAACAGGGATCGAACCTGCGCCCCCTGCATTGGGAGAGTGGAGTCTTAACCACTGGACCTCCAGGGAAGTCCCGTATGCTTACTGTTTTAAACAATAACATTAAAATGAGGGAAGGAAACTGAAGGAGTAGGTGGGGTCTAGATCCTAAGGAGAATGAGGGCAGGGTGTGGGACGAGGTCGTAGCCCTGGCAGCGGGGACAGCCACGTCCAACAGACAAGGAAGAGGCCACGCGATACCCCATGAGAGCAGGGTCAGCGAAAGGGGGAGGCCAGTTTGTAAGCTGATGAGCCAGTGGGGGTTTTCCCACCTCTGCTGTCCCCACCCCAGGCCTGAGCCTCTCTGCCATCTGAGTTCTGAACCCCAGCTCTGCTCCGAAGGGCAGAGACACTTCCACTCCCACCACACCCCTGGAGCAGAGAGGTTTAGACCTACCTGTGTCTTCCTTCCGGAACACTCTGATGGTCGGCTTCTGGGGTGCATCTGGACAGACAGACATAACTGTTCCCTTTTCAGTGGCCCTTTTCCCCCAGAAACATTAGGAAAAGGAAGAGGGTGGAGTAGCGTCCCCTTTCCTTCCTCCCCAGTTCCAGCTCGCAGGGCTGAGCACGCAGTAGCCCAGGCCCTCCCTCCCATCCCCAGCGCCCTCCGCCCTCAGGGACCCGGCGTCCTGGCCCCGCGCTCACAGGACACGTTGAGCCTGATGGTTCTGTCTGTGCTCACGCCAGCTCCGGGGAAGGTCACTCGACAGGTGAGGTTGGTGCCATGGTCCTGGGGCCCCAGGGTGAGGGTGAGCACCGAGGAACGGGTGCTCTTGGGGTGCAGGGAAGTGAGGGCAACCCCGATCCAGGAGAAGGTGTGGGGTGTCCCCCCTCACAGGCCCATGGCACTGCACAGGTGATATTCCTGGGGAGGCCAGATTCTAGGGTCCCCTGGACGTGGATATCGGGTGTCTGTGTCAGAGCTGAAGAGGAGAGAGAAACAGACCTAGGCCCTGGAGGGGGGACCCCAAGTGTGCCCCTCAGAGCTGTCTCTGCCCCAGGCCAGCCGCAGCGTCCTGTCCTCCTAGGTCCCCTTGGGCCCCCCCTGGGATGAGAAGACAGGGGTTCCCCTCCCAGCCCTGCCCTGGGGGCCCTCAGGGCCCCTGTGTCTGTGTGTCCTCTCCTTGACACCATCCTTACCTGTTACACGCAGGCAGAGCACGTTCTGTATATAATTATATTTCACAGAAGGCCCTCTCTCCACCCTAAAGAAGTATGTCCCCGTGTCTCCCTGCCGTGCATCTCTGATGTCCAGGGAGCAGTTGTAGGTCCGGGGGTCTCCAAGGAGGTGGAATCGGCCCTGGGTGTCCGTCAGCACCTCACGACCTGGGTTGTTTGTGGCTACTGGACGATCCTGGCTGGTTCTGGCCCCTTCCTGGAACCAGTAGGCGAGAGCTGGGACAGAGTCGTCCCAGTTGTCCCGGGGATATTGGAAGGAGCAGGGCACGCGGACACACAGGCCCTCCTGCACCGTCACAGACCCCGGCACCTGCAGCCCGTAACTCTTGTACTGAGCCAGGGACCCTGCGGGGGAACGAGGGTCAGCTGCAGCCCCTGGCCCGCACACCCCTCTCCCCGCAGCCCACCCACCTGCCCACAGCAGGGACAGCAGCAGCAGCGGTGGTGGCAGTAGCAGCATCTTTGGGGTCAGAGTGATGGGGCCTTTGTGTCACAGGATTGAGAGGAAGCCCCCACAGGAAGCCCAGAGCTGAGGTCAGAAGGTAACCGACCACAAAAGAGGAACTCAGCACCCACATGCTGCTGGAGCTGCGTGGACCTTGGAGAGTAACCATTTCTACTTTCCGTATGAGGCCCTGGTGAGGGTCACGAGCAGCGAATACAGCCCAAAGGTGTCTCCCGGATCCCTGTCCACAGCCTGTCCCTCCCACACCTCTGTCCGCAGGAAATCAGGCCGGTCAGTCCGGTCAGGTGTGAGATGCAGGAGGGGCAGCCGGGAAAGCTCCATGCATGAAAGACGGGGATGGGTCCTGCCAGGGTGAAAGAGGTGGTGATTAGTTACTGAAATTGCAACAGGGAAGAGCCAGATCTGACTCCATGTTGGATCTGTTTCTTTTACTTTAACCTTTGCTTTCCGCTGCTTTTGTTCATTAAAAGGATACTGTCTATACGTAATGGTCTGCCTCGGGGAACCCTGCCCCTCTGCCTGAAGGTTAAAACAAAGTGCCTTCGTTCAGGGAAACATCTGGACGCTGTTGCACCTGTGGACGGCTGCAAGGAAGATGGAATGAACACATCCCCTCCCCCAGGCTGGCCATTCCAGGAGATATTTGCAAACTTATGGCCTTTTTCTTTACTTCCTCGTCTGCTCCCCCTCTCTGTGCCGTAAAAGAAACTGGCAACCAAACCCCGATAAAATGGTTTTTCAGAGACACTAGTCTGCCATCTTCTAGGTCTGCCAGCTTTCCGAATAAAGTTGCCATTCCTTCCCTCAACACCTCATCTCCGATTCATGGGCCCGTTGTGAGGCGAGCAGAGCAAGCTTGGACTTGGTAACAAAATGAACACGACAACGGCACAGGGGCACCTCTCCTTTCAGGGGAGTGGAGCACGAGGCAAGAATGCGACCGACTTTGTCTCCACCCTTGAGAACTTCTCCAGCGCCCCAGCTCCTGCTGGTACAGTGTGAGATAGGGGCAGCCCAGATAGAGGCTTGGAGGAAACCCCATCGCTCCGTGCAGCTAGAAGGCGAGTTCCCAGGCATAAATGGACAGAGAGGATGAGACCAGGATCCAGGAGGGTGGTCACAAGGACATGATCCTACAGGTGGTCCTGAGGCTTCACAGCCCCCTGCCCCAGGCCCCCCTGGCGTTGACTGCACATGCCAGGCTTGGGAGCCGGGCATTGGGAGCAAAATGACAGCCAGCATGACACTGGGGGGATGCCAGTTTTTGGAGGTAGGTGGGCCCTGCCATTCTCCCTTCCAAGCCTCAGTTTTCTCATCTGTCACATGGAAGGATCACAATGTTCGACCCTCGTCTGTGGGAGAATCTGATACAAGGACAGAGGTGGGCGTTTTCCACAGACCCTTCTGTGGCTGTCTTGCAGGTCAGGTGTCTGGCCCTGCCCATTCCTCAGGGGTCATTCTGAGTCCCACCCTCAGCGAGAAGCTCGTGGTGGTCAGCACTTCCCTGGGGCTTCCTCACCTGAGGCCTTCAATGAGGGGGTCAGGGGCACAGGCTCTGCCGCAGATGGCTGTAGGCTTGAGCTTGTTTCCCTAATGCTTGCTGTGCCACCTTGGGAAGGGGCTTAACCACTCTGTGCAGAGGTGTGCCTATGCTCACATGGTGTTGGAAGCTGAATTGTGTCCCCCGCCAAATTCATATGTGCATGTCCCAACCCCCAGTACCTCTAAATGTGATTGCATTTGGAGACAAGGCCTTTAAAGAGGTAATTAATATAAAATCAGGTCATTGGGGTGGGCCTTAATCTAATAGGACTGGTGTCCTTGTAAGAAAGAGAGATTAGGACACAGACACATACTGAGGGAAGACCTCGTGAAGATACCGGGAGAAGACGGCCATCTACAAGCCAAGGAGAGAGGCCTCAGAAGTGTGACGAAAGAAACGGAAGAACAGCTTCAGGGCTAACAGCAAGCACATTTTGGCTTCTGTAAGAAACTTGCTTGCTTGCTTGGGGCGGGAAGAACCAGGTTCCTGATTGGCTGATTCAAAATTAAACAGCTCCCTCCCGCCTTGGGGACTTTCCGGCCGGTGAAGGGTATAAAAGCCTCGCCCGGCTGTTAGTCGGGGTCTCACTCACTTCTCTCCGAGTGGGACCCTGTCCGGACGGTTTGTGTAAGCTTCTATACTTGTACTTGTATAAATCCTTTGCTGATCTTTCTGCTTGGTGTTGGTGATTCTCGGGTGTCCTTGGTTGGGACACGGGTCGCATTTACCGGGGAACTCGACTCCAGGCGTGTGGCTCCCGGACCGCAGCAGAAGGATGTCTATATATGTATAACTGAGTCACTTTGCTGTACAGCAGTAATTAGCACAACATTGTAAAGCAATTATACCTCAATTAAAAATTTAAAAGAAGAAGAAGAAGAAGCCAGCCCTGCTGACACTTTGGTCTCAGACTTCCAGCCTCCAGATCTGTGAGAAAATGAATTTCTGTTGCTCAAGCCGCCCAGTCGGCGGCACTCCTTGCGGCAGCCCTAGCAAGTCAACCCACGGGGTCTCCCCGAAGATTCGACGTGTTCGTACAAGTGGAGGGCTCAGAGCAGCCTAGAGCAGCCCAAGTGGGCGCAGCCCACACAGTGGCCAGTGGTCAGCCTGCAGGATGGGGCCACTCCGAGGACAGGAAGAGAAAAGGGAGTGAAAGAGGTGGTAACCCGAGCACACCTCGGCTGCTCCTCCTGGTCTCAGAGTGGCGGCAGCGAGTGGTGGCGTGAAGCGAGATCTTAACTGCCTGCCCAGGAATTGAACCTGGGGAGCCTGGATGAAAACCAGGAATCCCAGCCACCACACCCCCTGGCTCTTGCCCCCCCGTGAAAAATGCATTTCTCACGGAGGCAAAACTGTAAAAACAGGTACAAAGTTTATTATTAGAGGCACAGCACAACAACGAGTGGGAGAGCACACAGAGAAACAGTTTGTTTGGTTAAGGTAGAAGCAAGGCAGAGACGCACACCCGGAGGGAAAGGGTGTGGGCGTCCCCCGCAATGAGGAAGAGCTCCGGAAAGAGGCGGTGACGTCATCCATATAGGGCAGTTCTTCCGGGTCTTTGTTTACCTTTGGCCAATTATCTGGTTTCTTTTTCCACACCTGACGTGCCCTAGGACCCTCAACAGCATGCGTGCGCAGCTTTTTCCCAAGATGGATTCCAGCCGAGAGACCTATGGGACGGCCTTAGCCTCACATGTTATGGGGTGGTGCCCCCTCCTTTTTGACCCCAAGGAGCCTTTCTGCACATGTGCAATGTCTCCCTTGCCCCAAGGATGGGAAATACATAACCTCTTGATCTTTTAACAGAGTTTGTCCCACTCTGTTCCTGCCATAAAAATGTCCAATGTCTGCTTATTTACACTATTATTTCTGTTGCTGGTTTTTATATTGAGGTGCAGATCTCGAAAGATAGACAGGAGTCCGGTCATAAATATGCAGTCCTGGAGCCCCTTTGTCTCTTGCTTCCGGAAATGTAAACAGGGGGCTGGGAATGAATGTCCGGCCTGGAGCCCGTCCTCTTCTCACCCCAGGAAGTGCGAACAAGAGGCCAGTTGTAAATGTCTAGCCTGGAGCCCATCTACCTCCTGCCTCACTCTGTGCACCGCCTGTGATCTCTACTGGCTCTTACTTCACTCTGGCCACACTTCCGCTCCCCTCCTCAGGCCAGGACGTGCTGAACAGGCCGCTGTTCGGGCAGGTCCCTCCACTGGCTGAGCTGGTGGCCGCTCCTGCACCCTGGGTGCCTGTCTCCCATCTGTTGAGCAGAGTGTCCTGTGGGGTTGGGCTAAGGCGAGGCCAACACTGAAGGAGAACCAGCCAGGGTCAGGAAGGGGGATGGAGACACAATCACAGTCGGGCGTGGCCTGGGCTGATGCAGCGGGGAGGACGGGGCTGTGGAGGGAGAGAGGACCTAACCTGGGTGACGGGACAGGTGAGCTCGTTCCTGACACCATGATGATAACCCTTGACTGTTTCTCAGTCAGGGCTTGGGAAACGGTGGGTGTGAGTGTTCATCCCCGTTTGGCTGTAGGAACTGGGATGCCCTGACTCTGCATTGTTTTTCCAGTCCTGGGGTCCTAAACCGACTTGTCTTCTTCTTACCACTTTCCAGAATTCTCCTTTGGTTGTGTCTTGCACCATTCGCAGGGCTTATAGTTGTGAACAGAGGGAGAAGCAGGGAACAATGGGCCAATGTCATCTTGCCTGGATTGGAAGGCTAACCATGGGCCTCTAATGTGTTGAGTCACATCACGCAGGCTGACATTATCATAAACGGAAGTCTGACTTAACCGTTCTTTCTGGGTGTAGGCGCCAGGTTTGGGCACCAGGCCTTTTCTTATACCACACCAGAATCTTTCATCTGTTCAAGTGTCACTTGAGAAACTGGGGCGTCATGCATTATCCCTGCCATGGTTTTGGGGCTGCTGGTATATTTGGGGCTGTTTTTGTTTCAACTGATTTGCAGTAAAATTAGAGTGTTAGGCTTTGTAGGAGGAAATTTACAAACTCCTGCTTCCATCTACCTTCTCAACCCAGACTATAATTTTGAACTCACTTTGAAGAATAAGAAGGTGTTAGCCAGATGACTTCATGGGGCTGTGTCTTCCTGGAAGGAGAGATGCAGGTGCACAAAGACAGTGAGGGATGCATCAGGATGGGTTCTTAGAGAATGGCTTGAGGGATAGGTGGTTTGGGATATGGTGATGGAGAAGCAGGTTGGGTGAGACTAAGAATAACCTAGAACAGAGGTCAGAAAACTACAACCCTGGGGCTGCCTGTTTTTGCGAATAAAATTGTGTTGGCCCACAGCCACATTAATTCGTTTGCAGATTGTCTATGGTTGCTTTTGCACTACAGTTGAATAGTTGCAACGGAGACCCTATGGCTTGAAAAGCCTAAATAGTTACTATCTGGCCCTTTACCAGAAAGGTCTCCTGACCCCTGACCTAAAACGTCAGGTCGAGAAGCTTGTAAATTATTCTTTTGGGTTGAGGAGAGAGCAGTATTTTGACTATGGCCAGCTCTAAGATTTAGAAAATTCTCTAAATGTTATTACTTGATTTTGGCTATAGCAGGACTAGTAGAAGACAGGGAGGGTGGAAAGGGAAGATTCAGGAATGGAAAGAGATGGTGCTGGAGGTCAAGTCTAGGAAGGGATCCATGGGAGGGTTTTTTTTTTTTTTAACATCTTTGTTGGGGTATAATTGCTTTACAATGGTGTGTTAGTTTCTGCTTTATAACAGAGTGAATCAGTTATACATATACATATGTTCCCATATCTCTTCCCTCTTTGTCTCCCTCCATGGGAGGGTTTTGAGTAGACAGTGAGATTGACATGTAGCCGATGTGGTGCCCGGGACAGGACATACCCAGCCTCTGGGTGAAATGTGCAAACAAACAAAAAGAAAATGTTGCCTGCCATTTCAGTAAACAAAGGATGTTGTCCGCCATTAAACAATCAACCACTGCAGTCTCCCCCCAAGGTGTACCCTGAGGGGAATTCAGGACAAGAAAAACACGATCCTGGCCCTAGATTGTTAAGGCGCATATCTAAGGAGTAATTTCCAATAAGCTCAGACTCTTGCATCTTCCCATACATAGGAAAGCTATAAAAGCTCTAAAGTCATTACTTTGAGACGTCTGCTTCTTGTGGTTAGACATCTTTTGATGTTCGACTATATGTTTGTTTGTTTGTTTTCAGCAAAAACACCTTTATATCCTGGCTCCTCCCTGACCTCTTTGGAGCAGTTCCTCAGAGCTATGGGAGAGGCTATCTCCCAGGCTATAGTCCTCAGTAAGATCCCCAAATAAAACATAACTTGCAACTTTTAGGTTGTGTGCTCTTTTTTCAGTTGACAAAGGTCACAATGTATGAAGACTTCTGTTGCATATTTCGTACTTTCTTTTAATCCTCACAACAACCTTGTGATGCTGGACCTCTCACATCCATTTCACCAAAGCAGAAAACCAAGACATGGAGGGGTAAGGTGTCTTGCATGATATCATACTCTTTTTTTTTTTTTTTTTTTTGTGGTACGCGGGCCTCTCACTGTTGTGTGCTCTCCCGTTGCGGAGCACAGGCTCCGGACGCGCAGGCTCAGCGGCCATGGCTCACGGGCCCAGCCGCTCTGCAGCATGTGGGATCTTCCCGGACCGGGGCACGAACCCGTGTCCCCTGCATCGGCAGGCGGACTCTCAACCACTGCGCCACCAGGGAAGCCCATGATATCATACCCTTAATGAAAGAAAAAGCATGGATTTGATGCCAGGTCTCTCTGAATGCAAAGCCTAAGGTAGTTCCAATATAGCAGGAAAGTCGCTAACAGTAGTTCGTAAACCCAGCACCTATGGGGATGTTAAGCCTCTAAGGATTAGCCTGTGGGTCCCCCTTTCTGTAGGGGGTCCTGATCTCCGTGTATTCTGAGTAGGTGCTCTCCTGAGGATGCTTCCCATGAAAGCTGAGGGAGGCGTAATGCAGCTCTTCCTCCACCCCCAAGGTGGGGGTGGCCCCTGCTGAGCTTGTGGGGTCAGGAGGATCCTCTAACTTGCACTCTTGCCGGTGATCCTGGATGAAGAGCAAAGGAAGGGGTCAGGTCAAGGTGGTTTCGGGGGGAGAAGGGAGAGAGGGTCCGGGAAGTGAATTTGACTCTGGGACAGAGCATTTATTCTTTCTTCCATTCTGTTACGGAACGTTTCTGAAGGTTCCATTTATTCAGTCATCCAACATCCAATTGTTTTCCAGTGCTACTGAGCACTCACACAGACCTATGTAGAAAATATTACTATGTTACAGGGAGAGAAACTAAGTCTCAGAGAGGGTAGGTTCTTTCCAAGGTCACACATCTATTGATCACAAACTCAACTCCTGGCCCTCTGAGGTTTCCTGAGGTTTTCCATAAACAGGACGGTGTTTATGGAAAAACTCACTTCTCCTGTGTGTCTCTCCTTTACTCTCGCACTATTATCACACTCACAACACTTCTGACACCAGATGTGTGGGTTCTTTATACCCGCACACCAAGGAATTCTCCCACACCAGCTGGGTGTCCTACAATGTAACTCAATTCTGATACTCTCCGCCTGGAGATAGTGTCAGATCCCACAGGTTAAGGGCTCAATCCCATGAGACTGCCTCGCTGCCACTTCAGATGTCAATCACAAGCCCAGGTTGTCACCTGTGCTTCTGACCAACTGGCTATAAATCAGAGGTTCCTATGACCTCCTCCTGAGGTTTGATTAATTTGCTAGAGTGGCTCACAGAACTCAGGAAAACCGCTTACTTACTAGATTACTAGTTTATTATCAAAGGATACAGCTTAGGAAGGCATGAAAAGTCCGATGAAGAAATACACAGGGCAAGGTATGTGGGAAGGGGTGCAGGGTTTCCATCCCCTCTCAAGACACATCACTGTCCCAGCACCTCCACTTGTTCACCAGCCAGAAGCTCCCTGTACCCCATACTATTGGGATTTTTACGGAGGCTTCATCATGATTAAGTGATGCATCTCTCCAGTGCATCTCTCCAATGCATCTCTCCAATGCATCAGGCTTGTCCCAACCTCTGAGCCCAGCCAGCACTTGTGGCTCCCTCTGTTTACAGCCCTTCAACGACTCTCTTTCAGGGGCTCACACTGAGTTCCTTCACTTCTTGCAGGTGTTTTCTCAAAGACTCCCACCCCCAGAACCATCCCTCCCATTGCATTTCCCTCCATAGCTCTTATTTCCTGTATATTTTCACTACTTACCTGTTCATTGCTTTCACCACAACCGCCCCACTCCCCTCTCAATAAATGTAAGTCCTTGACAGCAAGGGACATTTTCCACTTGTAACATATGTCTCTGTAAAAATACAGATATGACCCAAGTGCTCAGAGCAATCAACAAGTGGGAGATAGTTGCTGAAGGAATAAGTGAATGCATGGGTGATGGATCTGCTCAGAAACCTCAGGCATGGCCACATTAGTCATAGTTCAAGAAATAAATGAAAGTCAGGGATCAGAGGATGAGCATGAGTCGGGCTGGTTGATACGGACACGTGAGGAGAAGGGGGCAGATGGGCAATGATTCTGAGGTGCAAAAAGCTGACTTTGCTCGAGCAAGCCTGTTTGGGAGAAGTGCAGCATTAAAGCTGACTCTGGTTTTCCTGCCCTAAATGTCAATCAAGTTGTGTGGCAGTGTGGAGAAACAGTGCATTTCAGACTTGGGCTGGATGGGACGACTGTCTTGGATGCAGGTAATGCAGGCGCAGGCAACGCAGGCGCAGGCAATGCAGGCGCAGGCAATGCAGGCGCAGGTAACACAGGTGCAGGCAATGCAGATGCAGGTAACGCAGGTGCAGGTAATGCAGATGTAGGCAATGCAGGTGCAGGCAATGCAGGTGCAGGCAATACAGATGCAGGCAATGCAGTTGCAGGTCATGCAGTCGCAGGCAATGCAGGTGCAGGCAATGCAGATGCAGGTAATGCAGATGTTTGGGGGAAGGTGGGGAGG
>NW_006790237.1:2186725-2194828 GCF_000442215.2 Lipotes vexillifer | reverse complement strand
TCAGCAGGATAAGAACTAAGTGGGGAGCTCAGCTCTAAGGGAGTGTTTGTATCAAGCTGTATTTAGAAGAAACACAGACATGCTTTGCAGTGTATCAGTGCAGGAAGAGGTGATGGGGAAAGGGATAGATCTCTGGTTGGGAGTCAGGACAAGAGTACCACTGATGAATTGGAGAACCCAGCAGAAGTATGTTTAGGGATGTATTAACCACATGTTTCTGATGTTTTGACAACTGGGGCTTTGTTAACCCTCGAGGGATTGCCCCTGCTGGTGCTAGTCAATTTCTAGAGATTCTAAGGGATCTGCCTGCAAGCCTGCCCGTCATATTGCAAATCGATCAGCCCAAACCGCTTCCTTTATCAAACTCTTACTCTCTGGACCATTATCCTGCTCTCATCACCCCGGGGCCAGGTACCAGAAAACCAGAGACAACCACCAGAGCACACCCCAGAGCATTCTGAAATCATTCAAACTAGACAGTCCTCAGTCTGCTTACCCTGCCTGTTCCTTCCCACATAAACCACAAAATCTCTTGCCCAGGTTTCCTCCTCACTCCTTCTGCCTCTTGACAGACCCTTGTGCTGCCTCTCATGGCCCTGCATGGTGTGGCATGCCCCCTCCTCTTGGGAACTGTAATACCTGTCTTTTTTGTGGCAATCGTCCCCTGATCTGTTGGCCTCACATAGAGGAATAATAATAAATCCTACATTTTCAAAGAAGCAGGAAGGGGAAGAGCTCATTTCTGGACATGCTGAATGGAGCATGGCTGTGGGCCACCCCGGGAGATATGCAGGGCAGGCTGCATTGCCAGGATGCCCATGTCACTCACCAGGGAAGTTGGTCCTATGGCAGGGTGGATGTCCTCCGTACCCACTGCAGTCCTGGCTGCTTTCTTCCTGTAGGTCTTCACTCTGTTGGGAGACACTAGGGTCTGTGACACAGGGTATCTCTTTTGAGGCTGGAGTGAGTGACTAAGGCAGGTCAGGAGTAGGGCAAGCCCAATATATCCAGAGAAAACCATAATTCGAAAAGATACACGCACCCCAACGTTCATAGCAGCACATTTACAATAGCCTGGACATGGAAGCAACCTAAATGTCCATCGACAGAGGAATGGATAAAGAAGATGTGGCACATAAATACAATAGAATATTACTCAGCCATGAAAAAGAACAAAACAATGCCATTTTCTGGGACATGGATGGACCTAGAGATTGTCATACTGAGTGAAGTAAGTCAGGCAGAGAGAGACAAATGTCATATGATATGGCTTATATGTGGAATCTAAAAAAATGGTACAAATGGACTTATTTACAAAACAGAAATAGAGTCACAGATGCAGAAAACAAACTTATGGTTACTAAGGGGGAAAAGGGGTGGGATAAATTGAGAGATTGGGATTGACATATACACACTGCTATATATAAAGAAGATAACTAATAAGGACCTACTACATAGCACAGGGAACTCTACTCAATACTTTGTAATGACATATGGGAATAGAATCTAAAAGAGAGTGGATATATGTGTATGCATAACGTATTCAATTTGCTGTACACCAGAAACTAACACAACATTGTAAATCAACTCTACTCCAATAAAAATTTAAAAAATAAAAATTAAAAGGGTAGAGGGAGCCCAGGAGCCTTTATAACAAGACTGTAACAAGGTCCCTTCTCCCTCCCGGCTTCTGGATCTGGGACCAGGGCTGGGAACACACTCATGCCTGGCTAGGTGTCTACTAGCTGGATCCTCACTACCCCTGCACGGCCCCACCCTTGCTCTGGGTCCTCACAACCCCTCCAGGCCCCTCTTGTCCTCCACTGGCCCACACCCAACCCAACTCACGTGCAGAAGAGGAGGCACAGGCAGAGAACAAGCAGCATGGTGACACCAGCTCCCCCAAGGGCCCCCTCAATCACTGCTGCCCTGGTCCCCGATTTTCCTGCAGACAAGAGAGACCTGAGGAGAATTCCAATCTTGATGAGCAGGCATAAGTCTTCTCATCTCCTTAGCAGGTAGAGAGGGGTGCCCCTCTCTTCCCACCGAGGGTTCAGCCCCTAGGTTCCCCCATCATTTGTAGGACCTGAGCCTTTTCCAGAAGGGCGCAGTCTATGCCACACTTCCTCTCCAGCCCACATACTCCCAACAAAGTTCAGCTCTTCGTGGAGTCAGCTATTTCTCCATCCAGGGTCTCTCTGCAAAAGACTCCAGACCTGGCCACAGCAGAGCCATGAGGTTCTGTGCCCCGTGGACATTCCAGACAGACAGACAAACAGAGAGCACTGTGGCATGCTGAAGGGCCTTGTCTCTCCTTCCTTCCAGGGAGGGGGTCTAAATCTGCTCTCCTGGCCTCTATTGGCCCTGTCACTCAGGGTTCACGGTGATCTTTTGTGCCTTCAGAAGGAGGTGGAAGCAGGAAGCTTCTCAGACCTCCAGGTCAGACCCAGACAGCTCTCCTGGCCCTGCCTGGTGGCACCCCAACACCCAGGGCAAGGGATGTGCGTCTGGGCATCACCTGTCAACGGTTTGGTGGGCACTGCTGAGACAGCCCTAATGGGGCTCTGTCCAGATGGGGGACCAGATGTTATGACCAGTGGGAATACAGCAGTGAGGGGAGCGCTGGGCTCCAGAGAGGGGTCAGGGTGAGAGCTGAGGGCTGACAGTCAAAAACATGGTCCAAAGAGATGTTGGGACAATGAAACTATTCTGTATGATACTATAATGACAGATATATGTCATTACACATTTGTCCAAACCCATGAAATGTACAACACCAAGAGTGAGCCCTAATGTCAATTATGCACTTTGGTTGAAAATGATGTGTCAATGGAGATTCATCGATTGTAACAGGTACCCTCTGGTGGGGCAGGCTGTTGCGGGGAGGCCGTGCGTGTGTGGGAAAGTGCAGCGGGGACAAGGGAAGTCTCTTTACCTTCTGACAACTCTGCTACAAACCTAAATCAGTTCCTGAAAATAAAGTCTACCTAAAAAATGCCCCGCCCACAAGGCCTTCGGTGACTGGAGAAAGATAAAGACCATATTTAGAATGGGCAGGGAGGGAGGTGTGAGTCACTTTGGCAAGACCAGAGTCAGAGGATACTGCAGGAAGAGACCTAATGGGGCCTTCTTGTTTCTAATTGCAGGACCACAGCCAATCTGCACCATCTGAGCTCTGAAAGTGCAGCTCTGACCCAACCTGGGAGAGACCCCACTCCAGTCAATGCCCCATGGATGGGGGGGCTCCGTCTTACCTGTGCCATCCCCTAAGCACACACCTCTTTCTGGGCTCTGTGGAGCACCTAGGAGTGGAAGACAGGATTTCCTTCCTCAGTGAGAGGACTGAGGTGAGATAAGGGTAGGCATCCCCCCCACACACACCCAGAAGCCACAGAAATGCAGGAGGAACAGGGCTTCTGTCCTTCTAGGCGCTCCCACTCAGCCGGGTCTCCAGGCAAGAACACCAAGCATCCCCAGCCTGGCCCACCTGGCCCCAGCCCCTCACGCCCCGGGCATCACGGTGCAGCACTCACAGGTGGCATTGAGCTGGATGGTCCTCTCCACGATCACACCGCTTGTGGGGAACTTCACCTGACAGGTGAGATTGGTGCCATTGTCCTGGGGCTGTGGGGTGATGGTGAGCACTGAGGATAGGTGCGTCCTGGGGCCCAGGGAGGTGAGGGCGGCTGACGTCCAGGAGAAGATGGGGGGCGCGCCCTGCTCACAGGCCCAGGGCACAGAGCAGGTCAGGTTCCCGGGGCGGCCAGCCTCCAGCGTCGCAGAAATGAGGATGTGGGGTGTGTGGTTCAGGGCTGATGAAGAGAGGGGGAGACGGGGTCAGGAGAAGGGTTAGAGGTGCAGCCCTGAGATAAGCTTCAGGCTTTGGTCCAGCCCATCTTTCTGAACCCCCACTTGCTTTACCCCTGACCCCTCCCAGGAGGGGGTCCTATCCGAGTCCTGTCCTGGGGCTCCAGGTCCTTCCCCTGAGGCCTCTCCCGGACCCCACTCCTTACCCATCACATGCAAGGAGAGCTGGTTAGACGTCTAACTCCACAATGCCTTTCCTCTTTCCACGCGAAAAAAATATGAACCTTCATCCCTCCTCCTGGCGTCTCTGATGTCCAGGGAGCAATTGTTTCCATGATCCATTAGGAGGTTGAATCGGCCTTGGGTCTCTTCCTGAACTTTACGTTGTGAGTTGTTTGTGGCCACCGGGTTATGCAGCTTCACATCGGCTCCTTCCTGGAACCAGTAGCCGAAAGCTGGGACAGAGTTGTCCCTGGTGTCCCAGGGATAGTAGACGGAGCAGGGCACGTGGACACACAGGCCCTCCTGCACCGTCACAGACCCCGGCACCTGCAGCCAGTATCTCTTGTCCTGAGCCAGGGACCCTGCGGGGCAACGAGGGTCAGCCGCAGCCCCTGCCCCGCCCACCCCTCTCCCCACAGCCCACCCACCTGCCCACAGCAGGGACAGCAGCAGCGGCAGCATCTCTGAGACGGAGGGCTTCTGGGCATCCTGTGTGTGAAAAGAGAAGGGGCAGGAGAGAGGGAGGTAAGGCTGCGGGGAGACCCACGGGAAGCCGGGGAGGAACACGAGACCCAGCTGTTCACAGAAGAGGAACTGCAGAGCCGGAGCTCGGCCCCCCTCCGCACAGAGCGGACGGACACCCCTCGGTCCAGAGGCCCCGGAGACCTGCCCAGAGAGGAGCAGGCAAGGAGGACAGTCCTGTCCTGCCCCCCATCTCGGGTGGGTCCTTCCAGCACCGGAGCCTCTGAGGACACGGAGGCGTAGGACACGGTGAGCCTCCTAAGGTCCTCCCGTCTGAGCACCGCTGTCTGCACCAGGGAGCCACTCAGCTCCTGTCTTGACCTGGAGGGTCCCAGCCTCACCTAGAACCTCGGGTGGTTGGTCCTGCAAGATGTAGGGTTCTTTAGGGTCTGTGTGAGCGTCTGGGGCAGAAGACAAGAAGGGGCTCCTGGGTGATGTGAAAGGCAGCAGTCAATCATCCATTCCCTCCTTCACCCGACACTGAGCATCTTGGGCTGGTGACCTGGAGACCAGAAGACCAGAAGAGATACGGCTGGCCTGGTCCCTGCCCAGGAGATGCTCCTACGCGGGCCCATCACTTCCTCCCCAAACAGGCAGCACTGTCGGGCTTTAGAGCTGCATCAGTGGTGAGATTGCCGTGTGTCCGGCAGCATACTGGGTATTTTCTCAAAATATGCTATGGGATATTTTTTAACTTCTCCTATGCTGATTCACAAACTTTCAATGGCATCTTCAGAATAAAAATCATGTAGCATCTTCATGTAAAACAAACGGGCAAGCACATGTTCTGTCAGTGCAAAGGAAATTTCTTATTTTAACGAGCCTCCAAATTATTTATTTTTCGATTTAATTTCATTTTTATTTTGTATCGGAGTATAGTTGATTTACAATGTTGTGTTAGTTTCAGTTGTACAGCAAGGTGATTCAGTTATGCATATACATATATCTATTCTTTTCTAGACTTTTTTCCAATATAGGTTATTGCAGAATATTGAGTAGAGTTCCCTGTGCTATGCATTGTCCTTGTTGATTATCGATTTTACATATAGTGGTGTGTATGTGTTAGTCCCAAACTCCTAATTTATTCCTCCCCCATCCCCTTTCCCCTTTGGTAACCATAAGTTTGTTTTCTATGTCTGTGAGTCTGTTTCTGTTTTGTAAATAAATTCATTCGTATTATGTTTTAGATTCCACATGTAAGTGATATTATATAATGTTTGTCTCTGTCTGACTTACTTCACTTAGTATGATAATCTCTAGGTCCATCCATGTTGCTGCAAATAGCATTATTTCATTCTTTTTATGGCTAGGGAATATTCCACTATATATATTCATATATATATCTCACATCTTTATCCATTTATCTGTGGATGGACACTTAGGTTGCTTCCATGTCTTGGCTGTTGTGAGTAGAGCTGCTATGAACATTGGGTTGCATGTATCTTTTTGTTTTTTGTTTTTGTTTTTGTTTTTTGTCAGTACGCGGGCCTCTCAGTGTTGTGGCCTCTCCCGTTGCGGAGCACAGGCTCCGGACACGCAGGCCCAGCGGCCATGGCTCACGGGCCCAGCCGCTCCGTGGCATGTGGGATCTTCCCGGACCGGGGCACAAACCCGTGTCCCCTGCATTTGCAGGCGGACTCTCAACCACTGCGCAACCAGGGAAGCCCCTATTTTTAGTTTTTTAAGGAACCTCCATACTGTTCTCCATAGTGGCTGCACCAGTTTACATTTCCATCCACAGTGCAGAGGGGTTCCCTTTTCTTCACACCCTCTCCAGCATTTATTATTTGTAGACTTTTTGATGGTTGCCATTCTGACTGGTGTAAGGCGATACCTCATTGTAGTTTTGATTTGCATTTCCATGAGGATCCTTTTCAAATGAAAGTTCAATCCTATCTCTCCTCTCCTCAAAGGCTTCCGGATACTTGCATTGGCCTGGAAGCCCTTGGGATAATTGTCTCTTTGAACACAGAACCTGCTTTCTTCCACTTTCAAGTCTTGGCTCAAACATCACCTCGGGCACACTCTCAGAAATAGAAAATTGCCCCCAAATGTCACTTGTTCTCTCCCTGCCTGATGCTTCTCCAAACACATATTAGCATCAAACAGACTCAATATTTTTTCTTCTTTTTTAAAAATGTTTCTATCTTTCTTATATTCAGAAGGACAGCTTCTTGATGACAGAGATTTTAAAAAAAAGTTTTTTATTGAAACATAGTTATTTACAGTGTTGTGTTTAATGTCTGCTGTCCAGCAAAGTGGCTTAGTTATTCATATACATATAATACATATTCTTTTCATATTCTTTTCCATTATGGTTTATCACAGGATATTGACTATAGTTCCCTGTGCTGTACAGTAGGATCTTGTTTATCCATTCTATATATAATAGTTCACATCTGCTAACCCCAAACTCCCAATACATCCCCCCCCGCCCCCCAGGTAACAAGAAGCTTATTCTCTATGCTTGATGACAGAGATTTTTTTTTTTTTTTTTACGATACGCGGTCCTCGTACTTTTGTGGCCTCTCCCGTCGCGGAGCACAGGCTCCGGACGCGCAGGCTCAGCGGCCATGGCTCACAGGCGCAACCGCTCCGTGGCTTGTGGGATCTTCTCAGACTGGGGCACGAACCCACCTCCCCTGCATCGGCAGGAGGACTCTCAACCACTGCGCCACAGGGAAGCCCGATGACAGAGATTTTTGATGCTGTGATCACTGATGCCCCCTGGGAACCTCCAACAAGGGGGCACAGAGTAGATGTTCAATAGTTCTTGGCTGTGGAGAGGAAACACGGCTGTCCCTGCTGTGCAGCAAGTGGCTGGTAACGGTCTCTGCGAATAGTGCGGAGGCCTGTGTTTCCCAGGGAGATGGAGGCAGGAGGTGGGTGGCTTCAGAGACCCAGGGAAGAGATGAGGCTGCTGGAATGACTGGGGTCAGGATGGGAAGGAGACGGGCATCAGGACGAGCTGTGCTTAGGGAGAAGGATGGACAGCACGTAGTGATTATTGGATCCTGGAGAAGAGAAGCGGGGATGAAAGGGGCAAACCCCATCCTTCCTCCTGGCCTTAGGGATGGGGGCCACCTGGTCATCAGTGTGACAGGGAACCCAGCAGAGAAGTGGGTTTGGGGAGGAAGAGGGCAGCTCCACTTTGAGTACGCTGAGCGGAGCAGTCCTGGGGGCCATTCTGGGGCAGGTGTGCAGTGGGATGTTGGGTGGTAGGATGCCGACATCACTCACACAGAGGGGTAGCCTGGAATGGAGTTTGCAATAGACGCGCCCCCTGCCGGCCTGGCGTTTGCATCTGACGCGCCCCCTGCCCGCTTGGCGGCTTTCCTCCTGCGGGACGTCACTCTGAGCCAGAGAAGAGACCAGGCTCTGGTCAGATCGGGTGCCGCGGGCCCCAGACTCACCCTGTTCCTTGTTTAGGGGCTGGGGGATGACTGAGGTGGGAGAGGGCAGGGCCCCACAGACCCTCTAGAGCACAGCGGCTACCTTCAACCCTGACACTGGGCGGGGAGGAGCCCCTGCCCCAGGGGACTCCTCACCTGC
>NW_006790237.1:2177929-2186676 GCF_000442215.2 Lipotes vexillifer | reverse complement strand
CCCGCCCCCTCCAGCGCTGGCTCCAGGGTGCAGCCACCTGCGCCCTGCCCGCCCCACCCCTCCCCTCTCCCTTCTCCCTGGGGTGCTCACAGGAGGGCGATGAGGACGAAGACAAGTAGCGGGATCTTCACAGCCGCTTCCCAGATGGCCGTCAGAATCACCTCTGCTGCGACGCGCCCCGACTGCCCTGCAGGAAAGTGGGACCAGGATGGAATCATCTGCTGGACCTCAATCCTGTGTCCTTCCGCTCCCAGGAGGACTCTGGACGTTGGTCTTCCAGGCTTTCCTCATCCACCGGATGCCGAGCCCCATGTGCCCGGGGTATCAGCCCACCCCATCCATGCCCTTACCTTCCAGCAGCTGAACAGAAAACAAAAATGCATAAGTTGGACTTCATGAAAATGAAAAATTTGGCTCATCAATCGACTGAGAAAGTGAAAAACCAACCCATTTAATGGGAGAAAATATTTGCAAATCATAGATTCGATATGTGTGTGTTATCCAGCCTATATAAAAGCTATATAAAAAACAATTCAAGAACAAAAAGACAAACAACGCAAGTTTTCAAAACGGACAAAGGAATAAAAAAATTCTCCAAACGACCAATACGTTCATGAATACAATGAACGACGTCATTACTCGCTCCATAAATGTAAATCAAAACATGATGAGATATTTCCTCACACCCACTAGCAGGCTCGAAGTTTTTTTTTAAGGAAAATAATGTCGACAAGGATCTGGAGAAATTGGAACCCTCATACATTGCTGGTGAGAATGTAAAATGGTGCTGCCGGTGTGGAAAACATCTGGCATTTCCTCAGAAAGTTAAAATTAGAAACTACCATTTGACCCCGAAATTTCACTCCTAGGTATATGCCCGAGAAAACTGAAATCAATGATCCAAAAAAAAAAAAAAAAAAAAGGAAAAGTATAGCAACGTTCATAGCAGCATTGTAATAGCCAAAAAGTGGAAACAACCCAAATGTCCATCCACTGCTAACGGGATGAGGAGAAGCTGGCACATCCACGCAATGGAATATTATTCAGACAAAAGGGGATTGATACTGATACATGCTCTATGGATGATGCTTGAAAATGTTTAGTGAAAGAAGCCAGACAGAAAAGGCCACTGTTTTGTAACATTCCACTTGTATGAAATATCCACTATAGGCAGATCCAGAGACATGGAAAGCAGATCAGTGGTTGCCAGGGGCTGGGAGGGGAGTGTGGGGAGTGACTAGTTAATGGGTACCAGGCTTCTCTTTGGGGTGATGAAAACATCAGATGGATGGAATTATGTAGTGGTGATGGTTGTACAACATCGTGAATGTTCTCAAAGCCAACTATTGTACATTTTAAACTGGCTAAAATGGTGAATATTATTTTATCTGATTTTTCCTCAATAAAAAAATAATGCATTTAGGGACTTCCCTGATGGTGCAGTGGCTAAGAATCCACCTGCCAATGCAGGGGACATGGGTTTGAGCCCTGCTCTGGGAAGATCCCACATGCCACGGAGCAACTAAGCCCGTGTGCCACAACTAGTGAGCCTGCACTCTAGAGCCCACGCACCACAACTACTGAAGCCCGGGTGCCTAGAGCCCATGCTCCACAACAAGAGAAGCCACCACAGTGAGAAGCCTGTGCACCGCAACGAAGAGTAGCCCCACTCGTAACAGCTAGAGAAAGCCCGCGTGCAGCAACGAAGACCCAATGCAGCCAAAAAAAATTTTTTTAAAAAAACCTTCTCTGAAAGCCACTGGGGAGGGGAGTTCCGGTCGTTTGAGTACGAACTACTCATTCTCCCTGCTTGGTGCCCTGCAATAAATGCTGTACTTTCCTTCACCACATCTTGGTATCAGTAGATTGGCTTTGCTATGCGTCAGGCAAGCAGACCCAAGCTTGGTTTGGTAACAGAGTGTTGGTGGTTCTGTGTGGGTGTCTGGGGCCTAACAGATGAGTAAGGGTCTTAGGTAACTGTTGGAAGCCAGTTCACCCATTCATTCACTCAGTCCTTCATTCATTCACTCAAGAAACACAGAGTGATCGTCTGGTCTGTGATGAGTCTGGAGGCAAAGAGGAGACACAGCCAACTCTATTCATGTCCTGAAGCTCCCCATCCTGGGGAGACACAGACAAATCTACAAGCGTCTGGTGGAGACCCTGAAGATGGAAACACGGGCTGGGGCAGCAGGGTTACATGCTTTGTCAGCAGGTTGCTTTGGACACAAGTGATCAACTGGACATGGCCTGGACTCTGAGGGGACAAGAAGGAAGATTCTCAGCTACTGGACCCTGCTGTGGGCCCAGAGTCAATGAAGAGGCCAAATCGCCAAGAGGGTAGATCAGGGGAGGGGGTCTCTTCTCACCTCTTCCCTCATTCTCGCTGCTCATGGGACACCTGGCATTTCACAGTGCCCTCAGCTAGCTTTCAGGTCTTGCTTTATTTCTCACCTCCCTTCGTCCTGGGCTGACACTCTGTCATACTGCCACTCCTGCTGGAGGCCACACCTGCGCCCACAATTGACCCCCGGTTCCTGCGAGAGGATTTGGTGGGCTCGTTTGAATAATCCCACTGCTGACTGGGAACCTGTCTTAGTCAGCTCAACTTCTGTAACAAAATGCCATCAACCAGGTGACTTGAACAAAGACATTTATTTCTCACAGTTCTGGAAGCTGGGAAGTCCGAGATCGCAGTGTCAACAAATTCGGTTCCTAGTGAGAGCTCACTTCTTGGCTTGCAGATAACTGCCTTCCTGCTGTGTCTTCACAAGGTCTTTCCTCATAGCATGCATGTGGCAGGGAGTGTGGAGGGGAGAGGGAGATTTCTCTTTCTCTTCCTCTTCTTATAAGGCCATCAATCTTAGGACTCCACCCTTATGAATTTATTGAATCTCAATTATCTTGGAAAAGCACTCTCTGAATAAGTCAGTGCTGGGGAGTTAAGCCTTCAACATATGAATCTGCAGGGGACACCATCCAGTCTGTAGCATTCATGTTCCATGGGGTCCCCACATTCTGTCTTGTCCTCTTCATAGGAAATTCCATACCTGTCACATGCGAAGAAAGCAAGCCACATCAGTAATTATATTCTGCATCTCCTCTCTCCACTGGAAAGAAATATGTCCCATTCGCCATCATCCTGGTTTCCATGATGCTGAAAGCACAGCTATGTTTCCCAGGGTCCCCCAAGGAGTTGGAATCACCCCCTGAATCCCAACCTGCAGTATTTAGTCCAGGTGGGTTGTGGCCACAGGTACATTCTTACCAGGCTTGAACCTCTTCTGGAACCAGTAGCCACAGGCAGGTGTGCATTCACTCCAGCCACCCCGACGGTAGGAGATGGCGCAGGACACAGGGATGCACAAGCCCTCCTGTATCATCAAGGACTTATTCACTTCCAGCTGGAAATCCAGATGTTCAGCCTGAGGCCCTGGGGGTGAGAGGCTTGACCTCAGCCCCCCGCCCCTATCCTACTTGCTCATTCCCAGATGGTAGGGGCAGCTCCAGCTCTGGAATGGAAAGGGCCAAGCCCTTTTCTGGCGTCTAGGTTCCCTCTTTCAAGGAACCAAGAGCGCTGAGACCAAGAGGAGGTCCTGAAAACAAGTGTGTGTGGGGGGAGGGAGAGAGAGGGAGGGCAGGGAGAGACAGAGAGACAGAGAGGGAGAGACTGTGTGCATTTGCAGAAGAGGAGTCTTAGATCTGCTCTCATCAGAGCTAGGCTGTCTTGGGAGATGGTCCTCACTTACTCATTTTTCAGAGAGACACTGCAGTCCAGAGAGGGCAACGGACAACCCAAGATACTTGGAAAGGCAAGATCTGCTCCCCTGTCTCCTGGCTGCCTCTCCATGTCCTGTCCTTTGGAACCTGCTTTGCATACCAGGGACCGAGGCACTCCCGGGGAGGCATCAGAGAGTCACTACTTTTCATCATGCTGGCATATTACTCCTGCTGGGGATTAGTTCTGGAGTGGCCCGAGTTGGCTTTAAAGGCAGAAGAGTGTGGAAGAACTCCAAGTGAGCTGAGGGAGGGAGATTTTCATTCCTTCGTGTAATTAACACTACAGAGTGAACACATTCAGTGCACCAGGGGCTGGAACTAAGACCTGGCCTCACCGCCCACTGTTTAGTGGGGTGGGCCTTAGGCAATTCCAGAATTTCAGTGATAGGGGCTGGAACAGGGGAAGAGCAGAGCCCTCGCTCTTCTAGGTTTTCCCCTGAATCACCACGCACCTGATCCCAATATCTGTTTGTTTTAAAAGGTGGGGGGAAGGGGTCATTACTACCATGCGGTGGCCACAACCTGAGCTTCTGCTTCTGTAATTTCCCACGTGAAGATGTGGTCCAAACAGCAGCTCAGTACAGGTTTCTATGAAAGAATTCTTGAATAAATGGATGAAGGCTGTTCCTCTCCACCTAATTCAAAGTGCAAAACTGCTCTGGAACTTGCATCCCACATCAATCTTTTTTTTTTTAATGGAGGCTTTTGCTTTGGGCAGCGCCTCCTTTACTCAAGGTTAACACGTGCGGCTGTTTCCCTTGCTTTTCACATGCTCTGAGCACCTTGTACGCGTGTGCCCGGAGATGCCTGATTCACACAGACTACTGTTTATTCTGTGGTGGGAAGTGCAAATTGTGTTTGGTATGAAGGCAGGACATAGGTTTGTATCAGTGTGCAGTAAGGTTCTGTTACAAAATTTCCTGTGTAGCAGCCATGAAGAGCCCTCCTCTCTCTGCAGAGTTTCCTGGAATGCTACTTTTTATCAACCTCCCATCTAGTACAGAGCAAGCCAAAAGAAAATCTGCTGTAAAACCGCAGTTCACCAAAAGAGGATGAGGGAGGGCATTCTTGCCTGTTTGAGACCACCCTCCTTTGGGAATTTTCAGAGGCAGAAATCAGGTTGTGGCCATCAGATGGCAGTAACGATTCCTCAACTTCTAGTCTTAAACCCAACGGCTTTTGGAATCAGGTGACCGGTTATCTGAGACTTGTATGATTAGCCAGATGTAGTCCAGTTATGGTTGAAGCTTGTTAGTGTGAGCATTTAGTGTCAATTAATTACCGTTCTAAATTATTTACCTACAACAGGTCCTCTGAGCCTTACGACCACCTGCCGAGGTCAGTAGTAATGATCCATTTACCAGTGATGAGGTTCAGAGATGTCAACTCATTTTCTTTCTTTTTTTTGTTTTAAACTGCTTATTGAGATATAATTTATATATGAATTTATGTATCATATAATTATATATGATATAATTTATATATGATATAATTTATAAACATGGGACGTATTTAATGTATACAATTTGATGAGTTCGGACATATGCATTTACCTGTGAAACAATGACCACAGCCAAAATAAGAAAAATATCCATCACCTCCCAGAGTTCACCTGTGCACAGTACTGGTAACTACAGGCACTATGTTGTACAGCAGATCTCTAGAACTCATTCATCTTGCATAACTGAAACTTTATATCCCCATTTCCTCTCCCTCAAGCCCCTGAAAACCACCACTCCATTCTCTGATTCTCTGAATTTAACTATTTTAGGTAATTCATAGAAGTGGAATCATGAAACATTTGTCTTTCTGTGACTGGCTTATTCCGCTTAGCCTAATGCCTTACAGGAAATGCCTGAGAGAGTTCAAGTTGAAACGAAAGGATGGTAAGCATATGGGAGCATAAAATTCACTGGCAAAGGCAGAGAAAGAGAGAAATACACAACACTGTAACAGGGCAATGGTGGTGTGTAAACCACTTTTAATTTTAGTCTGAAAGTAAAGACAAAATTCTTAAGGATAACTGTAACTATCCACTATTTGTTAATGGATACATAAGATAAAAAGATATAAATTGCCACACGAAGAACGTAAAGTGTTGGGGGGTGAAATTGTAACATTTGTTTATGGGATTAAAGTTAAACTGTTGTCAACTTATAATAGACTATTACCACATGGTGATATTTCATGAGCCCGCTTTCTAGAGAGCAGGTCCAGCTCTTGCTTGGAGACAAGATTTGAACCTCATCTTCCTGTCTGTAGAGCAGGGGTCCCCAACCCCCGGGACAGCAGGAGGTGAGTGGAGGGCGAGCGAGTGAACCAAGCTTCATCTGCTGCTCCCCACTGCTCCCCATTTCTCGAATTACCGCCTGAACCATCCCCCCTCGCTGCGCCTGTCCATGGAAAAATTATCTTTCACGAAACCGGTCCCTGGTGCCAAAAAGGTTGGGAACCACTGCTCTAGAGCATCTGGGTTTTTTTTGTTTTTTAAATTTGTTAAGTATAGGTGACTTACCATGCTGTGTTAGTTTCAGGTGTACAACAAAGAGATTCAGATTTATATATTCTTTTTCAGATTCTTTTCCCTTATAGGTTATTACAAAATACTGAATAGAGTTCCCTGTGCTATACTGTAGGTCCTTGTTGGTTATCTATTTTATATAGAGAGTAGTGTGTATATGTTAATCTCAGACTCCCAATTAATCCCTCTCTCCTCCATCCCCACCCTTTTCCCTTTGGTAACCATAAGTTTGTTTTCTGTGTTTGTGGGTCTGTTTCTGTTTTTAACAGTACACTCCAAATCCCCAACCTGCCCCCCACCCCACAAAAATATATATAGTGAGGGATAAAATGTGGATTGGAGTTAAGTATTGACTCGTCCACCAGGTCTGGGGCTCCCATCTTATATGTCTCTGCCTCCTGAGTCCCCTTTATTTTTTTTATTCAGGACATAGTTTGACCTGGCTTTAGATGTGGCTGGATTTCAGGGTGCATATGATGGAAGGGCCTCTCTCTCTCCTTGCTTTTTTGGTGGTGTTGTTGATGATTTGATTCAGCCTGGTTTTTGCTCTCAGATTCATACAGGTAGGAGCTGTGATGTCCACTTTGCAAATGAAGACACTGAGGCCTTTAGAAACTGGAGTCTGGGCACATCTCACTGCCCCATGAGGTCCGGACCCTTGCAGCTGTGCATCTAGCTGGACGTTCCCTAGGGAACGTTGGTAGGGCGCCCTCTGCTGCTCATCCAGAGAATTACCGGGATCACTGCACCCCCCCCCCGTTTTTTTTTTTTTTTTTTTTTTTTTTTTTTTTTTTTTGGCAGCGTTGTGCTTAGTTCCCCCGCCGGGGATTGAACCCACCACGGCAGTGAAAGCACTGAGTCCTAACCACTGGACCGCCAGGGAATACCCCAACTTTTTCAATTCATATTTTTTCACTATCAACTGCTTCCTGATGCCTAGTTCCCACCCTATCACTCAGGGGCTAATCTATCTCAAGATTTATAGTCTCACTACATAGGTATGATAAATAGGAAACAATAATATTATTATTACTGTTATTATTAACAGTGCTATTGTTTTTTTAATTATTTTTGGCTGCGTTGTGTCTTCATTGCTGCGCATGGGCTTTCTCTAGTTGTGGCGAGCGGGGGCTACTCTTTGTTGCGGTGCGCGGGCTTCTCATTGCAGTGGCTTCTCTTGTTGTGGAGCACGGGCTGTAGGCACGTGGGGTCCGTATTTGTAGCTTGCGGGCTCTAGAGCGCAGGCTCAGTAGTTGTGGCGCATGGGCTTAGCTGCTCCGCGGCATGCGGGTATCTTCCGGGACCAGGGCTCAAACCCGTGTCCCCTGCATTGGCAAGGCAGATTCTTAACCACTGCGCCACCAGGGAAGCCCCACTACTGTTAATCTTAATCTTATTACTATTTTCCCATTCCACTCCCTTCTTCTCTGGAAGCTGATAGGGGACCCTGCCACTTACCCTCTCTATCCAATTCTTACTGTACCCCCATGAGGATGTAGACCAAGAACGGGATTGCCGCGTTTCACAACTCCATGGCTCTCCCTGGTGGTCGGATGCACTTGGGGTGATGGGGTTTGCCCAGGCAGGTCCACAAGGATGGGGGCTGGGGGTTACTAGGACTCCACCTTGTTTACAGTTCCACAAAGATTCCAGGTTAATATTCCTTGTGCTCTCCAGGCCTCATACATAGGTGGGAGTGGAAGTTTATTAATATCCATGCTGGCTGCACCAGGCAGGACTTTGCCGTGGGCGGGGCTGTGACGTTTTGCTCTTCTGATAAGAAAAAACAAAGCTGGGCTCCAGAAAGCGATTAAGGGCTCTTCGAGACTGCTCCCCTGGCTGCCACCTGCTCCCAGGTGAGCAATGGGGCCGGCTAAGGGGAGCTATACCTGGTATTAGCATGTCTTTCCGGAGGGAATCAATTCCCCAACATCGGTCAGACTTCTCTGATTCCGGATGTTCAGGGGCTGATGATGTAGGAAACCTCATGCACCTGACTAGGGTTCAGACAAGATGCTCGAAGTGATAGGGAATCCAGGATGGAATGGGCCAGGGCCAGCTCCGGCGTCTGCTTGAAGGCAGGAGAGTGAGTCTCTGGAGGCTGGGAGGTGTTCCAAGCCTGCAGTCACCTCCCGAGGGGTCTCATTGCATTAACCCCTCAGGTTCGTGCGATGAACCGGAACTGGGCTCTGAATGAAACCGGTTCTATCTATCTTGGTTCCGACTCATTGGACCAGTCATCACTGATCATGTACAGTCTGAATAAAAGGGAGGGACATTTCTCTGCAATAACTTGGCACAAAACTCTATCTGATGGGGCTGCTCCATGTCGGATGTCACCAAAGAGGTCCGGTCAGAAGCTCTCTGTGAGAGAGGTTGCTGGTCTCCCCCTATTATCCCCCACTTCCCTTTAGTAATAAAGACCCCACTCCCCCCCCCCCCCCCC
>NW_006790237.1:2175881-2177812 GCF_000442215.2 Lipotes vexillifer | reverse complement strand
CCCCCCCCCCCCCCCCCACCATGGACACTTGTTCCTTCCCGGCCCTTTTGTATGTAACATTCAAGATGACCCAGGGGCAGAATTCTGGTAGCATCACAACGGGAGTTTGGTGAAACTCAATGTGAATCAAGGTAAGTGTGTTCCAGCAGGATGGGTGTTAGCTCTTCTCTAAATGTTTGATAGAATTCGCCTGTGAAGCCATCTGGTGGCACGGACATATATACACTACCAAATGTAAAACAGATAGCTAGCTAAGCAGCCGCATAGCACAGGGAGATCAGCTCGGTGCTTTGTGTCCACCTAGAGGGGTGGGATAGGAAGGGTGGGAGGGAGGGAGACGCAAGAGGGAAGATATATGGGAACATATGTACATGTATAACTGATTCACTTTGTTATAAAGCAGAAACTAACACACCACTGTAAAGCAATTATACTCCAATAAAGATGTAAAAAAAATAACTAGGGCTTCCCTGGTGGTGCAGTGGTTGAGAGTCCGCCTGCCGATGTGGGGGACGCGGGTTCGTGCCCCGGTCCGGGAAGATCCCACATGCCTCGGAGCGGCTGGGCCCGTGAGCCATGGCCGCTGAGCCTGCGCGTCCGGAGCCTGTGCTCCGCAACGGGAGAGGCCGCCATCAGTGAGAGGCCCGCGTACCGCAAAAAAAAAAAAAAACCAATGGGGAAGAAAAAAAAAAGGTGTGTTCTAAGACTGAGGAAGTGGGGGGTGGCGGTGGTGATAATGCCCCCCAGAAAGGCTATGCTTTTCATCCAAATCAGAACTTGCTTTGAATGCAGAAAGAAGGCAATGACATTCTAAGAAACACAAAAGACTGAAGAATTCGATTACATCCTTTCTTATCACATTAGTTCCCTGCATTAACCAACAGCTTATACTGAAAATGATGCCCTAGGAGGAAATGGAAAGATAGGGCCCCAGAGTTCTTTCTCCTTCTCATCCTTCCTTACTCATCAGGAATCTGAGGGCAGAGCACGTGGGCAGAATGCGCCTATATCAGGAAGTGAAATAGAAACACTGAGGTAACAGGAATGTTATGAACCTACTGTTTCTCCCCAACTAAATTCGTATGTTGAAGTCCTAACCCCCGAGTCAGGACCTTTAGAGACATAATTAAATAAAAATGAGGTCATTAGGGTGGGTCCTAGTCCAATCTGCCTGGTGCCCATATAAGAAGAGGAGATTAGGGCACTGACACACCAAGAGGCAAGACCCTATGAAGACAGCAAGAAGACCGCCATGCACAAGTCAAGGAGAGATGGTGCCTCAGAAGACACCAACCCTGCAGACACCTTGATCTTGGACTTCTAGCCTCCAGAACTGTGAGGAAATAAAGGTCTGTTGTTTAAACCACCCAGTCTGTGGTACTATGTTACGGCAGGCTGAGAAGACTAACACAAAACCTTATTGTATAATGAGTGCAGATTTCCAGTTTCAGAAGATGAAAAAGGTTTGGAGAGTGATGGTGGTGACGGTTGCATGACAATGTGAATGCACTCAGTGCCACGGCACTGTATACTACTTAAAAATGGTTAAAAGAGTCCATTTTATGCTATGTATACTTTGCCACACACACAAAAATTTGAATTAGTGCGGTGCGGTGTTTCCACTATTCTGTTAAGAACAAAATACATACACCTGTACCACTGACAAATTAGGAATCGTGCAAACTCCAGGATTTCATAGATGAGTTAAATGTTCTTGTATTCAAAACTGGCATTGCACAATATAAAGACGAATGGTAAACTAATGCTAATAGTTTAAATTTTAATTTTTCTTAGAACGACATTAAATAGAAAGTATAAATCGCCACGACGAATCAAGAGAGGCACAGCAGGGCCTTCCCTGGTGGCGCAGTGGTTGAGAGTCCACCTGCCGATGCAGGGGACGCGGGTTCGTGCCCCGGTCCGGGAGGATC
>NW_006790237.1:2173162-2175543 GCF_000442215.2 Lipotes vexillifer | reverse complement strand
CTCTCCCGTTGCGGAGCACAGGCTCCGGACGCGCAGGCTCAGCGGCCATGGCTCACGGGCCCAGCCGCTCCGCGGCATGTGGGATCTTCCCGGACCGGGGCACGAACCCGCGTCCCCTGCATCGGCAGGCGGACTCCCAACCACTGCGCCACCAGGGAAGCCCAAGCCCTGTATTTTGATCTTGCACTGGGCCCCACAAATTATATAGCTGGACTTCCACCCATATATATGTCTGTTGATTGGGATTACTTTAAATCAATATGGAGAAAACTGACATCTTTCCAATCCATAAACATGACATAGTTTTTCATTCATTTGAATCGTCTTTAATTTCTCTCAGCAATGTTCTGTATTTTTCAGTGTGGAAGAATTGCATATATATATTTTTTTAAAGCTGTTCCTTTATGTTTTTTGGTGCTATTATAAATGGGCTGGGGTCCACTTTTAGGACCAAGTTGATCTGCACTGAGGGTGGAAAACTTTACAGGAGTAAAATCCTATCAGAACACCTGGCACCAAGTGTTTGCTGAACACAGGCTGGATCCCTGAGCTTTGAACAGAAAGGTCCTACTGGGAATTTCTCCTGACTCTGGAGAAAACCAGCATTAGACCTCAGTCCTTGCACGTTGGGTCCCTCCTGGAAATGCCCACCCACCTGGCCTTCACCTGCCTCTGTCTTTGAAAGCCGAACTCAAGAGGTGGCTTTAGTGCCTCATCCAGTTCTTTGATTTCTTTCCACCAAGGCTACTTTATGAAGTGATTGCTGTGATATATTCCTTTCTTCGCTTTGGTGCTATAGGTGAATTTTGGGACCATGTTGTTTCATTCATCAGATGGACGTGTGATCACATGGGAACCTTCCTCAGTCATTTGGTTTGTCTCTATAAGGGGGGAGATCATGAGCTGCTGCTTGACCCCCATCTCAACCCAGAAGCCCACCTCTTACTCCCATTAACTTGTCCACCCTCAGTGCAGATCAGCTTGACCAGATCTCTCTAAATTGGATCCTATGAAGCAGCAATCATTTTGCTTTTAGGAACTTATCCCACAGACAGACACACACACATGAAAGTAGACACAGGATTATTCCTTGCAGTGTTTCTGTTAGTAGATTAAATGAATCCCATGATTGTCCGCTAACAGACAATACATACAAAATCAGAAGCCATCCATGTATTGGAATATTCCACAGTCATGGAGAAGGAAGAGGGCAGTCTTACTACTGGTACCCATGACCTATTATCTTTTAGGTGAAAAAACCAAGGCTCAGAGCAGCATATGGACACTGGTTAGTTCCCACGAGGGGACTGTGCCTCTGAGGACAGATTCTGCTGAGCGTTTTGAATTTTGCACGCTCAAAGGTGCTTAAATAAACAGTTGTTAGGGAAAACAAAAAGAGGAGGCAGGAGAAGTCATCAGGACAGGATGATGCGGGGCTTTGAGAGGTGGACTCTGCCGTGTGGATGTTGCCCTGCTCCTGGTGAGCTGAGGAGGGAGTGCACAAGTCTGAGGGGAGTGAGGGGCCAGTGGGGACAGCGGGGCACAGTGGCCATGGGGACTGAGGACGGGGGGAACCACTGGGCTCACCCACAAGGGGGTCTCTGGGTGGGGGGTCCAGGATGAGTCAGGGACCCAGCCCAGCCCTGAGCAGGAAGCAACTCTGCTCCCTACAGACAGGCAGGGGGCTCCTTCCTATCTGTGCTGTTTCCTCAGGAGACAGTCATGGTCAAGTTCAGTGGACAGTCTGGGGCGGAAAGACATAGTGGATCCATGTCAATGGTGAGGCCTTGGTGGATATGGGCCCTGTGTCCCCGGAAGCTGCATCCAAGGGGGAGGGTGGGGGTGGGTATCCTCCTCGCCCCTTCCCAGATGGGATTCCAGGACCTGTTGCCCAAGGCCCTGACAGCCCCTTCCCCGCTGCCCTCAAGACCCCATCAGGGACTCAGGCGTCCTGGCCCAGCTCTCACAGTTGAGGCGGACAGTCCTCACTGTGGTCACGTCAGCTCCAGGCAAGGTCACCTGAGAGGTGAGGTTGGTGCCGTGGTCCTGGGGCTATAGGGTGAGGGTGAGCATTGAGGAGAGGTGCGTCCTCGGGCCCAGGGAGGTGAGGGCAGCTGGTGTCCAAGAGAAGATTGGGGGCATGTCCCACTCATAAGCCCACGGACAGAGCAGGTCAGGTTCCCAGGGTGGCCAGACTCCAGGGTCCCAGAAATGAGGATGTCGGGCATGGGGGTCAGGGCTGATGATGAGAGGGAGAGACAGGGGGATTAAGAAGGTTAGAGGGCTTTGCTGGTGGCGCAGCGGTTGAGAGTCCGCCTGCCGATGCAGGGGACACGGGTTCGTGCCCGGGTCCGGGAGGATCCCACACGCCGCGGAGCGGC
>NW_006790237.1:2148065-2173117 GCF_000442215.2 Lipotes vexillifer | reverse complement strand
AGCCATGGCCGCTGAGCCTGCGCGTCCGGAGCCTGTGCTCCACAATGGGAGAGGCCACAACAGTGAGAGGCCCGTGTACCGCAAAAAAAAAAAAAAAAAAAAAAAAAAAAAAAAAAAAGGAAAGAAAAAAAGGAAGATGGTTAGAGGTGCGGCCCTGAGAGAAGTCTCAGGCTTGGGTCCAGCTACTCCCTCTGAGCCCCCACCTGCTTTATCCCGACCCCTATCTCAGGAGGAATGTCTCATCCCAGCCCTACACAGGGACCCCTAAGGCCTTCGCCTGTGACTTCTCCTGGATCCTATTCATTATCCATTACATACAAGGAGACCAGGTTAGACATGTAATTCCATTTCATTCTTCCTCTCTCTATCCTAAAAAAAGTATTTTCCATTGTCCCTCCTCCTGTCATCTCTGATGTCCAGGGAGCAGGTGGTCTGGGGGTCCCCAAGAAGGAGGATTCAGCCCTGAGTTTCCTCCTGTAGTTTATGATCTGGATTGTTTGTGGCCACTGGAGCCTCCCAGTCTGTATCTTGGAACCAGTAGCCATGAACTGGGGTAGAGTCAGTCTAGCATCTCCGGGGATAGTAGAAGGAACCTCCTGCGCCGTCGCCAGCCCCTGCACTTGCAGCATGTAATCCTTCCTGGACTCCCTCTGGCCCTCGGCCCCCTCCGTCTACCAGAACAGGGCCACCAGCAGCAGCAGAAGCACGTCTGGGGTTGACAGTGCCAGGGTCCCCCAGGGAAAGTCTGTTTCTCAGGGTTCGTCTTTCAGGAACTAAACGTTGCAAGATTTAGAGGAGCCCCAGCAGGAAGATGTGGGTGAGTTCAGAACATTGAGCCTCCTCAGAGGAGGAACTTCACAGCCAGAGACTGTTGGCACCAGAAGAGCCCTTAGAGATCAACCACGCACCACCCCATGTCCACTCCTGGGTACACTGGACCAGGGAAGGTGAGAGACTTGCCCAAATCCACACCCCATGCTGGGCCTGAGCTCCATTTCCTGCCTCCCTGTCAATGCCCTTCCCCTCAGGGGTCATGTTCTGCAAAGTGAAAGGTGGTGCCTTCTGGCCAGACCCCTTGAGTCGCAGGGTGTAGTTTGTGGAGGTCGGTCCAGCCAGGGTGGGACGTAGGGACATGGGGTGGAGGGTGACCTCTCCCAGTGTCCGTGTGATGGGCATCCCCTCTCTGCTCATGAGGTCACACACCAGGCCTAGACGCTGTCCCGTGAGTCACTGTCCAGTGGGCAGACACCTGGAGCTGTGATGGGGGATGCACAGGGGGTAGGGTGTCGCTGTCCCTATGACAGGGTTGGAAGTTGAGTGTCAGGAGGACTGAGTAGAGGGGGATCTCGGGCAGTGGAGTTGAGGATTCTGTGTTTTAACACACATGGAAGACTTGGAGGGGAGGTGGGCTTTCAGGATGCCTGGGAAACAGAGCATGGTTCTCTGTACGGATTTCGAAAGGGATGGAAACTAGCCCATGTGTTGTGGCTGTCCAGGCACCGGGATTATTTCTTCACTTCTGGTCTGTCTCATGACCACACTTCTCTTTGTTACTCCAGAGTGTGTTGGGGGCCTGTCAGCCTCTGGGGCTTTGCCCACGCAGGTTCTGCCCCCAGAAGTACAGGCTGGAGCGAGGAACACCAGCCTGGCAGTCGCCCACCCTCGGGGATGGTGAGGATTTCATGGGAGATGAGACATGCACTGAACTGACAGAAGATTATTTTTAACTGTGTGGCTTGGGGCTGGGAGGAAGTGGTGGGAAGGCATGGCAAGTGGTGACTCCTCAGAGCCGTGCTGGGTTTTTTGAAATATTATTGGGGAGAGATATAAGACAACTTAGTAATTCAACACAAAACGAACACCCTCCAAGAAATAGAACGCTGCCAGCCCCCCAGGATCTCTCTCCGGTTTCTCCTCCCCATTCCCACACCCCACTCCTTCAATAAGCCCCTAGCCTCACTTAATGCTATTTGGTTCCTTGCTTTTCTCTGTAGTTTTAACATCTGAGCATGCTGCCTTTAGTACCATGGCTTTGCACTCGTTTTTCTTAAGACTTGGTATAAAGAGAGAAAAACTGCCATCTGTTTTCTTCCATTCAGCTTCATGAGTCTGCCCGTCCTATATCATCCCCTTCCTGGAACCACTACCCATAACACGGGGTAGCGTCGGTGCTGGGATAATTGAGAAGGGAAGGTGCAGGGCCTAAGCATGCAGGGCACAGCACGCCATCACCAACTCCTGCATTTTCAGCTGGTATCTCATCCTGCAGCCCCATCCCCCTCCTGCCCCCCACCCCATCCTGGCCAACTCACTCTCTCCTAGCAGGGGCAGTTACAGCATCTCTGTGCTCAGAGGGGCCGGGCTATGCCCAAACTGTTTCCCATGGTCCTCAATTTGCAAAGAAAAGCAGAATAATTGGAGGAGAGACACAGGGAAGCCACAGAGAATCTAACAGTGTGCGAAAGAGGAACTTATGACCACAGCACATCAGAGCTAGGAGGACTTTTAGCCCCAGTTATTCAATTTGCAGAAGAAGACACTGGGGTTCAGAGTGGGCAAGTGAATTGTCCAAATCACACAGGAGCCCTGTCTCATGCACCACTGACTGCACAGGGAGACACTTCATCAATCTTTGCCCGGGGTTCATTGGCTGGGTGATAAGGAGTGTATGTTAATATGAGAAGGAAGAATTGTCTACTCTTACAATGAGGCAAGGGAAGAAATTTCAGTCTCTCATCAACCATCCACACTGTGCCTTTAGGTTTCTAGTAAAGATTCAGCTCTTGCTCTTGAGGAAAGCAGCATCTGATTGGGGGGACAGGTTACCTGACAATTTCAGTGCCATAGGGAAAATGCCTGTGATGGGGGAAACAAAGGCAGGTGATGGGTGGGGCTCTTGTTCTTCTGTACTAGAAGGTGAGTTCTCAGAGAGGAATAAGCCAGGTAGACACAGTAGGGACTTTCAGGCACTCACAGGGTATGTGAATTCTGCAGATGGTCCTGGACTCTCAGGTACTATGTTCTCCATCCCACTTACTCTCCCACTGTGCTGGGGATCCTTCACCAGCAACCAAGTTCTGTGCTCTGTTCGTGACCACCCCCACCTCTGCCCCAGCAGGGGTCGGGCCTCTGCCCAAGACTTGCTCCTAGGGATCCTGGGGATCCCTGGGAAAGGGCGATGCTGCTGTCCGTGGTGCTGATTCAGAGTCGAGTGCTGACTCAGGATGTCTGCAGCTCTGGGGCAGAGGATGGGGAGCTGATCACAAAGAACAGGGACCCTAGGTCTGTATTCAGGAGGGCCAATATGTCAGATGTGCTGGAAAGGGTCCAGGTCTGCCTGGGAGGAAGCGCTCAGGGGAAAGGAAGACCTCTGTTTCTCCTCCTTGACCTTCTGGCAACCCTCAGGAATGTCCTATGGACATTCAACAACATAGGCTGTCAACACCGGTCCAAGCTCAGGGAAGGTGAAAGCCTTGTGCTACCCTTTTACAGATATGGTCCCATTTCATTTTCTGAACACCCCTGACAGAAAGGGGTAATCCCCCCAACAGATAGAGGGTGCAGCTGACAGACGGATGAGTAGCTGTAGGTACTAGTCTCCAAAGACCACTCCAAACAATCCTACCCCTGCCTTATGCAAACATGGTTATCCTTTTATTACATAATGGAATTTATTATGTCTTCCTCTAGAATCTGGATTGGGCCCATGACTGCTTTTCCCAATAAAATGTGGAGGACAAGACGTCCTGAGATTTGTATTATTCAGATATTAAGAAGGCCTGGCAGCTTCTGCTCCTGCCTCATGGATCCCTGGGTATCTGTGTAAGCAACCCAGGGGACTCTGATGGAAAGAGATGTTACACAGAGAAACCCTGAGGGGTTAGACCTTCATCCCCAGCCCCAGCAACCGTTTCAACATGACTGCCTGAAAGAGCCCAAGGCAAAACTAGAAGTGAAACTGCCCACCTGGTCTCTGGCCAATTCATAGCACCATGAGACAGAATTAAATAATTGTTTGGGCCATTGAGTTTTAGGGTGGTTTGCTGTGCAGCAATACATAACCAAAATAGCAGCCCACACGAATTATAGCTAATAGGGGAAAAGTGAAACTGGAGGCTTACTCACCACCAATTTTCTCACGTACTGTATGTAAGTACGTATGTATGTACGTATGTATTTATTTATTTGCTGCAATGTACGGCTTGCAGGATCTTAGTTCCCTGACCAGGGATGGAACACGGGCCATGGCAGTGAAAGCACCGAGTCCTAACTACTGGACCTCCAGGGAATTCCCCCACATACTGTATTTAAAGGATGACTTTTAAATGGTAACTTGAAGCCTTCAGTGAAGATAACCTGTGGCGTCTTTGTCAGGCTGGTGAGCTCCATGCAACAGGATGGCGCTGCCCGTGGTGCTGAAATAGAGCCAGGTCCTGAGCTCAAAAATCGCCCAGCTCCAGGAGGGGTCTGATCCCTCAAGCATGGGATCCAAGACTCAGGTGAGGAAGGCAGCCATATAACCTGGAGTGGTGAAAAGATAAGCTCTTCTTAACAGAAAAGGATCGGGGGACAAGAAGACCCTCTTATCAGTGGGCTGGGGTTCTCTTATTTTTTTCTCTGCTTCCTAGTTCATCCTCAGGGATGCTTCTGCATGTCTGCCTGTCCTAATTGCTTAAGGGAATGAAGGACAGTGAGTCTACAGGAAAGGCCATGGGGCCTAAGGTTGAGGACACTAATGGGGACCAGAGAGAGAAGGATTACAGGAGAGTATTGGGTCTTATGTAGAGAGATTGAGAAATGAAATGATAGGAACTCACCGGGGAGGGACCGTCAGTTTCAGCAAGTAATTATAATAATAGTGAGAAGTATTCATAATCCTCATTAACTATTATATTTCAGGAAAAATGTTAAAATATGTTTTCTCATAAGACCTTACTAGGTATGATTTGTACTTATTAAATGGAATGTTTAGATCTAGGTTTTGGAGGGACCAGCTGACTTTCCCTCATTCTTGAATGTTGATTGAACACCTACTCTATGCGAAGCACCATCCCACACATGAGGCTAAATGGTGTCACAGTATGGTCTATAACATCATCAACACCAGGTCCAGCTTCCCAGAGCCAACGATATTTGATTACCACCTTGGTAGACTTCCTTCTTTTTTTTTCTGGGCATTTGTTTTTTTCTATTATATGTCCTATTGGAAGTATGATTTTATGTTGTTCTATTTTATTTTTCTGGGCAATTACCTAGTCTTCTAAATTCAATTCTCACTTAAAATATATTTATTTATTTATTTATTTATTTATTTATTTATTTAGTTGCACCAGGTCTTAGATGTAGCAGGCAGGCTCCTTAGTTGTGGCACGCGAACTCTTACTTGAGGCACGCATGTGGGATCTAGTTTCCTGACCAGGGATCAAACCCCGGCCC
This sequence comes from Lipotes vexillifer, assembly GCF_000442215.2. Classification (NCBI taxonomy): domain Eukaryota; kingdom Metazoa; phylum Chordata; class Mammalia; order Artiodactyla; family Lipotidae; genus Lipotes; species Lipotes vexillifer. The sequence goes on along the minus strand of NW_006790237.1, from coordinate 2,167,681 downwards.
CCTGCATTGGGAGTGCAAAGTCTTAACCACTGCACCACCAGGGAAGTCCCCTCACTGTTTTTTTTTTTTTAAAGAGGAAACGTGCTATATTTAATAAAACTTTCAAATGAGGTTGGGCATTTATTTTGCTTCCACTTTATCTTGAGTGAAAGTGCTTTTCTTTTCTTTTCTTTTTTTGGCTGTGCCGTGCAGTATGTGGGATCTCAGTTCCCTGACCAGGGATCGAACCTGTGCCTCCTGCAGTGGAAGCGCAGAGTCTTAGCCTCTGGACTTCCAAGGGAAGTGCCCCAAAATGCTTTAAATTCACCACCTCTGGAGATTCATTTTACCAGTTCTTTCTAATTTGGCAACTGGAGTAAACATTCTAGAGCACAAACCACACTTTGTAGGTGTTGTTAGTTCAATTTGACTTCACATAAGCCCTTTAAGGCAGGTATTGCTATTATCATTCCCATTCTACAGATGAGCAAACTGAGACAGTGCATGTAAAGTGCTAAGCACACTGTCTAATAACCTCTGCTTGAATTTTTTCCCGTGATGCCCTGGCTAGCAGTGATTGAGGCTCAGCTTCCAGAGTTCCTAACACCGACGTCAAGCTTTCTGACCTGTATTAACTATGTCTCTCTCACCCCCACCAGGCAGAGGGCTCAGAGGACTGTGACTTCGCTTGTGTCACCAGAACCTAGCACAGGGCCAGCCTGGCACAAGGAGACCTCAGGAAATGACCATTCAACAGATGAACCAACGAGCCAGTGATGACAAGAACTGGCCCATGATGACCCTTGACGGTGACTTCATGGAGGCCATCTCATCTTACACTAAGGCATCAAGGAAAACATGGCCTCCACAGCGCCTGTCAAGTCACTCGTGACATCACTCACCACAGACCCGCACACCCTGGGGCTGTGCACCTCTGTCTTGGGATCCCTGAGGCTCTGGTCCCTTCATCGTGAGGACCTTTGAGCACCAGTTTTTGGAGGATCTGGTTTGGGGACCCTGGGTCTCAGTTTCTGAGGCCCAGGATCTCTGGTCTTCTGCGTCTAAAAGATCTGAATCTTTGGTCTTCTTTGGCCCCCAGATTTCAGTTTCGAGGGCCTGGGGGGTGAACTCTCCAGGTCTCTGGGCTTTGGTTGCGGAGAGTTGTCCCTGGAGTCCTGGTTCTCTCGGCTGCTTGAAGTCTCAGGGGTCTGGGTCTCTGGGTCACTGGAACTCTGAGTCTCTATGACACGGGGCCTAGGGACTAGTGAGTTTCAGGGATCTGAGTCTTTGGAACCCTCAGTCTCAGAAGTCGGAGGCTCTAAGGCTGACGCACGGTCAGAGACCTCCGCTTACGCACACACTGCTCCCTCTCCCCACCCTACGCGTCCACACGCACCATTACCACCCCTGCAGGCAATGCCTAGATCCATTCCGAACCCCCACCTTCAGGCTCTCTGCGCTGCGCATGCGCTGTCTCCTTCTACACCCACGACCAAACCCCGCACTCCCACCTTCAATTCCCACCCGCAACCCCACCTCAAAGGGTAAAAATAATATGCTTTATAATCCCTCTAAAAGCCTATAGTAATCCCACAAAAGCAGATCATCCGAATACAGCCATTTCTCCTTTAAAGCGTCCAGCATGGTAACAGATTACTACCACAGCAAACAGTACCCGCCCCACGTCCCTTGCCCGTGCGCAGGCGCAGAAAGAAACAGGGCAGTGCATTTTGGGAGTGGTAGGCAGAGCGAAACAAGGGGCCGCAGGGACTGCTGGGAGTTGAGGGCCGAGGGCCCAGTAACCACAGGGGCTTCCGGTGGAGCTGTTGCATGGGGTTCTGGGAGCCGTAGGCAAGACAGCCCTCAAGGCCTTGTGGTAGTCGTAGTCTCTGGAGCCACTTCCGCGCCGGAGTTCCGCGTGTTCGGCAGATTGGACCATCCGGCACCGCGTTCTACTCAGGTATTTCCTCACCAGCTGGTCGGCTCGTGAGCGCCCGCTCTTTGTTGCGGTGCCGTGTGAGGGTTGAGGGTCTCTCTGGGGGTGATGACGCCTTTGATTTCCCAACGCTTGTATCCCAGAGGCCTTCTGACCGGGATCCCCGCTTTGGGCACTGCGGTCCGGCCTGTCTCTTGCTCGCCCATCCCCTCCCCCAGGTTGGAATTCGACCATTTCCCTGCCCCCGCCTCCAACTGGGTACGTCCGGGAGGTCCTTACTCTGTCATGGAACCTCTGTCTTGATAGAACGATGTTACACACTATCCGTCCTTCCGACAAGGCTGCGATTCGGAGGCATCCCTGGGGGTCTGGGTCTCCTCTTCCGGGCGCATTTATTATTCCCTCAGCCTACAGATCTTTCCTGAGCACCGACCCTGTGCCAAATCCCGTGCGAGGCAGGGGAAGTCAGTGGTGGCCGAAGCAGACCCTGTCCCTGCCTTTAGTGAGCTCACAGTACAACGGGGGAGACAGGCCTGTCACCATGAAGGATACCGTCATGATCCGGTTGGGATGGGGGCATACGTGGGGCTCTGCGAGCCCAGAGGAGGCGCCTGACCCAGCCTAGGGTCTATAAAGTCTTCGAGGGGAAGATGCATAACAGACACTTCAAATCTGACCTGTTCAAGTGGAATTCTGGTCAGCTTCCCCTCTGACTAAATGGTCCCATCATCCTCCCAGGTGCTCAGGCCCAAACCTCCAAGTCATCCTTCTTTCCTCTTTCCTCATGACCGCACCCTCCACCCCAATCCAAGTCCTGTGCAAGGACCCTACCTTCAAAATAGATACAAAATCTCACCTTTTCTTGTCATCTCCACTGCCAGCACCCCAGTCCAGGCCACCATCATCTCACTGACTATTGCCATAGCCTCTTCCCTGGCCTCGCTGCCTCTGATCCTGCCTGCCACGGCCTGTCCCCCACACAGCAGCCAAAGGGAAACTTTTAAAACCCAAATCAGATCGTATCCCTTCTTTGCGCAAAACCCTCCCTTGGCTCCCATCTCTCTCTGAATAAAATTAAAACTGTATCATGACTTCTGAGCCTCTGACAATCTGCACAGACTCATCGCCTGGCAGGGGGTAGACCCCTAGGACCGAGTGACCATAGATTTAGGGGGAGAAGAGAGATGAGTCCAGGGTGACTTTATGTCTTGTCCTGGGGAGGAGCTGGAAGTGGCAGTCCTCTCAGGAGACAGGGAACAGCTGGGCAAGAAAAGGTTTCTCCCTGTGGCGAGCAGGGTTGCTGGTCAGTTTGGGCGCCTAGGATCCCAGAGGACCAACGGGGATCCTCAGTGGGGCATCTGGAGGACCAGCCTGATGGACGTCATTATTCAGAGTCACCCACAAGGAAAATGAGCTGGGAAGGACCTGAGAACCATAGAGGGCTCTCCAAACGAGACTGGAGGCTGAGCAGGAAGCAGACCAGGAGAGCGAGGGAGAATCAAGTCAAAGCCGGGGATGGGATGGGGTGTGTGTGTGGGGGGGGAGATTTCAAGGGGGCGTTGCTCAGCTGTGACGGATGTGCCGAGTGGTCATGGCCAATGGGTCCTGAGGGCTGCTTGCTGGGCCCAGTGACAAGGAAGAGTACTCTGGGCAGAGGGAAGAGCAGTGCTAACACTTTCCTGGGTAGGTGTTTCCTGGGGTGTTGGAGAGTAGAGGCCGGAGTGGCTCAAGGACAGTGGAATGTGAGGTCAGAGAAAAAGGGAGCCTCATCAGCCATAAGCTTTTACGAAAGTGAGATGAGATGCGTGGGAGAATGTAGAGAAGATACTGGGCAGGATCCCACTGGCTGTTTTGTGGAGAGTTGTGTGTGTAGAGGGGAGGGTGGGGCAGGGAGACCAAGGAGGAGCCTCCTGCAGTCAGAGAGACATGGCTCAGCTCAGACTAGGGTCGCAGTTGTGGAGATGCTAAGGAGTGTTGGGCTTCTGGATCTGTTTTGAAGCTACAAACAGGATTTGCTCCATTCTGGTTGGGCATATGGGGTTTGAGGTCTGAGGATGCCCCAGGTGCATCTTCAGTGGCGCATTTGGAGGAAAGGCTGGGCCTTGACATCGCAGTTGGGAGTCACCCACAGGGAGAGTGAGAAGAAAGAGAAGTCGTGGGTCCTGGACCACAAGGCTCCTGCCCTGAGTAGCTGGAGGGATGGAGCTGCCCTTTACCGCAAGAGAAGCAGGCTTGGGAAGGGGAATCAGGAGTCTAGGTTTTGAGATGCCTGTCAGACGTCTGGGTTGCACTGGTCCTTAATTGGTGTGACAGGCAGTAAGCATACAAGGCACATAAAATGATTCCACACATGGTGGTAAATCCTGGACACAGGGTGACCTGCTCAGGGGCTACTGCTCTGGTTCAGCCTGCAGATGATGGTGGCTTGGGGAGGAGGGACTCAGTCCGGTGGGGTTTTATGGGCTCCCCAAGCAGGTGCGTCCAAGGAGAGAGGGTTGGAATTTTTGGCTGGGTGGGGACGGATGAGGTGGGGGGAACAGAAATGAGTTGAAACTGGGCTGATCCAAGTCTTGATAAGGCCACAGAAGCTTTCGGGAGATTCTGAGACCACAGCAATCCTGGAGGCCCACACCCCGCCCTCCCCCTGCCCCCAAAACAGAAGAAGCCACAGTTGATCTCCTTGGAGGTACGACCCATGCTGCCTCTGTGCCTCCCTGGAGGAGATGACTGCCCTGCCTTTCAGAGGATACAATCGGGACCAATGCCTAGCGACAGTATCCCACCCCCACCAAAGTGAAATCCAGTTGGTCTTTTCTGTTTCATCCCCCTTCCCCTAACAGAGCTGCAGTTCCCTGGACTCCCTCTGTTCTTAGATCACTGACCCCTCCCAAGCTCTCTGAACAGCCCTGGGAGCCCAGATCAGTGATAAGCACCCTGTCCTTCTGACCAGGGTTGTAAAAGGGCTGGCCTCCCTGGAGACTGTGAAACTGGTCCTTAATAGGCACCTCCATCCCTCCAAACAGAATCCGACCTAATTCTGGGTGTAACTTGCCTGTCTCTCCCTCTCCCCTCCACCTCTCCAAACCAGCTCCTTCTCTTCTTGGTGTGTAATGGGTGTAATCCAAGAAGGCTTTCTGGAGGCACTAGCTTCCTTAAACTAGAATACAGTTGACCCTTGAACAACATGGGTTTGAATTGCGCTGGTCCCCTAATACTCTGATTTTTTTTTTTTTCCAATAAATACATACAGTACTACACCATCCGCGGTTTGGTTGAATCTGCGGATGCGGAACCAGGAAGGCCGACTGTAAAGTTATGCGGCTTTTGGCTGCGTCCCTGGCCCCCATGTTGTTCAAGGGTCAACTGTATACGTATAACCCTCCCTTACTCTGGAAAAGGCCTACTCGGCCTGCATTATTCCTGGCAGAGACACCACGCAAGCAGCCTCTCTGTAGGCAAGGAATCCTGCAATCCGGAATCCACGTGTAACCCGCCTCCCCTCTCCACCCATCCAGGAGAAGCCGACCCTCCCGCCTCGCCCGGTCACCGCGATGCCCGCCCCGCAGTGCGCCTCCTGCCACAAGGCGCGAGCCGCCCTCCGCCGTCCGCGCTCGGGCCAGGCGCTGTGCACCACCTGCTTCTGCACCGCCTTCGAGGCCGAGGTGCTGCACACGGTGGTCGCGGGCCGCCTGCTGCCGCCCGGCGCCGTGGTGGCCGTGGGCGCCTCGGGCGGCAAGGACTCCACTGTGCTGGCGCACGTGCTGCGCGAGCTGGCCCCGCGCCTGGGCATCTCGCTGCACCTCGTGGCCGTGGACGAGGGCATCGGCGGCTACCGGGACGCGGCGCTGGCGGCCGTGCGGCGGCAAGCAGCACGCTGGGAGCTCCCGCTCACCGTCGTGGCCTACGCAGAGCTCTTCGGGGGCTGGACGATGGACGCTGTGGCCCGCAGCACGGCCGGCTCCGGCCGCAGCCGCTCCTGTTGCACCTTCTGCGGGGTGCTGCGACGCCGGGCGCTAGAGGAAGGGGCGCGCCGCGTGGGAGCCACGCACGTCGTGACGGGTGAGCGCAGGCGCGGCACAGAGGGGCGCGGTGGGAGGAATGGGCGCATGCGCGGGCGAGGGGCGGACACTGTAAGCCCACTGAGGCGCATGCCCCAGAGGTGTAAAGGAGACTGCGTATATCCTAATTGGAGACGCTAAAAAAGGAGGAGGGGCTGTGCATGCACACTGAAGGTTCGCAGTATGTGCGTGTCCTAAGGTTGGGCATGGTAAGCTTTTGAGTCACTGCCATCGTCTTTGTACACACACGGTGGCAAATAGAGGGGTGACAGGGTACTCTCTAGGGGCTAGGGCTGTGGTTCTCTGCACTTTTTTTTTATGACATTGTGTCCCTTGTCACAAAAGGAGGGGTATGAAGGGGCATCTCCCAGCAGAAGCATCTGTAGTCTGAACGCAACTGTGTCCTTTTCTCTATTCGCTTCTCCTCTTTGATAACACTTTCTCTGTACCAAACAAATAATTTGTACCAAATTGGTAATTACCAAATACCAATTATTTGTACCAAACAAATAATTGTTGACCGTTTATTGTGTGCCAGATGCAAGCTATATGGCCTAGAACAAACTACCTAACCTTGGTTTCCTCTTTTATATAATGGGGATATTAATACTATCTAGGACCTAGAGTTACTGGGAATTGGATGAATTATGGGAATTACGTATGAAGCACTTAGACAAGACACTGAGAAACGGTAAACATATAAACGTTTGCCGTTATGATGATGCACAAGACAGTCTCTGCTCCTGTCCGTTTCTCACATATGTAATTATAACCTGATTATAATTATTCCCTGTGCCACTAAGGAAAATGACACAGGAGGACCTAGTGAAGGGAGAAACGTGGGGATTAAGGAAGCGTTTCCTGAGTGAGCGGAGACCTGAAGCCGAGTGGGTAACGAGGTGAAGGACAAAACGGGGGTGGGAGAGGTTCTGAGCAGAGGAAACTGCTTATGCAAAGGCCCTGAGGGGGGAAAGTATGGCCGACCTGAGAAGCCGTAAGACCGGTGTTTTACTATAGACTCAAGTATAAGATGACAAGTTGCAGAATAAGTAGAGATTCAGCTTCAAATTTATGGTGACTGTTGTGTAACTATGCACTTACTTTCTCCCTGGTCCTTCTAAATACCATAATCTGCATTCCCAGAGGCACTTGCGTCAACAGCCCACTTGAGCATCTCCATCAAATGCCATTTTGACGTCTGTGCGGTCTGGGCTACTCTTCACTAAGACTGCGATTATATCTGCAGCGCAAAGCAGTTTTACTCACTACCTGAAAGGGCACCGGGCGCAGAGCCTGGTTTGCAATGAGAGGGGGGCAAATGAGGGCATCCCCAGTTGCCCCACGGGAGCCTGGTGTGTTCCCCTCTCCTTTCTCGCGGGGCCCACCCGCAGCCTCCCCCCGGCCGCCCACGGTACCGCGGGGTCTCCTCCCGCGGCCCCGCCGGCGCCCGCGCCGCCTCCTCACCGGCTCGCGTCTCTCCCCCAGGACACAACGCCGACGACATGGCGGAGACGGTGCTCATGAACTTCCTGCGGGGCGACGCGGGCCGGCTGGCGCGGGGCGGGGCCCTGGGCTCTCCGGGGGAGGGGCGCGCGCTGCCGCGCTGCCGCCCGCTGCAGCTCGCCTCGCAGAAGGAGGTGGTGCTGTACGCGCGCTTCCGCCGCCTGGACTACTTCTGCGAGGAGTGCGTGTACGCGCCCGAGGCCTTCCGCGGCCGCGCGCGCGACCTGCTCAAGCTGCTGGAGGCGGCGCGGCCGTCGGCCGTGCTGGACCTCGTGCACTCGGCCGAGCGCCTGGCGCTGGCCCCGGCCGCGCGGCCCCCGCCCCCCGGCGCCTGCTCCCGCTGCGGGGCGCTGGCCAGCCGCGCGCTCTGCCAGGCCTGCGCCCTCCTGGAAGGCCTGAACCGCGGCCGGCCCCGCCTGGCCATCGGCAAGGGCCGCCGGGGGCTGGGCGAGGAGGGGCCGCCGGGGCGCCACAGCCGTCCGGACCCCCGACTTCGGAGCCCATCCCCGGCTTCTAGAGACTGCAGTTCGCCGCTGGGATCCGACGACGTGGCAGTGCGGGGCCGCCTGTAAACGACACTGTGAAGGAACCCGAGTTACCTTAGCCCGGGCTTCGGTGTGAGGTTGGGAAGGGGTCGAACCCCTTACCTGTGGTCCTGCAGAAGCTGGGGCTCTGGGCTCCTGGGGCTGCGGAGGACTCCTGGGTGTCTGGGGGACCCCTGGGCCTCAGAGAGGAGAGAACTAAACAACTTTCCATTCCTGAGCGACTGGGAACTAGGGGGCCTCTTGCCTGTACCTCTGTGGGGTTCTGGGCGTGCTCAGATAGTCCTAACCCTTCTTGAGCGCCTACTGTGTGCCTCTGATGTTTCATGTTTGCCTGTAGTGGGATACGCGAAACCATGTAACTTGATGGGCACGTCAGTTACAGCAATCGTGATGCTTCTGTGTGAGCGCTGTGTACAGGGCAGGCGCTGGATCATCTCATTTCATCCTCACCACGATCTCATTGGCTGTAGCCTGAGCCCCATAACTGCCCTGAGATCACCTCGCTGGAGCCCCAACTCGGGGCTCACCCCCAGGTCTGCCCGGGGCTCCTCAAGACGGTGTATTTAGCCCTTACCCCCCTCTCCCCACCCACCACCACCTGAATCTCTGTGTGATGGGTGGGGAGCCGCTGGGTGAGCTCCCCAGACCTCAGATTTCTGGAGGCAGAGCTGGGTGAACCTGGGTCAGTGACTTAACCTCTCTGGTCTTCCATTTCCTCCTCTGAGAATGGAATCAAAGCCTCCTAGCAAAGCAGTGTTGTGAATATTTGATAAAGCACTCAATAATGGTGTCTAACTTCGTTGTTCACATTAAAGTTTGGCCCCCCGGGGGGCTCTGGGTTGCAGGGTTGCCTCCCTGCCGGTCCAGACAGGTGTGAGGCTCAGAAACTTCCTGCCTGACCCCTGGGGAGATTTGGTGTCCTCAGTCCCACCTCCAAGCTGTGCTGGGCTGGTTCCTTATCAGGAGTGCCCTCCTTTCCCATCTTCTGGCTCACATCCTCCAGGGGCCTCCTGGAAGCATCCCTGATTCTCTCCTCCCACCTTGCCCAGCCCAGGACATTAGGACTCTCCCAAACCCCAGCCCCTGGGTCCTGTCCTCCAGCCATCCACACTCTTTGGGGCTCGCTTTTCCTAATTAGATTGGGCTGGAAAGCAGGGACCAGAGGCCCCACCTCCTCCGTGAGTTAATTGAGCATCAGGATAATTATTCATTCGACAAACGTTTATTGAGCACCTCATCTGTGGCCCATGTGCCAAGTGCTAGGAATACTACAGTGAGCAAAAGACAAAAGCCCCTGCCCCCATGAAGTTCACAATCTGGGAGAAACAGACAATAAGTCAATAAAAATGAAATGTCAGATAGTGATTAATGCAACAAATAAAAATAAGCAGGATAAAGAGAGAGGGAGATAGCAAGAGCCAGTGTCCATAGGGGTCAGGGCAAGGCCTCTTTGAGGAGGTGGCATTTGAGCCGAGACCCGAATAAAGCAAAGGAGTGAATTATAAAGCCATCTTGGGGGAGAGCTTTCCAGGCAGAGGGAACTGCTGATGCAAAAGCACAGAGGTGGGAATAAAGTTGGTAAGTCCAGGGAACAGCAAGGAAGTGTGGTCAGGGCAGAGTGGGCAGGGAGAAGAAAAGCCAGAGTTGAGATCAGGTGGTAGCCGGGGCTGGTCCTGCAACATCTCGCAGAGGCAGGAGCCCATCTCCGTTTTCTAAAAATCCCTGCAGCAGCGGTGGAGAGAACGGGCTCTAGGGGGCGCAAGATGATCACGGTCAATTGGAATGATTCTAGCGCACCGGGCACTGCGGAACTCTCCTTCCTTGCGTTCTGATCCCCAATTTTACAAAGGGTAAATTTTTGACTCAGAGAGGTGAAGTGACTTTCCCAAGGTCACACAGCAGCGAGTCAGTGAAGGAGCTAGGACTCTTGAACCTTTTTGCTATGCCGCCTGCTGGAAGCAAGAGGACCTGGGCCCTTGTTGCAGGTCGGCCACTGATTCACCCTGTGGTCTTGGGCAAGGGACTTTTCTGTAACCGAGTTTCTCCCGTCACACCTTCACACCTTCACACCAGGAGGTGGGTGGTTGGTTAGATTTTTGTTGTGGTTTAGAGTAGCACTATCCAATAGGAATATAATGCGATCCATATGTGTAATTTGGGGGGGAGGGGAAAATTTAATAATGTATTTTATTTGACCCCCTAGATCCAAAATATTACTATTTTAACATGTAATCAATATTTTAAAACCTTGAGGATGGGACTTCCTGGTGGCTCAGTGGTTAAGAATCCGCCTGCCAATGCAGGGGACACGGTTTTATCCCTGGTCTGGGAAGATCCCACATGCCGCGGAGCCTGCGCCACAACTACTGAGCCTGCGCTCTAGAGCCTCCGAACTACAGCTACTGAAGCCCACGCGCCTAGAACCGGTGCTCCGCAACAAGAGAAGCCACAGAAATGAGAAGCCCGCGCACCACAACGAAGAGTAGACCAGAGAAAGCCCGCGCCCAGCAACGAAGACCCAACACAGCCAAAAATAAATAAATTAATTAAAACCTTGAGGATATTTTACCTTTTTTTGGTACTAAGTTTTCAAAATCCGGTGTGCGTGTTACACTTACAACCCGTCTCTACTCAGATTCATCCAGAGTTCTGTGGCAAATGTGACAAGAGGGCCTCGAGTGGGAGCTGGGGAAAATGCTGTTCTCAGCTCCAACCACAAGGGGGTCACTGTGACCACACCTTGCATTGGGTGGCCATTGACGGAAGAGCAAAGTCTTTCTTTCCGCTTCCTGGCTGGGGAGCTTTGCTCTCTCCTCCCACCTCCCCACCGGTCCCCCTGGCCTGAGCCAGCCTCCAAGGGCGAGAGACACAGTCTGGCAGAAACCTGAAGGTCCCCTATGAACACTGGAAACCTTCCATGACCTCAAGATCCATGTGTACATTCATTCATTCATTCGTTCATTCATTCTGCAAATATTTATTGAGCACTCAATTTGTGACAGCAATGAACAAAACAGAAACCTGCCCTCATGGGAGAGGCCAAAAATGGAGGAAAATAAGAAGAATATCTAGTGTGTCAGATGGTGATAAATTGACTAATCGGAGGATGGGAAGCATGCCACACATTTAAGTAGGGTGGATACGGCAGACCTCGAGGAAAAGATGACATCTGAGCAGAGACCCACACAAGGTGAGGCAGTGGGCTCTGCACATTTGTGGGAAGGGCGATGCTGGCCAGGGAACAGCGTGTGCACACGCCCAGGGAGGCAGGCGAGTGGTGGAGCAGGTAACTGGAGGAGAGAGGTAAGAGGGGCCAGACTGCATGGGCGCAGCTGTGATTTTGAGGTGGAAGCCACGGAGATTTTGGAGCAGAGGAGTGATAAAGGATCATCCCTTTATTCACGAAGCCAACATTTGCTGGCACCTCCCAGGAGCCAGGCCCTGCACGGGGCACTGAGGAAACAGAGCTGGGTGAGCCCCAGTCCCTGCCCTCAGTGGGGGAGGCGGCACGGACCGACACTGGCAAATCAAGACCCAAAGGGATACGTGTCACGGCGGGGGTTAGTAAGGGCACGGGGGAGCCCAGAGGTGGGGCGACCAACTTAGCGTGGGGCGTCACAGAACGCTTTCTGAAGGAGGTGGTGTTTAAACCAGGCCCCAGAAGATGAGTAAGAATGAGCACGGGGAAAAGGGTGGAGGAGGACGAGTGCACCTGCGGCCCAGAGAACAGCAGGTGGAAAGGCCTGCAGGGAAGGACACACCGTGAACCGGGCGGAATGGCTGTTTCTGGTGCAGGACCCCTGGGTAGGAGCTGGCAGCGTCCCCCCACCCCCACCCCCAAGGGGGTCAGAATGCCGTTGCACAAGGCAGATTTCCCGCTGGGGTGATGGGGCACCAGGAAGGTTTTAGAGCACACAGGCCTCACCCCGGGTGTCAGAAAGAGCCTTCTGGGTCTGTGTCCAGGAGGACTGTGGGGTGGGGTTGGGGGAGGGGGACTTAAAGTCCAAGAGGCCAGAGAGAAGCCAAAACCATAAGGGGGTGGGAATGGTGGGAACAGAGATGAGGGCTATTTAAGAAGTCTGGAAATCCTACTAAACTCTAGGGTGTGCTTTGTAAGTATTAAGAGCTCCTGCCTAAACCCCCAAAACTGTAAATACAAGAGAAACCTCTCCTAAACAGGCTGACTAAAAATAAAGATGTTTGCCACTTAGGCAGATGGCTGTGGTGAACATGGCCGAGTCTTTCTGAGGGAGAGAGTCGTGGTAAACAAGGAGGGTGCGGCACGGGTGTTGCCCAGGCAAGAAGCCTAGTCATCATGGAGCAGGGCTTTGGCTGAGGCGGAGGTCAGGAGATTTTGGAGCAGAGGAGTGATAAAGGATCATCCCTTTATTCACGAAGCCAACATTTGCTGGCCCTGCACGGGGCACTGGGGAAACAGAGCTGGGTGAGCCCCAGTCCCTGCCCTCAGTGGGCTCTCTGTCTGGGAGCCCATGGGCCTTGGTGAATGCAGCCCTTACCTAAACACAAGGGGTCCTTTATACTTATCGAATGTCTGTGAAAGGACCAGGACTGATGAGGCAGGAATCCCCACGCCTTAAGGTACCATCCCCTGGAGTCAGAAGCATTCTTCCCTGCAAGGATTTGGAACCCAATCTCAGAAAGATGGGTTCTGTGTGTGCTCTCCCAGGGCTGGGTAATTAGAGATTCCTGTCAGGTCTGAAGGTGTAGACGCATTGGGTGCAGAGATTCTGGGGAGAGGAGGGCTCTCAACAATCTCATTCTCATTCAGCCTGTTTGCATAGAGCCCCTGCACATGCCAGGTACCAGAGTGGGCTCCAGGGATTCAGCAGTGAACACCTTAGACAATGTCCCTGCCCTCATGAAGTCTCAGTCTGAGTGAGAGAAATGTTTCTTCATTCCATAAATGTTTACTGAGCACCTACTATGTGCCAGGGAACAGAAGCCAAGAAAGCAGGCAAAACCCCCCGCCCTGTCAGAGATGGCACTCAAGTTGTGGGAGATAGACTACACAGAAAAGGAGATAAATAAAACACGAGGGACATCCAATGGTGATAAATGCCATAGAGGAAAAACAACAACAACAATAAAAAAGGAAGCAAACACATAAAGCAATTATAGATTGAAATGAGGCATAGAAAGGAAACCAACAAGGGGCTGAGATAGAAACTGGAAGGGAATGTTTACTCTAGAGAAGGTGATCATGGGCAGAGGGATGGGACGCGTGTCCCAGGCAGAGGGAACAGCAAAGACGGGCCCTGAGGTGGGAAGGCACCTACCATGTCAAGAAAGTCAAGGAAGTCCAGGGGGTCTGAGGCACAGTGCATGACAGAATGGTGAGGCTGGAGAGGCGGACATAAAGCCAGACACAGAGTGCCTTGGAGGTGTTTAGGTTTTATTACAATTGCAGTGGGAAATCACAGATGGGCTTTAAGCGGGGTCTAATATGACACTCTTTTATATTTTAAGAACACATTGGCTGCCCAGTGGAGAATGCACTTAGCGTGGGGTAGGAGTGGGGGCAGGTGGGAACGGGGTTGAATGTGGAAGCAGGGAGACTAGCTTGGATGTTCTTGCACCTGTCCAGGTGAGATATAAGGGCAGCTTGGACATGGGTGAGTGAGAGGAAGTAAATGGGTGGATTCAGTGTCTATTTTGGCACCAAGGTGACATGAATTGCCAAAGTAGGAAGTGGGAGTGAGGGAGGGATCAAGGACCACTCCCAGCTTTTGACAGAAGCAACTGGGGAGATGACGGTGTCACCACCAACAAAGGGAAATAAGTGATTGATGGTGGAGATGGAGGGAGGTGGGGCAGAGATGTTCGTTGGCTGTCGACGAGGCATCAGGGACGCCCAGGTGTGTATGCAGAAGCTGCCTGGCATGTAGCAGATTCAGGTGCTGACTCAGAGCCATCTAAGAGATTACCCAGAGAGAGTTTGGGTAATCAAAGAGACACATGAAATCAGCAGCAGAGGACAATGGAGTCAGATGGACTGGGCTTCCAATCCAAGCTCCACCACTTGCTTGTTGGGCAACTGACCTCATTTCTCTCAGTTTCCCCATCTGTAGAATGGGTGTGATTGTGTGCACCTCACAGGGCCAATGGGGGAATTAAGCAAGACGCGACACTTAGGAGGTACTAGAGAAATTGCCAACCAAGAGCTGATGGGGGACAGAAGACAAAGGTGAGGGTCTGTTGGTTGTTTTGTTTGTTTTGTTTTTTGTTTTGGCAGCCTGCGGGATCTTAGTTCCCTGACCAGGGATCGAACCCATGCCCCCTGCAGTGGAAGGGTGGAGTCCTAACCACTGGACAGCCAGGAAATTCCCAAGGTGAGGGTCCATTTGCACATACTAGAAACATTCTTTGCACGAACTCTCAGACGCTGGGGCTGTTCCAGGAGACGAGGATCCAGCAGAGAACTCCCCGCCCTCGATGGCATGGAGACAGATTTGGAGACAGAATGGCAGATGACCCAGGTTCCAATCCCGGCTAATGCCGTTTGCACAAGTGACTTCTGCCTGAGACCCAGTTTCCTCATCTCTAACACGGTACTAACCCTAACCCTAACCCTAACCCTAACCTCATAAAGCTCTTGTGAGGATTAAATGTGATAATGTATGGAAAGTCCTTGACATCCTGCCAGATTTGTATTATAAATGGAGATAGAGACAGGCATTTGCTGACAGGGAGTCAGGAGCCCCCAGGAGACGACCCCCTGGCTTCACAGTCCCTCAGCCTCCAGGTGGCCGGAGACCACCTCCCCCATCACCCATTCCCACGGGTACACCCTGGCCACTACCTCCATCAGAAGAGCTCCACCTCTAAAACCACAAAATCCCACGTCCCACTCCCTGACCACAGCCTCCCATATGCTTCCAGAGCTCTGCCATGCCTGTTCTTTGACCGCAAAGACACCCTGACACTGTCTGTGCAGCCCTCCCTCCACCAAGGCCCTTCTTTCTGCACTTCCTTTACCCCTACATTCCGCCCCTTTACCACACCCCCTCCCACTGTCCTTTGCTGGAGGAAAACAAAGCAAAATCATCCAGCTGCTCAGAGGGCACCTCTTTAAATTCCTGATCACCAACCTCACCTGGGAACCTGCTAGCCGTCCTCCCCTCCGCAGCCAGGTGCCCATGGAGATGAGTTGGCCTGGGCCTCCTCGTCTCCCTGGCCCAGCCCTCCCTCCACTTCTGGCCACCCGACCCACACCCCACCTGCAAACTCCCCCACCCTTCTCCCTTCCTGAGCAAGGGAAGGGGTGTCTTTCCTTTGGTATGGGGCTAATCCCACCACTCGGCTGGGCAGTTGCACCATCCACGCCTTTGTTTTCGGGCAACCCTGAGGTTGTTAAGAGCTCTTTGCCTGGGTTTGTATCATGGTGCCACCACTCAGCTTTGTGTAACCTTGGATGGGCGTCTCCACTTCTCCTTCTGCACGTGGAGAATAATAAGTGTACCTTTCTCACCAGACCCTGGGAAGGGTTGGATGAGTTAACTTACGAAAAATGCGTTAAGACAGTGTTGGACAAACAAATTAGTGCTCAGATGCAACTGAGGCTCAGATCACCTCGGGAGACCATAGAGAGGATTCGTAGAGTCCAGGAGTTTGTACGCTTCCTCCTGCGCTTACCAGCTGGATGACCCTGGACAAGCCATTTCCCCCTTCCCCCAGCCTCCGTTTCTCAGACTGTAAAATGGGCCCAAGATAGTCCCTAGCCCATGGAGCCCGGACTTTCCACGACCTCACCGCCCTCATTTCCTTCTATTTTCTTCCCTGGCTCATGCTGCACCAGCCACACTGGCCTCCTCACTGGTCCCCAGACACATCAGACCTCCTTCCACCTCAGGGCCTTTGCACATGCTGCTCTCTCTGTCTGGAACAGTCTTCCCCCAGTATCCCTGACAATCTGCAGGTCTTTGCTCAAAGATGCCCTCAGTCAGGCCTTCCCCGGACACTGACCTCCTCCTTAGCACTTAGCACTCATAACTTGTAATAGTATACATTGTGTTTATTTAACTTTCTTTTGCTTGGTTGCCTTTCCTTCCACAATGGAAGCATCAGGAGGGTAGGGATCTCCGTCTATTTTGTTTATTGCTATATCCTCAGCAATTAGAACCGTGCCTGATACCTAGTAGGTGCTCAAGAAATATTTGTTGAATGGAAGGAAGGATAGGGAGAAAGGGAGAGAGGAAGGGAGGGAGGGAAGGAGGAATGAAAGAAGCTAACCCACATAGAGAAGTTACCTGGATACACAAATTGTGGCTTATCCATACGGTGTTGTATGATCCAGCCTTTAAAAGGAAGGAAGTTCTGGGCTTCCTTGGTGGCGCAGTGGTTGAGAGTCCGCCTGCCGATGCAGGGGACACGGGTTCGTGCCCCGGCCCGGGAAGATCCCACAAGCCGCGGAGCGGCTGGGCCCGTGAGCCGTGGCCGCCGAGCCTGCGTGTCCGGAGCCTGTGCTCCACAACGGGAGAGGCCCCAACAGTGAGAGGCCTGAGTACTGTAAAAACAAAAAACAAAAAACAAAAACAAAAAAAATAAAAATGTTTTAAGGGACTTCCCTGGTGGTGCAATGATTAAGAATCCACCTGCCAGTGCAGGGGACATGGGTATGATCCCTGATCCTGGAAGATCCCACATGCCGCGGAGCAACTAAGCCCGTGCGCTACAACTACTGAGCCTGCGCTCTAGAGCCCGTGGGTCACAACTACTGAAGCCCACACGCCTAGAGCCTGTGGTCCGCAACAAGAGAAGCCACCGCAATGAGAAGCCCGTGCACCGCAACAAAGGGTAGCCCCTGCTCGCCGCAACTAGAGAAAAGCCCGAGCACATCAACGAAGACCCAACACAGCCAAAAATAAATGAATAAATAGTTATTTTTAAAAATGTTTTAAATGGTAAGTTTTATGTTATGTATTTATTATATTTATGTATTTATTGTTATGTATGTATTATACTACACCACAATAAAAAATTTTATTTTTAAGAAAGGTTTGAACATTAAAAAAAAAAACAGAAAGAAGAATATAACACAGCACCTGGCTGAACCAAGACCTAGTACATGTGTGGGTTTTGTTTTTGTTTTTTGACAATTTAAAGCTGGAAATTCATTTTTTTTAACTTTTAATTTTGTATTGGAGTATAGTTGATTAACAGTGTTGTGTTACAATGTTCATTGCAGCTCTATTTACAGTAGCCAGGACATGGAAGCGACCTAAGTGTCCATCAACAGACGAATGGATAAAGAAGATGTGGCACATATATACAATGGACTATTGCTCAGCCATAAAAAGAAACGAAATTGAGCTATTTGTAGTGAGGTGGTCGGACCTAGAGTCTGTCATACAGAGTGAAGTAAGTCAGAAAGAGAAAAACAAATACCGTATGCTAACACATATATATGGAATCTTAAATAAATAAATAAATAAAAAGGTCATGAAGAACCGAGGGGCAGGACGGTAATAAAGATGCAGACCTACTAGAGAACGGACTTGAGGATACGGGGAGGGGGAAGGGTAAGCTGGGACAAAGTGAGAGAGTGGCATGGACCAAATGTAAAATAGCTAGCTAGTGGAAAGCAGCCGCATAGCACAGGAAGGTCAGCTCAGTGCTTTGTGACCACCTAGAGGGGTGGGATAGGGAGGGTGGGAGAGAGGGAGACACAAGAGGGAAGAGATATGGGAACATATGTGTATGTATAACTGATTCACTGTGTTATAATGCAGAAACTAACACACCACTGTAAAGCGATTATACTCCAATAAAGATGTTTAAAACAAACAACAACAAAAATGTTGTGTTAGTTTAAGGTGTACAGCAAAGTGACCCAGTTATACATATACAGGTATTTTCAAATTCTTTTCCCATTTAGATTGTTTTATAATATTGAGGCGCGGTACCCAGCTTAGACAGACCGCCCACTGGAAACACTGTCCCCTCCCCTGGGGCTTCATCAGGCCCTTCAACAGTGCCACCCCTTCCCACCCCCCACCCCCATTAGAGCGCAAATCACACCAGACTGAGTTTCCTGTTGCCTCTTAGGCCTTTCCTGCCAGACCGTGAGTTTCTTGAAGGCAAGGACTGTGGCCATATGTTCATTCATTCATTCATCATCAAATATTTTTTGAGGACCCCTGTCATGGCAAACAATACTGTGGTGGGTGGAGTAGGGAGCAAAGCAGCCCAGAGTGGAGTCTGACGGGAGGGGAATGAGGAGAATGAATAGCCTGGCAGTGACGCTGAGGGAACTAGGGGCTGGAACGGGGAGGATAAGGCAGTTAACTGAGCCCTATTTGTGGTTGCATCCCCAGCACTTTTTTCTTGCTCTCCCTGGGGTTTGCCGGGGGCCTTGTGCTCAAGCTGAGTGTTCTTTCTAGGATGAGGGAGATCTCAGGTTTACCTAAGCCTTCTAGCTCAGCCGAGGGTCCCCATGAGTCCCCCAAATCACAGCTTTCTGCTCAAATGGAGGGGGGCAGGGCTTGCGCTTACCAGGAATTTGTTTTGTTGTTAATTCTTTATTTTGAAATAATGATAGACTCACAGGGAGCTGCGCAGAGATTACAGGGTCCCAATACCCTTTCCCCAGCTTCCCCCAGTCCTGACAGCTCAGATAACTGCAGTCCAAAATCAGAGTCGGGAAATCGACGAGGGTACCATGCTATTGACCAGACTACAGGTCTCATTCGGCGTTCATTGTTTACGTGCATCTATTTGCCTGTGCACGTATGTGCACGTGTGTTTCTGTGTAATTTTACCCCAAGTGCAGATCCGTGTAACCGCAATGGCATCAAGATGCAGAACTGAATGCTCACAGAGCAGCTGCCTGTGCCACCCCACGCCTTCAGAGGGGTTTCTGTTTGTGCATCTCGCCCTTCTGGTTTACCAGGGCCTGAGCCAAGACCTTCAGTTCAAAGCAGCGAGGGCCCTCGGCAGAGCCAGTTCACGGGAAACAGACACGCACAGGGGGCTAGGTGGGCATGTGGATTCAGAGGCACAGAGGGACTCCCCAGGGGCAGAGACCAGCCCAGGGGGAAAGGGGAGGAAAGTGGTTTGGGAGCAAAGCCCCGGGGTTGGTGAGGGATGGAGAGTGCAGAGACGTGGCCTCTGGAGTCGCTGCGTGGCCTTCCGGATGGGCTGCCCAAGCCCAGAGACAGATGCAGTCATTCGGGAATTTAAGAGGCTGGGGGAGGGGCTGAGGCCAGCTAGCCCTGCCCAAAGTTAGGATGAGTCCCCCAAACCCAGGCTCTCCTCTGTCTGCCTGGAACCATTCCCACCTGTCCCCCTCTCTCTGGGTCCCTGCATCCCACTCTCCCCTGACCTCTCTGCAGAGCCTGAGTTGGGGGGCACAAGTTCTGCCCTGAGCCCCCGCCCTCACTCCCTGCCGGGGCCCTTGCTCCCGCACCCTTCAGGACTGTGTGGACCACAGAGTGAGAAAGCCTAGGAGACAGGACCACCTGGCACCAGTTGCCTCCAGCACCTCCGGTCTCCTGCCGGCTCCCCACCCCCACCCCCTTCTCTCTCCCTCTGCGGCTGTGTGTCCTCAGTGTCCCCCCCTTCCTCCATCTCCCCCCT
>NW_006790237.1:2146257-2147972 GCF_000442215.2 Lipotes vexillifer | reverse complement strand
CCTCCATCTCCCCACTGTCCCCTGCCTGGGCCTGCATCTCCGCCTCACTGTTCCCTGTATCACCACTTCCTTATCTGTCATCTCTTGGCCTCCTTTCATCGTCACTGCTGTTATTCTGTATGAGTGTGTTTGGAGTTGGGGTACCTCTGCCTCTTTTCTCTCTCTTCACTTCGTTCTCTTTCTCTGTGCCTGTCTCTATTCTGCCTTCCGCTTCTTCCCTCTGTTTTTCTGTTTCTGTCTCTCACTTTTCCACACTCACCTCTCCACTGAGCGTCTGTCCCTGTGCCCTGCCCCCATCTGTCTTGTCTCTCTCTACCTGCCTCCCTTCCGCATCTATATTCATCCCCTGCTCTTTGTCCGTCTCCCTAAATTCTCTCTACCTCTGACTCCTCTCTCTGGCCTGTATTTCTCTTACTCTTTCTCTGCCTCTCCAGCTTCTCTCACATTTCCTAGATTCTCTCTCCTCTCATGGCCGCCCCTCTCTCTGTCTCTGTCCCTCCGTCTCTCAGACTCTCTCCCTCTCCCACCCCCACCCCGTCCACCCTGCCCTGGGGTCCCCCTCCCTGGATTCCTTCCAGATTACAACACCTTCACCTACCAGGCAGGCAGGTTCTCATTAGCAATTGGGACTATTTCTCTGGTGAGAGAGGGGACAGGAGAGATGGGACAGGCTACCCTGGAATGGGAAGTAAGGCGACAACAAAAAAAAGTCGGAAGGGTGGAGGAGAAACGCCAGCTACTCAGACCAGAGACAAAAGGCCTCCATGAGTGACAAGGAAGCAAGACGTCTTCCCCACTCCTCCAGACAGGAGACATCAGGGCAGGACCTGAACCCATCTCAGCATCCTCTCTCCAGCCACCAAGGAGCCCCCAGACCCTGCCCTCCCGGTCTCTGGCCTCTATTCTGTCCCTCATCCATGTCTCTAAGGTCTTAGTCTCCGTCTAAGACGCTCTCTCTGTCTCTGACCTATAACTTCTGGGTCTCTCGCAGCCTCCTTAACCCTCACTTTCTCTCTACATCTGCCAGAATCCAACCCCCAGCCCTCAGAATGTTCCGCCTGCTGACAGCACTTCAGATCTTGGCTGTAGGTAAGACAGCAGTGGGGCCTGGACTCTGAGAAGACATGGGGAAGGGTCCTGGGGACCCGATGTGCTCACAGATGACCTGGTGAGAAGGGGCAGGGAGTAGTTTGGGGATCATGGCTGAGGAGCACGCTGCAGGGGGCGCCTAAGTCCTAAGTTGTGGAGGTATTAGGAGGTTGCAGGGTCCAGGGGGTTGTAGGAGACGGGGAGAAACAGAAGAGGAATTGAGAAAAACTATCAGGTCTTGAATGGGTCTTATTAGAAAGGACAGCAGGACACTTCTTGATTGTGTTAGGGAAGAACTAATACGGGAAAGACAACGTGTTGCCAGAAATGATGGTGGGAATGATGATGGGGTGGTGAGCTCCCGGCAGGGAGAGTGGGTGTGGGGAGAGATAGTGGATCCTGGGGGGGTCACGTTGAGTGAGAAGTTTGGGGAAGGGACAGGGAGCTCCCTGAAGGTGTTGGAGGATTACTGGGTGGAATTGTGCTGTACTGTGAAAAGTGATGACAGAAAGTATTCATGGAAAAGCAGAGTCAAGCATAGTAGCCGTATCAGGACCCTGGATGAGGTAAGCCCTGGGATCCAATAATAGATACTGTGGAGGTGCCTGGGAGTGGGGGGGGGGGGG
>NW_006790237.1:2139939-2146193 GCF_000442215.2 Lipotes vexillifer | reverse complement strand
GGGGGGGGGGGGGGGGGGGTGTCAGAAAACTCCCTGGTTATGTTGGGACAATAATGGGGGCAGTGTTGGGCATATCTCATATAGGGTGGGGGTAGATAAAGGAGGGTGGTTTAAGGATTAGGCAGAAAAGGGGGGATTTGTGGATTCCAGATGTCCTAGAGAGCTGGGGGTAGATGGAGAGCATTTGTTCATCTACTTTCCCCACTCCACCTCACCCTTGCCTTCTCCTAGCCATGGCACAGAGCCAAGGGGACAAGATAATTGGTGGCTCCAGATGCATCCGGAACTCCCAACCATGGCAGGCAGCCCTACTGGCAGGTCCCCACCGTAGTTTTCTCTGTGGAGGGTCCCTGCTGTCTGACCAATGGGTCATCACTGCTGCTCACTGCGCCCATCCGTGAGTGAACCCCTCTCTATTCTTCTGCCAAGTGAATTCCAGAGTCTAGCCCTGCGCAGAACCCAGTGTAGTGGCTGGACCCTGGTTTGGGGTCTAGATAAGAGCTTAGAACAATAGACCCGGCTCAGAACGTGGAATTCAGCCATAAATCTTGAACTCAGTTTAGCAGATCAACCATTTAGAACCCATACACAAGCTTAGAGTCCCACACAGAATCTAGAATCTAACACATAACCCGAGATCCATCCAGAGGCCAAGCTCTACATAGAGACTAAGATTAGGAGTCTGTTCCAGAGTAGTGGTTGAATTCTGCACACAGTCCACCTTCAGAAACTCAGGACCCCCCTCAGAACACTGCCTGGAATCCAGAGTCAGGTTCAGAACCCACAATCCAGCCATAAATCCAGAAACCTGCTTACAGCTCAGAGCATAAGATAAAGACAGAACCTGAAGCTTGTTCTCGATCCAACATTTAATCCAGAGTCTAGTCTACAGCTCCTCTCTGAGCAGCCTAAAACCCAGACCTCAACCCACCATCTACATCCCAGAATGGAGACCATAATTCAAAGTTTCATACTGAACCCCGAGCCCTTCTCAGATTCTAGACTGGACCTCAGACCCCAGACTAGAAGTCAAAGTCCAGATAAAAGCTCACCCAGTGCCCATAAACCAGATCTAATGTCATAAACTAAAGTTCAGTGTAGAACCTAGGGCCCAGACTCTAGAATGGGAACCAACATCTAGAACCTGGGATCCTGACCATAACCTGGAGCTCCATCTAGAGCCCAGAGCCTGGCCTGAGGTCAAGGGCTCAGACCAGAGTCTAGAACCAAGAGCCCAGACTATCACCTGTAATTTGATCTAAGACAGAACCCAACCTAGAATCAAGAATGCAGACCAGTGTTTAGAGCCCTGAGCCCAACTGGGGCACAGAGCTCAAACCGTTGTCTACAACCCAGGTCATAAACCAGAGCTTAATCAAGAACCCAGAACTCAACCTAGAAACTGGAGCTCACACCAGTATCTAGAAAGTATGCTATCATCCAGATTCAATCTAGAACCCAGCTCCTAGCTTAGAGTCAAAAGGCCAGGCTAGAACTGGAATGGAGCCTCCCTGAAGCAATGGAGTCACTGGAATGGATACTCCAGAATATCAGTTCTGATCTAGAGCCTAGAGCCACAGCCCAGAGTCTCACTTAGAGCTCACAGTATCGATCCAGGTGCAGACCCCAGGACAGAGCCAAGACCGCTCAGCCATCACCTGACACCCAAGTGAGAAGGCAAAGTGCAGCCCACAAGGGGAAGGGGAGAACGGTAAGATTGGGTCCAGAGAGAAAGCCGAGGCTGGGGGAAAGTGTACAGGATGCCAGGAAACACTCAGCCTGCAGTTAGAGGGAGGGTTAGACTTGAGGAAAACTCATCACCGGGGAAGGGAGCATCGCTGCAGGGTGGGGAGAGGCCTCCAGGTCAGACCCTGAGCAGCGCTACTCTTGGGGGTCCTGGGCCAGGATGCTTCGAGTTGCCCTGGGAAAGCACAACCTAAGGACTTGGGAGGCCGCACAGCAGGTGCTGCGTGTGGTCCGCCAGGTGCCCCACCCCCAGTACAACTCCTGGACCATCGAGAACGACCTGATGCTGCTGCAGCTGGAGCGGCCTGCTCGGCTGTGGAGGGCAGTGAGGCCCATCGCCGTGGCCAGCTCCTGTGCCAGCGCAGGGACTCCCTGCCTTGTGTCGGGCTGGGGCACAATAT
This sequence comes from Lipotes vexillifer, assembly GCF_000442215.2. Lineage (NCBI taxonomy): Eukaryota > Metazoa > Chordata > Mammalia > Artiodactyla > Lipotidae > Lipotes > Lipotes vexillifer. The sequence continues at coordinate 2,144,046 of NW_006790237.1, read as the reverse complement.
CCAGTCCCAACGGTGAGAGTCCTGCATCAGGAAAGAGAGGCTGGGAGTCTGAGTCGTGTGTCTGAGGGGGGAGGGGCCGGGGGCCTGGACCCCTGGGTCTGAGGGGGGGGAGGGGCCGGGGACCTGGATCCTGGGTCTGAGGGAGGAGGGTCTGGGGGCCTGGATCCTGGGTCTGAGGGGGGAGGGGCTCAGGCCCTGACTCCTGGGTCTTGTTGGAGGGTAGACTCCACTGTAACCCCTCAGTGCCCCTGCAGCCAGGTTCCCCAAGTTTCTGCAATGCGTGAACATCAACATCTCCTCGGATCAGGATTGTCAGTGGGCCTATTCTGGAGCCATCACTGCTGGCATGGTCTGTGCAGGGGTCCCCCAAGGTGGAAAGAACTCTTGTCAGGTGAGGCCCAGGGAGAGCATGGGCAGGGGGATTGTTTGGAGCAGGGACTTAGGTACAAAAGGACCACAGGAACATGATGATCAGGGGAGCCCCCCCCACACACTCCACACACACAGAGAACGAGAGAGGTTGTAATAGCCAGGCTGCCTCCACGCTGTTTGCCCTTGGGTACTGGACCTCAGTTTCCTCATCTGTCCCATGGGGGTAGCAGGTCTTAGTCGGTGGAATGAGATGAGCTAGTCCATGGAAAGAGCACAGAGCTCTGATCACCACTGTCATTGCCATCATCACGTACAGGTACCTGGAAAGCTGGGCTCAGGTCCTCTAGAGATCTTAATCCATCCCTGAGCAATGGCTCCAGAGACAGGGGATGTGGAAACACACACATAGTTTTCTAGAGACAGATCTAAGATGAAGAGGGGCCCAAGGGACAGAGACAGAGTGGGAATCAGTGGCCCCAACGCCCAGGGGCTGAGATCTCCAGAGCCCCTGCCCAGGGGTCCCAGCCCACCCCCATCCCATCTTTGCCTCTCAGGTTCTCCATGCCCACGGCTCTGGTCATCTGTCTGTGGATGTCTCCACCTCTGTCTCTCCCCCTCAGGGTGACTCCGGGGGACCCTTGGTGTGCAGAGGAGAGCTCCAGGGCCTCGTGTCCTGGGGGATGGAGAACTGTGCCCAGCCTGGTTACCCCAGCGTCTATACCAACCTGTGCAAGTACCAAACCTGGATCCAGGAGACCATACAGAGCAGATCTTAGCCGGTGTTACAGAATATCACCTGCCCACATGCTCCCCAAGACCCTGCTCTTCTTTCCCAGAGCAGTTCCTTCAGGGGTTCTCTCTGCACCCCACCACATCCCCGTCATTATTCAAGGTGCCCCTGAGACACACAGAGCAGGAGTGTGGAGGCAAAGGCGCTGCACTGGCACCATATTCCAAAGAAGACAATTTTCAAAACTCTTAGTGTCTGTAAAAACCGGGGAAATGCTACTAATAAAACTTTAACAATCCTAAATTCCATTCTCCATTCATTTAATTCACCCAACAGATATGCACACACAGGTCCAATCGTGCCCAGCCAGGAGCCATGTTCCAAAGTGCATGGTGTCCCCTGGGCGTCTGCCCCCTCACCATCCACTGTACTTGGTGTGGTAGAAGGAAGCGCCCCAGCCTTGCGCTGCGACCCTGAGCAGGGACTGCTGAGGTCCCGGACAGGGAGGGCAAAGACCTAGCTTGTTTCCTGGAAAACACTATGGAAGTGAAGAGATCCTCATGTCCCCAATCAGATCTCAGGTGAGGAGAGTTGAGTTAATCACATCAGGTCCTGACAGAGCTCTGCTCTCGTTTTATTTATTTCCATTTGTCATCCCTGGCTCTGCTTCCCCTCCCTCCCCAAAGGCATCAACACAGATGGCCTTGCATCCTTGGAACACCCGCATTGTCACACTGTGTTGCTTGTAATTTACACAAAATCATTGCGTTATGAATCTCATTCTCTTTCTTATTTTCATTCAAGAACGATTATTTATCGGGCACCTACTGTGTGCAAGGCATTGGTCTACTTATTGGGCACCTACTATGCACCAGGCATTGGTCTATTTACTGGGTACCTACTGTGTGCCAGGCATGGTTCTAGGTACTGGAAGTAGGGCTGTGAACGAGCCAGACAAATCTAAATGCTTCTCGCCACAGAGCTTGCATTCTAGCAGGAGGTCACAGACAAGAAACAGTAAACATAATTTAAAAGCAAAGTAGAGGGCTTCCCTTGTGGCGCAGTGGTTGAGAGTCCGCCTGCCGATGCAGGGGACACGGGTTCGATGCCTGATCCGGGAAGATCCTACATGCCGCAGAGCAACGAAGCCCCAGGGCCACAACTACTGAGCCTGCGCTCTAGAGCCACGATCTACAGCTATTGAAGCTGTATATGCCTAGAGCCCGTGCTCCACAGCAAGAAAAGCCACCGCGATGAGAAGCCCGCGCACCGCAAGGAAGAGTAGCCCCTGCTCGCCACAACTAGAGAAAGCCCGGGCGCAGCAACAAAGACCCAACGCAGCATTAAAAAAACAAAAAGAAGATCGCTGGGAAGTGGAGACTGCACCTTCTGTCATGGTGATACAGACACACCTTGGCTCTCATGTGTGGCAACCACACAAGCTCTGCGGAGGAAAGGAGTTGAAAGCAGCTGTGTACTTGAGTAGCTCTGAGCCCCCAGAGAGATGAAGACACGGACCACCCTATAATTCTTGGCCTGCATCCTACTATAAAGCTAAGTAAAAATAGTTTAGATTAAAGTAATCTTTAATCTGATTTCCAACTCATATTCCCAGCTGTGATGGTTACGTACCCTATTTTATTGCTTCTTAGATGCACATCCCTTTCCCATTTTTACAACCTCCGTAAGCGGGAGGCATCTTATAGTTAGCTGATAGCGTTATGTCTTAGCATTACGCCCTAATTTCATCGATGGCTCCTTTTTCTTTCTCAGTGGTATACAAAATAATAGTGCCAGTACAACTGAGGCATTTTAGATTGATGAAATAGTCTATGAAGGCAGGTGGGTGTGGGTGAGGAGTCAGGTTTCAGTATTAAATAGGCGACCTTATTCCACCAAAAATGGTGTGACGTTATTTCACACCAAAATACCGTGTTAACAGCCTATCCATGTTGCTGTCTGCCCATCTGGTTTATTGCTGCTCACTGCCACGGTGTTGGTGTTTTCTCAACCTGTGTTGTCCAAGATGGTAGCCACTAGCCACATGTGGTCATTTAATTTTTAAACCAAAATTATCTAGATTGAATGTGCATTACAATTCCATTCCTCGGTCGCACTCGCCACATTTCTGATGCTCTATAACCGTATGTGGCTGGTGCCTGCCATATTGGACAGCACAGATAAATAGATTTCCATCACTGCAGAAAGTTCTGTTGGACAGGACTGCTTGCGTCTATACCCTTGCTCCTAGTGTGGTCCAGGGGACAGCAGTATCAGAATTATCTGGGGCTTATTAGAAGTCAGAGGCTTGGACTCCACCCCAGACCAACTGAACCGGAATCTGCATTTTAACAAGACCCCCAGGGGACTCAGCGCTCATTAGAGTTTGAGAAGCACCACTCCGTGGTATACATGCACCATGTTTAATGACCCAGTCCGCCAGTGATGGACACCTAGTTTCCTTCTACTGCCCAAGCAATACTGCACTGACCATTCGGGGGCAGGCCCCTTATATAACTAGAGAAGACTTCTCTGGAATATCACAGAAGCAGGACCACTGGGCCAAAAAGCCTTACTTTTAATCAATTTCACCAAGTACTGGCAAGTTTTTGCCCTGATAAGAAGGATTCATATCTCTCCACATCCTCAACAATGCCTGTAGTTCATTCATTCATTCAGCAAATATTTACTGAATCCTATTGTGTGCCAGTTACTGCTCTAGGAACAAAGCAGATAATATTGTTGCCCTCGGGGAACTCACTTCTGGAGGTGAGGCAAACAAGGGACAAGTAAATGAGTAAAACATGAAATATTGGGAATTCCCTGGCAGTCCAGTGTTTAGGACCCAGCACTTTCACTGCCATGGCCCAGGTTCGATCCCTGGTCGGGGAACTAAGATCGTGCAAACCTCATGGCACTGCCAAAAAAAAAAAAAAAAAAAAAATGATGTTAAAGGAGATATTGTTTAACAAGCCCTTTCAGTGTTTCTCTTACTGGCCTTTTCG
>NW_006790237.1:2136104-2139886 GCF_000442215.2 Lipotes vexillifer | reverse complement strand
AGGGCCCTGCCAAAAAAAAAAAAAAAAAAAAAAAAACCATTAAATATTACAGATGGGAGTAAGAGCTCTGGAGAAAAATAAAGCAGAGTAAGGGGATAGAGAATGTCAGAGGAAGGTTATAATTTTAAGTGGGTTACGCAGTGGGTGGTTAACTCAGCAGGCCTATGTTGTCCAAACCCTGCATATTACAAAGAAAAGTTAGGCCCTTGCCTAGCATCTGGGAGATAACCTCTAAGTCTTTGTAATATTCTGCCTAATAACAGTGTCTTTCTTTACCTGGGGGCCTTGGGCCATGCCAGATAGTCTATCCTAATAGGATGATTTGTGATGGAGGTCTTGGGGCATATTTGACCTGAGAAGGAGCTGGAGACTAAGGTCAGCCATGTAGGCAGACAGCCATGTGCCTATGTGACTGACCCCCAATAAAAAACATAGACACCAAGGCTGAGGTGGACTTTCCTGGTGGGCAATCCTCTGTACGTGTTGTCACACGTTGTTGCTGGGCAAAGTAAGTGCTGTCTATACGACTCCTCTGGGAGAGGTCAACTGGAGGCTTGTGCCTGGTCTCTCCTGGACTTGGCCCCATGTGTCTTTTTATTTTGCTGTAATAAACCAAAATCACGAGTGCAGGAGCTTTTCCGAGTTCTGTCAGTCCTTCTAGTAATTCCCTGAACCCATCTCAGGGATCTCCAACTACAATGGTCAAGGAAGTCTTCATGGAGAGGATGACAAGAATGGAAGAAACCAGGCAGACATCTGGTCTGGAAGAGGGGTCCAGGAGTGGGAATTAAAGTACTAAAGTTCTGAGATGGGATTGTGCCTGGCGTGAGAGGGGCAGGAGAGGAGGAAGGGTAGGTGACATCAGAGGACTACTGGGGCCAGATGGTCTAGAGCCTTGTTGGCCACCATAAGGAAACCTGACTTTCACTCTGAGAGAGGTGGGAGGCACTGTGGGCTTTCCAGAAGAGGCGTGGCCTGCCCTGACTTACATTTTATAATAAAAGGTCACTCTGGCGGCTGTGTGTAAACGGTGTAGGCGGACAAGGACAAAGACAGGGAGGCCAGATAAGAAGCCTGCAATAATCCAGATGAGAGATGATGGTGGCTGGGAGGGACCAGGGTGGCGAGGATGGAAGATGTTGAGAAATGGTCCAATTCTGGATCTATTTTGAAGGCAGCGCTGGCAGGGTTCGGTAACAAAATGGATGTGTGGTGTGTGGGAAAAGGAATTCAAGGGCGAGACTGAGGTTTTGGCTGAGGACTGAAAGGACGAAGAAACTACTTACTGAGACGATCAAGACTGTAGGAGGAGCCCATTTGGAACATGAGAGGGGTGAAAGACAAGAGTTTGGTTTTGAACGTGAATCTATTGAGCAGGCAGTTGGATGTCAAGTTGAGAGTTTAAGAGCAAGGTCTGGCTGGAGACATAACATTTGGGAATCATCAGCACGTAGATGGCATTTAAAGCCACAGGAGCAGATGAGATCACCGAGGGAGTGGGCATAGACAGAGCAAAGAAGAGAGCCAAATGCTCCAGCATGTAGACATCGGGGACGTGAGTAGAAAACAACACCAGTCATGAATGAGAAGCGGTCAGTGAGTTATGAGGAAGACCAGGAGAAAGGTAGCATCTCAGAAGCCGAGGAAAGACTTTGAAGGACCAGGGAGTGAACCGCTTGTTAAATGCTGCTGATAACTCAAGTAAGACGAACCCCAAAGCGCTAGCCACTGGGTTCAGCACCATGGGCCTTATTGGCGCCCTTAAAAGAGGCACAGTTGGTGGAGCAGTGGGGATGGAAGCCTGCACGGAGTGGGCTCAAGGGAACAGGGGCAGAGGAATGCCAGACAGGACGTGTAGCCAACATTTTGGAGTATTGCAGTCAAAGGGAGCAAAACTTGGGTCAGGGGCTGAAGGAGAACCCAGAGGTTGAGAGAAGGTTTTTAAAAAATTCTGTTCATGGAACATGGGAGAAATTGTAGCATGTCTGTATGTTAATGGAGAAGAAAAAAAATTGATGATGCAGGCAAGGGAGCAGGGGACTGCAGGCTGGAACATTGTCCTCGAGGAGGGGAGAGGGGATGGGGTACCTCGCACAAGTGGAGGTGTCTTTCTTAGACGGAGGTGAAGATTGTTCATCTATAGAAATGGGAGAGGGGGCGGAGCATGTGGGCACAGATGCAGGTAGGGGGCAAGACTGACATTTCTAGTGTTTGTTATTCTGATGGGTGAAAAGTGGTATTTCGTCGATGTGTGAGAAAGATGATGACTGGGACCAACATCCTTAGTAACATGGATCCAGCTCTAAAGAAGTCATCTCAGTGTCTCAATTTCTTGTGCATCTTTCTCTCTTTGCAAAAGACCAAGTCTGACTTCTCCCGAGGCGTCTCTCTTTCGACCTCTTACATCGTCTTGCCTTTGTCTTCCCCTGCATTTCCTCTGCTCTCTCCCATCCACCTTGTTTCTCTGTCTCTGTGTATTTATCCCTTTGGGTCTTTCTCCCCATCCCTTCACATTTGCAACAGGGCCTCTGCTCTGGGTATGGGTGTAGGGCCATCTTTCTCATCCCAGCCAGCACTTCCAACCAGAACTTCCAGTTCCTGCTTGACAAAGAACCTCATTTTAAAGCCAAGCTATAGGGTGGGGCCCCCGGGAACTTCAGGCTGCCTCCATCTCCAGCTTTACTTATTTAACAAAGCACGTTTGTGGCCTTTGGTTCGTGTCAAACTCTCTTCTAAGCATCTTCAAATATTAACTCATTTAACCCTGTTCTATGAGGCAGGTGCTATTGATAGTGCCATTTTACGGAGGCACAGAGTGGCCATGTCACTTGAACTCAGCTCTGGACCACTAGGAACACTGTCCATTTTTCTAGTCCTTTTCCTTTCTTGCTCTAGCCCTTCTCTCCGAGGGCGACAGACCCTGATCTATGCGACAGTACCCCTGGATTTGGTCTAACTGGCATGTGACTTTCAGCTACTCACTGAACTCCGTGAGCTCCAGTTGCCTTATTGATCAAGTGAGGGGGTAGAATACCCCCAACTCTTGGTGGGTCCATGACCTCACTTCAACAAGAGTCAGCCAATCATAAGCCCTAATATCAGTGTTAACCTGGTACTCACCCCTCAACAAATACCAAAGACAGCCACCCCACTCCAAGTTCCAGCCCTTCCCAAGGGAGAAAGGCTTTTTCTGGAAGTGTGGACCTAGGCCACAAAAGAGCACAGGTACCCCAACTTCCCACACAAACCTGTCACCTCACTTAACCTGCATCCTCCCTCCTGCCACTCAGCCTGAACCCAACTCAACTCAGAAAGAGTGAACTCAGTCCCTACTCTGGGTCCAGTCTTGGGAAGTGGGGTAATTCCAAGGTGGGGAAGGACAGTAGCCTTTCTGTCACCTTGAGAGGCACTCACAGCTATGACCCAGCCCACTCCTACCAAAACCCTACCCTGACACAGATACTGGACCTCACATCTAGCGCTCATTAACAGTGTCAACACACAACACCAACTCAACTGTATCTCAACACCTCCTCACCCGAATACTCAATCTTGGCTTCATCTCCAGCCCTAACCCAACTGGACTCTGTCAACAACATTATCCCCAGATCCCTCCCATCTACAGCTTAATTCTATCCCCAAAACCAACTCCAACCCCATCCTCACCCCAGGTGCATTCTCTTCCCCAAACTCACCTGCATTCCCAGTGTAGTCGTCAGAGCCCCTCCCCCCACACCAACCACCATCGTAAACCCGACCACAGACTTTTCTTCCTAGTGTAG
>NW_006790237.1:2105056-2136042 GCF_000442215.2 Lipotes vexillifer | reverse complement strand
TAGGGAAAAACTGTGAAAGACTTTAAGATGGACCCAACAGATGTCATCAATGGAAAACGAGGTGGGTTATCTGATTCTATGGGGTCTCAGCTTTTGCTGTCTTTGAGCTACTTTACAACTCTGTAAACGATAAATAGTGGATAGTAGTGCAAATAATTCTTGTCCATAACCGTGCAAATGAGTTTTGTCAGGTGCAAGTACAATTCTCTCCCCTCCATATAGAATAAGCCAGTTTTGCATCTATTTGTTAATTCATTTTAGCGCTTCTTATCGCCCGCGCACCGCAATGAAGAGTAGCCCCCGCTCACCGCAACTAGAGAGAGCCCGCACGCAGCAACAAAGACCCAGGGCAGCCAAAAATAAATTAATTAAATTAATTAATTAAAAAAAAAAAAAGAAGGGCCTTGTGCTAATGATAAGTTGCCACCAACGAATTCAGTTCCCTCCATCTGAGGATTAAGAACTCTCTCAGTAAATTAATAAACTTAAAAAAAAATAGAACCTATTTCAGAGGGCTCTTGGGAGGATTGAGTTCACACGTGAGAGCACTCACTAAGAACACCTGGTACTGAGTGAACGCTTACTAAGTGGTAGCTGTCATTAGTATTATTGTTGTTCTTTTATTGATGTCATTGTTATGCTTTCTCCAAGGCCCCAGTGCCAGAGCAAGACACCTTGGGTGGCAGCTGTGTATTTGAGAGAATGAGAGGTAGCCGCCCAAATCCTTCCTGTGGAACAGAAAATAATGACATAGCTGAGCTGGAGATTCTGACTGCCAACAAGACCTTAATTCACGAAGGCCAGCCAGGTGGCAGGCTTCTCAGACCACCCTCCTCCCTACCGTCTCCAGGGACTTTGCAGCCACATGCCCTCTCATCCCTGTTTTTGCCCAGGGGAGTTTTAAAATCCTGGGCAGGAAGGAATTTGGAGGCTGGTGGAGGGAGAGAGGAGGTGAAAAGACTGGGGAAGAGAACAAAGCAGAGACAGGACAGTCAAAGAGATAACAATACTTTCTGTCTTTGGTCCAGCAGATAAAGCCCTTTCATGTCATTTCCCCAAGGTCCCGGTTGGGGAAATGTCAGCTCCCCATTTTACAGAAGTGTAGACCTAGACTAAGGAAAATCCACCGGTGAGTTGAATCCATCCAGGCTGATGGAGACACATTCCTGTATTTCTCTTCTGAGACCCTCCTCAGGGGCATCCCCCTCAAGTCCGGAAGGAGGGTCCAGACCATGCTGAGCCACTGCCCGATTTGGGAGGCCTTGTTTAAGGGACGAGGCTGGACTTACCAGGCAAACGGGAACAATGCGCATATAAGCCCGCAGTTCCATCCTAACACATTCAATGCTAAGATGAAAGAGGCAGACAGGCTGTGAGAGGGTTGAAGAGGCCGGAGACCCAGGTCAGGTTTTTTGGAGGAAGGGATAATGAAGGATAATGTAGCCATCCCACAGAAATAGGATGGACTCCCCCATCCAAGAATTGGTTCAGATGTCATGATTCATGATACCCCACATGGGGACTTCCCTGGCGGTCCAGTGGTTAGGACTCCATGCTTTCACTGCCGGGGGCGCAGGTTTGATCCATGATCAGGGAATCAAGATCTCACATGCTGCACGGTGTGCACCCCCTGGCCCCCCACCCAAAAGAAACAATCAAACAAACAAAATGATGCCACGGCTGCAGCAAAGGGTCCTTTCTGACCCTGTGGGGCAACCACAATTGGCACTGCGAGTGGGGGTCTAGATAGGACCACCACCTTGTCCACTGAAAAAAAACGCACAACCTAAAAGTTGGGAATTATGTTTTATTCAGCAGACATGCTGAGGACTTAAGCCCGGGAGACAGCCTCTCAGAGAGCTCTGAGGGACAGCTTCAAAGATAAGGGAAGAACCAGGATATACTGGAGCTTTAGCAACAAAAACCAGATAGTTGGGAACATCAAGAGATTATCGTTAATTAAAGAAAGCCAACAAACAAACATCTCCAGTTAATGAATTTAATGCTTTTCTATGTATGGGAAGATGCCCGAGTCTGGGCTCATTGAAATCATTTCTTTGATGTGCACCTCAGCTATGTGGGGCCAGTATCCTGTTTTTCTCCGTCCTGAATCCCGGCAGGGTGCACAGTCCTCGGTACTGAAGTGGCTGTCGATGGCTTGATGGCTGCAACGTCCTTTGTTTACTGATACGGCAGGTGACGCTTTTTGTCCGCGACCTCCGAGGTCTTTCTCATCTTGCTGTCTGGCTCACTGGCCCCGCGGCCGTGCATTTTGAGCTGTGCTGCTTGCTGCTATATTTGCTGAGACCTAAGGAGACTCTGTTGTAGATTTAACAGACCTAAGTCAGAAGTTTCCATAGTTGGTGTCCAGGAACGGGGTATGGGGCCCTCCTTCAAGTGGCCCTGGGTTGTGCATCTCCAGCCGGGACCTTTGTGCCTCTCTCCTGCCCTGAGGTCGGAAGGTGGGACTCTGAGTTCCAACCCTCCAATCAATTGGTTGGTTCCCCTAGCAGCCAGCCCCCATTTCCTCCCCCATCCTGTCACTTCATTAACATAAACTCAAATAGGGTTACTGGGACTTATTATGAAAAGCAAAAGAGGCTCATCTTTCCCCTACCACTCGGGAAATTCCAAGAGTTGGTTTTTTTAAAATAAATTAATTTATTTTATTTTTGGCTGTGTTGGATCTTCGTTGCTACACGCGGGCTTTCTCTAGTTGCTGTGAGCGGGAGCTACTCTTCACTGCGGTGCGTGGGCTTCTCACTGCGGTGACTTCTCTTGTTGTGGAGCACGGGCTCTAGGCACGCAGTCTTCAGTAGTTGTGGCACGTGGGCTAGTAGTTGTGGCGCACGGGCTTAGTTTCTCCGCGGCATGAGAGATCTTCCCAGATCTTCCCAGATCCCTGCATTGGCAGGCAGATTCTTAACCACTGCACCACCAGGGAAGCCCCCAAGAGGTTTTTTTTTGTTTTTTTTTTTTTTTTTTGTGGTACACGGGCCTCTCCCCGTTGTGGCCTCTCCCGTCGCGGAGTACAGGCTCCGGACGTGCAGGCTCAGCGGCCACGGCTCACGGGCCCAGCCGCTCCGCGGCACGTGGGATCTTTCCGGACCGGGGCACGAACCCGTGTCCCCTGCATCGGCAGGCGGACTCTCAACCACTGCGCCACCAGGGAAGCCCCCAAGAGGTTTTTTTTTTTTTTTGTGGTACACGGGCCTCTCCCCGTTGTGGCCTCTCCCGTCGCGGAGTACAGGCTCCGGACGTGCAGGCTCAGCGGCCACGGCTCACGGGCCCAGCCGCTCCGCGGCACGTGGGATCTTTCCGGACCGGGGCACGAACCCGTGTCCCCTGCATCGGCAGGCGGACTCTCAACCACTGCGCCCCCTGGGGAGCCCCCCCCCCCCGCACCCCGCCCAAGAAGTTTTCAAAGCTCTGTGACCAGGACAGATGCTGAGGTAGGTTTATATTGTCCAGGAGGGTGTTGGATGCACAGGAATGAAGCTGGGGAGAGACCTGAGAACCAACCTGCCCCAGATGACAGGTGAAACTGTCAGGTGTATACAATCAGTGCAGAGGACATGGCTTAGGACAGAGCCCTGGGAACACCCTTGTTTGTACAGACACCAATGGAGGGGGGAACAAAAAGGCCTATTAATGAAGGAGGCTGGGAAGGAGAGTCAGGAGAAGGAGGTAAACCAGAAATGCATGGTGTCCCAGAAGGAGACCCAGAGAAGGGGCGCCGGCCATGTTGAGTGCTGCCCAAAGGTTAAGACGGGGACAGGCAGGTGACTGTTGGATTGCTCAAAATGGAAGTCTCTGGAGACCCCAGAAGACTGTGGCTATGGGGTGCAAGCAGTGAGTAGATCTCCAGGGAGAAGTGTTGCTGGGAAGGATGGTAGGAAAACAAGGCAGTAACTGAGAGGGGCTGTGAACTGTGGGTTGTGATTCAACTCTGTGGCCCCAGCATCTCCCAGCAGATTATCAGGCCCACACAGCAAAATGTTTGCAGAGTGAATGAATGAGACAGAAATAGAGTTAGAGAGAGGTGTAAAGGTAAACTGAAGACTACAGAAAAAAAGATTCTGTCATCCAAGTCAGCTTTGAAAATTCCTTCTTTTTTTTTTTTTTTCTGTACGCAGGCCTCTCACTGTCGTGGCCTCTCCCATTGCGGAGCACAGGCTCCGGACGCGCAGGCTCAGCGGCCGCGGCTCACGGGCCCAGCCGCTCCGCGGCATGTGGGATCTTCCCGGACCGGGGCATGAACCCGTGTCCCCTGCATCGGCAGGCGGACTCTCAACCACTGCGCCACCAGGGAAGCCCCCCATCCATCTTTTGTTGCCTTGTTTGAGGACCCCAAGAGGAAGTGGTAGGTAGAAATTTAGCTTCCTCCCAGCCCCATTTTTAAAAAAATTTATTTTATTTATTTTTTGTCTGCGTTGGGTCTTCTTGGCTGCACACAGGCTTTCTCTAGTTGCGGTGAGCGGGGGCTACTCTTGGTTACGGTGCACAGGCTTCTCATTGCGGTGGCTTCTCTTGTTGTGGAGCACGGGCTCTATGCGCGTGGGCTTCAGTAGTTGTGGCACATGGGCTCAGTAGTTGTGGCACGCGGGCTCTAGAGCACAGACTCAGTAGTTGTGGCGCACGGGCTTAGTTGCTCCGCGGCATGTGGGATCTTCCCGGACCAGGGCTCGAACCCGTGTCCCCTGCATTGGCAGGTGGATTCTTAACCACTGCGCCACCAGGGAAGCCCTCGGTTAGTCATTCTTTTGCTCATTCACATATTTGGATAACGACTAACAATACAAGTTCTGGAGCCAGTCTGCCTCAGTTCAAACTCCGGTTCTGCCTCTTACCAGCTGTGTGACTTTGGGCAAGTGGCTCCATCTAGCTGTGTCTCAGTTTCCACACCTATGATGGTATCCATGTCCTGAGACATCACCCCATGTGTTGGGATGCCTGAGGTGTCTTCAGGGAATGGGCTTCATGGTGAGCTTATGATGACGCCCAAGAGTAAAACGTGAGATACAGGGACCTGAGCGCTCCAGGGGCTCCCTGGATGAGGTGGCAAAGGTGCACAGAGCTTTTTCTGAAAGCAGGAGGTCTGTCCTCTTTGAGTCTCCAGCTACAAAAAAGGGATTGACTTTATCCAGAAGCCACAAGCTGCAAGTCTGTGTGTCAAAAGAGAACCACTAAGCAGTCATTCCCCATCCCCACTCCCTGCCGCCCCAGGCAATCACTAACCTGCTTTCTGTCTCCACCAATTTGTCTTTTCTAGGTATTTCATATAAATGGGATCATATGGTTTGTGGGCCTTTGTGACTGGCTTCTTTCACTCCGCATAGTGTTTTCCAGGTTCATCCATGTGTAGCACACATCAGTACTTTGTTCCTTTTATAGCTGAATAATACTCCATAGCATGGACAGACCACCTTTTATTTGTCCATTCATCATTTGATAAACATCAGTTTAACGGGTATTCGGTCTCCTTTGGGGGTGACGAACATGTTCTGGAATTAGTCGGTGGTGATGGTAGCATAACATTGTGAGTGCAGTGGAATTCACGGCATTGTGGACTTTAAAACGGTTCAAAGGCTGGATTTTATGTTATATAAATTTTACTTCAAAAAAAAAAAAAAGATAAGAGGAGAAAGAGAGGGAGTCTGTCCTGAGTCTCTTTCACTCTCCCTCTCTCTGTTTCCTGTCCCATGTCTCTCTTTCTCAGTGGAAGTCCCGATGCAAAAAACTTTCATGGAGTTAGATAAATCGACCTCATAAGACCTGTGCTCTGAAAGCAGGCAACAGAGTTGATCATGCATTTAAAAACTGCAGTTAGAGGGCTTCCCTGGTGGCGCAGTGGTTGAGAGTCCACCTGCCGATGCAGGGGACACGGGTTCGTGCCCCGGTCCGGGAAGATCCCACGTGTCGCGGAGCGGCTGGGCCCGTGAGCCGTGGCCGCTGGGCTTGCGCATCTGGAGCCTGTGCTCCGCAACGGGAGAGGCCACAGAGGTGAGAGGCCCGCGTACCGCAAAAAAAAAAAAAAAAAAAACACTTCAATTAGAACCAGGCTTCCTTGGATCCCAGTTTGGAACCTCCTCCGTCTCCCCTATTTTGAAACCTCTTCCCTTTCCTCTCTTCTGTCTCAGGCTCTCTCTGCCCTTGGTTTCCTTGACTCTCACTTCCACCCTGTTGCCCCTTCCATGAAACACTCAGGGAGGAGCCCCAGGTATCTACCTGTCCCACCCTCCCTGAGGCTGCATTACAGGAGTTGGGGAAGACCCCAGATCACCTTGCGTCGTTGGCCTCGGGGCTGCTGGCTAGTTTGCAGAGGAGGGGAAAAGGAGAGGGCCCGGGTCTTCCCTCCAGAGCCATACTGGGGCCCCCGCCCCCCTCCATTTAACTGAAAATCTCACTAATGGTCATTAGCCAAGAAGAGTTTCTACCCGATTAGAGGGTGCCCCGCCCCATGTCTACCTTGTCTCCTTCCCTCAACCCATAAACCGCATGAGCTGGGACAAAGAGAGTTAAAAGCTGTATCAGCTGCTGGTCTGGGACAGACAGACGGAAGGAAGAAGACAGGTGGTGGAGCATGACAGGTGGCTGAGAGGCCAGGTGAACAGTAGGACTGTTGCCTGGCAGGGTGGCTGGCAGATGAAAAGACAAGCAGGCAGGTGGCCGGACAGATAGCAGAGAGACAGACAGCCTGAGATTGCAACAGTCACATGGAGGAACCGGCAGGCGGAGAAACAAGGTGAGCAGGGGGCAGGCCATCACCAGTGAGGGGGTAACGCTCGGGGGATGGGTACAGAGAGGGATGGGCCTGTGAACCATCCCCTCCTCGTGGAATTGCTGGTGGAAGGTGAGGAGAAAGGGAGGGTCCACTTGACAGGGAAAAGGAGGGTCCAGTTGCCATCTCTGAGATGCCTCATCTCTTCCCCAGAACCTGGAAGTGGACCACCGTGGTGTCCAGCACCTTTTTTCTCCTGTGTTTGATTGGTGAGTTCCCCAGAAGGCAAGGAACCCTCATGAGGATGCCTGGCACTGAGGAGGGGAGGGAGGCTGGCTGACTCTATGCCTCCATTCACCTCCTCCAGGGGTAGGGGTCCTATGCACCTCCTCTCCCTGTATCTTCCGATCCATCTCCCCTCTGTCTCTCCCTGTCACTATGTCTCTGTCCTTTCTCTCTCTGAATCTCTGTTTCGCTTATCTCTAAGCATCTCTCTCTCTTCCTCTTTGTGTCCTTTGGGTGTTTCACTGTGTCTTTATATATCACTGGGTCTGTGTCTCCCTGCCTGTGGCTCTCTCTCCCTCTCTCTCTCTCTCTCTCTCTCTCTCTCTCTCTCTCTCCCTCTCTCTCTCCCTCTCTTGGTTTCTTTCTCTTGCCTCTTTCTTGTTCTTTCTGTATCTCTCTTTCTATCTGATCCACAGTCTCTAGTTTCCTGACTCTGTCTCTCTGGCCCATGCCATTGTCCTCACGGCTCAGCCACGAGGACACACAGAAGGTTTTTAAAGGCACGGAGTGTATCCCTCACTCTCAGCCTTGGCAGGTGGAGCTGTTTGAAGGTACACAGCTGCGCTGTGGGGGAGTCCTCATTGACCGCAGGTGGATTCTCACAGCTGCTCACTGCAGCAGCAGGTAAGCCCCCTACTTGGGTCCCTGCCTACTCAGGGTGGGAAGGGAGGGTGATGGGGAGGGTAGCGCTGGGGGGAGGGGGCTCACAGGAGTAAGGAGATGGTCCTGCAACAAGAGGGTCTGAGGTTAGACAAGAAGTAGGACTTCTTTACAATGGGCCTGGGGTGGACCTGGGTGGGGATCGGTGGGATGGAGGTCAGGGGAGGGTCCTGGAATCTGCCCACCCACCCCCAACGTTCCCTCATGTCCCCCTTCCTTCCCATATGGTGTCACCAGTCCAGCATCTCCTGACCCAGTCTGAGCTGGGGACCCACGTCTGACCCAAACTCTTTGTGCAGCTTCAAAGTTTACATCTGGTACCTCTCTGGGCCTCAGTGGTCCCATCTGTAAAATGAGGGGATTGGGCTTCGTAGGTCTGATGCTCTGGATTTTTTTTTTTTTTCCGAAAGGGAAGTTTCAGACATGGAGAGACAGAGATATTTGGGGACAGGGAGGGACACCAGCAGGACAGAGTCCACTCATTATTCCCCCATTCATTTAGCTGACAGTGTTGATGGCCCAGGCCACCTGCTGGGTGGTGGGAACAGGGCAGTGAATAGGACTAATGGATGTCCCTGCCCCCACGGACATCACCAGCTAAGAGAATCAGAAAGTGACACAGATGCAGTAGCATGGAGAGGAGAAATAGGACCAACACTAGAAATGGAAAGATGGCAATGGAAATAGAGACCAAGAGATGGGAAGAGACAAAGAGAATGAGAGCAAGGGAATGAACAGCCATCAAGGTGCAGAGCAGCAGACAGAGGCAGGTGGATCTGGGAGCCCCAGGCCAGCCCACCCTGCCCCTGCTGAGCCTCTGTGACCCCCAGCAGGTACTGGTTGATCCTGGGGCAACACAGCCTCAGCCAGATGGACTGGACCGAACAGATACGGCACAGTGGCCTCTCCGTGACCCACCCTGGCTACCAGGCAGCCCAGCAGAACCATGACAATGACCTCCAGCTTCTGCAACTGGGCATCCCTGTTCTCTTGACCCGTAGCATCCAGCCCCTGCCCCTGCCCACGACCTGTGCAGTGGCTGGCACCAAGTGCCACACCTCGGGCTGGGGCACCACCAACCACACAGGGAGTAGGAAGTCCTGGGGTCAGGGGTCACGATTGGCAAAAGTTTGCGGTATAGGGTGAGAGGTCAGGAGTCATGCCATCTCAGAGGAAGGATGACATCAGGATTCATGCTTTAGGGTCTGAGATCATGGTGCGTCGGGGTCTTGGGAATTAAAGAGGTTAAGTGGTTGTGTATGGAGTTAGGAGTCATGGGTCAGGGATGTGGTTAGAGGTCAGAGTGATGTTATCAGACTGGATGGAGCAAAAGACATTTGTAAATAGGATCTTGGGGTCATGGGTCAGGTACTCTGATGTTAGTCATTGTAGAGTTGAGGTCATGGGATCCAGATGTTGGCCACAATCCGAGGGTGGAAATTAGGAGTCGATCAAGGATCACTGGTCTGGGACTGGAAGCCACAGGGCTTGGTGTGTGGAGCTAGAGGTTAGGGGTCATGGAGTCTGGAGTCAAATAAACTAGGATCAGAGGTCACTTTGGAGGATTCAGAGCTGAGGTTGGAGGTTAAGGTGAAGACAAGGAACATGGGGCCAAGAGACGGAAGACATGAGGCCGAGTTGGGATCAAAGGGCAATAAGATTGAGGGTCAAAGGTCACGGTAGCTGGGATTGAAGGAGGAAGTCAGGTCTGGATTCACTGTATCTGAGTCGTAGGCTAAAGGTCAGGGAGACGGGGCCAGTGAATTGAAATCAAGAGCTACTGTGTAATCAAGTCATAATCTGAGATTTAGAGCTTGGAGGATTGTAGTGGAGGTCATCGGGAGGGGGTGGGGTATAGGCTTGTATTGGGTTTCCTTGAGAAGAGGGATGTGGCCTCTTTGGGGACATGAGGGAAGCTTTGGGGGATCCTGCAGCATCCGTCTTCCATCCCCAGACCAGTTGTCAGACCGACTCCAATGCTTTAACCTCTCTGTCGTCTCTAATGCCACCTGCCGGGCAGCGTTCCCCGGGAGAATCACGGACAACATGGCGTGTGCCGGCGGCATCGCTGGGGAGGATGCCTGCCAGGTGAGCGACTGCAGGCAACATCCGGGACAGAAAGTAGGGGAGGGAGAATTGGGGAGGCGGGGAAGGGGGAGAAGGTAAGTCAGGGAAAGGAGATGGGGAGAGAGATAAGGTCAGAAAGAACGAGAGGCACAGAATGCGGGAGGGAGAGCCAGGGAGTGGAGGACAGAGAGAGGGAGGGCGGAAACAGAGAAGGAAAGAGGGGTGGGGCACAGAGGGAGGGAGAGGAAGAGACAAAGACAGACGATGGGGGAGGGAAAGAGGCAGCCGGCATTTGGAGCTCAGGCAGGTAACCGGCTGTCTCTCCAGTTCTGAGTCTCCCCCATACCATCCAGTTGGTGCTGGCCCAAGTAAGAGTGAGAGATTCCAGGATGGAGGAGGAAAGGGGGCTGGGGGAACTCTCTCACCCTGTAATTCTGCTGCCTTAACCTCTCGGTCCTTCACAGAGGAGGCTGCCCCTCCCTACTGGCCAGGGCCCCAGCCACCGTCTTGGAGAGAACTCTTAAGGAGTCCCGCCCTCCTTCTCTAGGATTGGTCACTGGTACCGGTGCTCTCCTCCCTCATTGGTCAGGGCCCCAGCCATTTTCCTTGACACGGAGTCCCGTCCTCCTTCTCTGGGATTGGTCATTGGTGTCTGTGCTCTCTTCCCCCATTGGTCAGGGCCCACCCGTTGTCCTTGAGGGAACCCTCTACCCGGCATAGAGTCCCGCCCTCCTTCCCTGGGGTTGGCCCCTAGGGACCGTGTGTTCTTCTCTATTAGTTAGTCATTGCTGTTGTCCTCTGGGAACTTGTGTGTTCTTTTTTCTCTGCTGACGAGGCTTGGAGCCACGGTCCTCAAGGCCCAGGAATGGGCGAGGGGGCAGGAGGCTGTGGAGAGGAAAACTGGAAAAGGATTTCTCCCGTATTCAGACCATGCTCTCCTTCGCCTCTGCCTTCCAGAGTGACTCTGGGGGTCCCCTAGTACGCGGAGGAGTCCTTCAGGGTCTGGTGTCCTGGGGATCCGTGGAGCCTTGTGGGCAAGAAGGAATCCCAGGGGTCTACACCAATATTTGCAAATATGTGGACTGGATCCGGATGGTCATGAGGAACAACGGACCTGCGCCCTTCACCTTCGTGCCTCAGCTTGGGGGCCACTCTGACCCTCAGAGCGCCAATACCTCCTCCATCATCACCCCCAGCTCCCACTCTTCTTGGACTGGGGATCTTCTTCCTGGAACTCCAACTCCAGCCAGCCCTTCTAAGACCCATGGTTGGGGGAGGAGGGAGTATGCGACTGTCTGGAATAAATATAACTGGAGGAGGGTCTGTGTCTGTCTGTTTGATCCCCCTGCTGGTTGAGATTGGAGGTAGAGTCACCCATCAGTTACCCTACCCACAGGTGTAGAAATAGAGATCAGAGAGGGTGAGGGTTTTCCCTCAGGGGCCACACAGGAATGGACTAGAGAAAGTTACTTATAAAAGTAAAAAATTAAGGCCATTTTTCTCCATCTGCCGCAACAGGAACACTGCCTAGAGCTTATAAGCTGAAATGGGGGAGGGGTGTGTGTGGACAGGATTGTTGGCTCCAAAATACCAAATGAAAACTGCAAAATCAAAATCCACTACCATTTAAAGATTTTTAATTTTAATTTTATCTTTATTTATTTATTTGTGCTGTGTTGGGTCTTCGTTTCTGTGCGAGGGCTTTCTCTAGTTGTGGCAAGTGGGGGCCACTCTTCATCGCGGTGCGCGGGCCTCTCACTATCGCGGCCTCTCCCGTTGCGGAGCACAGGCTCCAGACGCGCAGGCTCAGTAGTTGTGGCTCACGGGCCTAGCTGCTCCGTGGCATGTGGGATCTTCCCAGACCAGGGCTCGAACCCATGTCCCCTGCATCGGCAGGCGGACTCTCAACCACTGCGCCACCAGGGAAGCCCCCTCCACTACCATTTAATTAAGTGTCTATAAAACGTAACATTCTTCCAACTAGCCAGCTGCAACTTGGCTCAGCTGGAGTTGAGCACGTATTATACTTAATGTGGGGTGCGGGTTTGCTTTAATACATCTGCAATGATGGAGGGTGGGGTGCAGCCTCGGAAAGCAAGAGGACTCAGCCTAGGTCTAAAAATAGTTCTGCCCACCTCTCAGCTTCTGTCTTCACAGCCTCTCCAGGAGTTGGAAAGAGAATTTCTTCTCCGCAATGAATGGAAGTGAAATTTGAGGTGGAAGAGGGTGAGGGGTGACTGTGGCAGCTGCGGGAGCATTTGCTGACTCTGCCTGTTGTACTTGGCTCCCCTGGAGTCCCCATCCCAACCCCCTGAGGCAGGGCTGTCACCCCCATCTCACAGATGAAGAAACTGAGCCTCTCCGGGGTGGAGTCTCTCGTCCCACGTCACTGTGGTAGGAAGTGGCAGTGCCGGGGTCTGGGGCCAGGGCTGGCTGCTGTGAGAACCCAGGCCTACCCCGGGGAGAGAGGAGGGTAAGAAAGACAGAGGGAGAACTAATTGATAACAAACACGCTGGGAGAAGGAGGGATCGTCACTTGAGTTTTGCAGACGAGGAAATTGAGTTGGCTCAGGTTTGGGACGTCATCGGACCTATGTCACAGAACAAGTAAGTGCCACAGTGGGATTCTGAGGACCCTGGGGTTCCTGGCAGCCTAAGAGGCTGGCAGAAGGGAGTGGAGGGAAGGGTCGGCAGAGAAGTGAAGCCCCAGAGGAGCTCTGGGGGTTGTGGTACCTGCCCAGGGCTGACTTCCCTTTCCTGGGCCTTGAATCCCACAGACCCCAACCTGCCTCCCCCACCCTCCTGCCCGCCCCTTCGGCTGGCAGCAGCCCCACCTGTGTGACGTCCCAGTCCCCCCACCCCGCTCCTTGGAATGATGAAGGGAGGGGCCCAGAAGGGGCCAGGGTCCCACCTGGGCTCGGGCTGTGGGGAGGGAGGGACTGGGAGACGAGGATGGAGAGGGCTTTAGACACAGAAGTGGAGGGAGGGAGAGAAAGAGACAGGGATGGAGGCAGGCAGAGACAGAGACACAAAGAAAGATATAAAGAATTAGAGATGTGCAGAGAGACACTGGGAGAGAACAGAGTTAGACAAAGAGAAAAAGGCCCAGAGATACATAGGAACAGAAAGAAAAATGACACACACACACCTACACACAAAGAATTACAGAAATGTGGGAGAGGTGAAGAGAGACAGGGAAGGATGCAGACAGACGGACGGACACAGAGGTGTGGGGAAACAGAGAAGCAGAGAGAAGAGGGGCTTGGGGAGGTGACAGTGACAGGTGGGCAGCACCTACAAGGCCCAGGGCTGGCCTGGGGAGGGTTCCCACACACCCCGCCCCCAGGGCAATAAGGCAGGGTTGGGAAGCCCAGTCACCCTGGGCCTGCCGGGGAGGCGGGGTGTGTGGTGAGGGGGCACCCCTGCCCGCTCGCCTTCCTGGTGCCTCCCGCTCCGAGACCCAGCCTGCCGCGTCTGCCACCACTGCCAGGCCCCCAGTGCTCCAGCCCCATAGCCCGTGAGTCCAGAAGGGAAGGGAGGGCTCCCCTCCAGGCACCTGCCCTGCTGAGTGTGCCAGGCCTCTGCCCCGGCATCATTTCTCCTTCTGCTCTGTACTTCTTGGGGTGGGGGGATTGTGTCTCTCTGCCTTGATCTGCATCTCCAGCAGCTGCCCCCCAACCTCAGTGTCCTGCAACCCCACCTTCGGTCACTGAGTCCAGCCATCCAGCCCCGCTCCCGCTGGCCAGGGCAGCTAAGGGCACTGGACCTTCCAGTGACCAGCCCTTCTCTGCCTCACTGTTGTTCGAAGGGGCAGGGGGTCCGCAGGGGGGGGGCCAGAAAGATGTCCCAGGCTGAGCCTCAGCAGGGTGGGGGCCAGAATGATGTCCCAGGCTGAGCCCCCTACTGTACCCCAGGTAGCCTTCAAAGGGCTCATATCACCCTGGCGTGGTTACTGAATGGAGCCTGGTTCCCTTTATCCTCCCACCCCAAGTTGCTGGGCCCCAGGTCTCAGGTGGGCAAGAAGGAAAACATTCTCCAAACTGCACCTACGAGGTCCCGTGGCTGATTTAAACAGAGCCAGCCTGTCGCTTGCCCTGGGCAATGCCTTCCCAGCAACTTGGGTGTGAGAGGTTCTAACTGGGATTAGGCCCCTGCAAGGCCACCCTCCATACCAAAGATTTATTTTAAAAGTTTGGAGGTTGGGATGCTTTGTGAGCTAAGGGATTCCTCACACCTGGTTGTTTTTCCCTGGGGGGAGCCGGAGCAGGCATGGGGGAGAGAGAGGGCGAGAACCAGCCCTAAATCTCTCTCCCCATGGAGTGATTTGGCCCCTTGTCCCTCCTTGTTCCCAGAAGAACCTGGGGCCTGCCCTCCCCCACTCCAGGCCATGATGATTCTGCAATTAGTCATGTTTGTTCTGGTGACAGGTACGGTGGAAGATGGAGATGGGCAGGGATCTCCCTCTCAAATCTCTAGGATTCCCAACCCTCTATGTCTAGACAATGATGGGGCTGATATTAAAAATATAGAACAATCATAGGGCATCTGAATGGATATATGAGCCATAACAAGGTCCTGGATGCCCCTTGCCTTCTAAAGGTGTAATCTCTTTAGAGCTAGAATGGGGAGAGGTCAAAGAGGGTCCCAGAGGAGGAACCAGGGCAGCTGGGGTGGTGTGGGAGACATTCAAAGAGCTCAGGAAAGTGGCTACTGACCAACGGGTGTGGAAGGATTTCAATCATTTAATACCCAGCCTGTCCATTCAGTGCGTCCCCGTAGGACACCAGGCTATGGTCCTCCCCACCCCCACATTTCTGGGAGTCGTCTCATGCCCGAGCCCCCTCTTTTGCCCTCACCCTCTCTAGGGCATGTAGGGGGAGAGACCAGGACCAACAAAGGATATGAGTGCTCTCCTCACTGCCAGCCGCCCTGGCAGGTGGCTTTGTTCCAGAAGACACGGCTGCTCTGTGGGACAACCCTCATCGCCCTCAAATGGCTACTGACAGCAGCCCACTGCCACAAGCCATGAGTGCGGGGGCAGGGGCAGGGCTGGGAGGGGGCTGGAGGTGGAGAGATGGATAGAGAAAGGCTTGGGGATGGGGAGAATGTGTATGGGATGGGGAAAGTGGGGTCAGAGATGGGCACTGATGATGGGATTGGGTTGGGATTGAAGATGAAAGGATGAATGATGTTGGAACTGGCATGGTGTTGGGAATGGGGTTGGATGCTGGGCTGGGGATAAGGTTTTGGTGGGAGATGGGGATGAGTTTGGAAGTGGAGCTATGTTTCTTCATCTCGCCCCTTCCCCCTCCTCCCCATGTCACTCTCCATTTCCTGTCTCTCCTTCCCCTTCCATCTCTGACCACCATCTCTCTCACTTCAACTGATATGTAGCTCATCTGGGAGAACACAACCTCCAGTGACGGGATGGCTGTGAGCGCACCCGAGCAGCCACTGAGTCCTTCCCTCACCCAGACTTCAACAGCAGCCTGCCCAACAAAGCACACTGCAATGACATCATGCTGCTGAATATGGTGGCCCCAGCCTTCGCCATCTGGGCTGTGCGACCCACAGCGTGTCATCACACTCTGTCACTGCTGGCACCCGCTGCCTCATTTCCGACTGGGGCACCACATCCAGCCTCCAGTGTAGGGGCTCCAGAGAGGAGCATGATGGGGGCGGGTGGGGGAAGGTGTTTATGATTGTGGAAGGAAATAGGGAACCAGAGGAACCTTCAAAGATGAGATTCATAGTGATACAAGAGGGTGCTACCTGGAGGTGTCAATAGTGGGATAAGTTGAAAGGAAGAGTGGAAAAGTAAGGGATGGGGAAGGCGGAGACAAAAGTTTGGGCCTTGGATTCAGGCAGACATGATGTGCAATTTCAGATCCACAACCTGCTAGTTGTAGGTCCTTAGGCAAGTGGCTTCACCTCTCTGAACCTTGGTTTTCTTCTCTATAAAATGAGAATAATCACATCCACCTACTAGAGCTGGATTAGACATAATGTTAATAGAGCAACTGGTGTAAAGAATTTTACTTGATAGCGTTACTGTTGCTATGGTTACAAGCAGAGAGGTGAGTTGACTGCAAGCAAGAAGGACAGGACCTGGATTCAGAGCAAGGCCCCTGGTTCTCTGCTGGGTTCAGAGCAAGCCCTGCAGTGTGGGGAAGGGGAACAAAGGGATCTAATTTTCCGTACCCCCTCATGTCATTTCTACAGTGCACATACCTGGCGATGTGCCAACATCACCATCTTCGAGCACAAGGAGTGTGAGGACGCCTACCCTGGGAACATCACAGACACCATGGGATGTGCCAGCGTTCGAGAAGAGGGCAAGGACTCCTGCCAGGTCAGAGGGCAGGGCCTGGCTCTCCGATCACATTTCCATTCCCATCTCCAACCTCAACGCCACTTGCCCCTGCAACCCCAAATCCATCTCCACTCCCAGGTCCCATTTCTAACATAAACACAGTTCCCAGCTCCATTCCCAGTCCCACCCCTATTTCCAACCCTAACCATCCCCAAATCAATTTTCAACCCTAACCCCATCTTTTTTCTCACCCATAACTCTAACCTCATCCTCAATCCCATTGCCAACCCCATTTCAACCTCCACCTCACTTCCAACACAATTCTCCCCTCCTCCCTAACACCATGTCCAACCCTTTCCCCTCTCCTGAGGCCTCCCCTCCTCTCTGACTGGTTCTCTTCCTCCCCATCTCCAGGGTGATTCTGGGGGCCCACTGGTCTATAATGGGTCTCTTCAAGGCATCATCTCCTGGGGCCAGGATCCATGTGCTGTCAGCAGAAAGCCCAGGGTTTACACACAGGTCTGCAAATATGTGGACCGGATCCAGAAGACTATAGAGAACAATTAGCCAGGACCAGCTCATCACGGCCCAATCCCCTGATCCCTACTTGGTACCTGTTCATTCTGTTAATAATGAAGCCTGAGCCAGGACCCCTTTATATACTTTTCTGGGGGCCTTCTTGACTATGAGAGATGCTGTACCTTAATAATCAATTTGGAGTTTGGAGTTAGGAGACCTGGGTTCTACTCCTGCCTCATACTAACTTGTGACTCTGGGAGTGAAAATAGTTGTTTGGTTCACTGTTGTACCTCCAGTCTCAGACACAATTCCTGGCACACACCAAGGTTTCAGTAAATATTTACTAAACAAATGAATCTTTTGAATGCTTACTACATGCCAGACCCTGGTCCAAGGGCTTTTAAATGTATCGACTGACGTAATCTTCACAAAACCCTACAAGGTTGGTACTATTATTATTATACCCATTTTGCAGCTGAGGAAACTGAGGCGCAGAGAAACGAAGTCACCCGTTCACGATCACAGAGCCAGCAAGTAGAAGAGCAAGGAATCTGAAGCAAGGTGATTTCTTAACTGACAAGCACTACTACCTTGATTAAGGCTCCATTCCTTGGGACTTCCCTGGTGGCGTGGTGGTTAAGAATCTGTCTGTCAATGCAGGGGGTACGGGTTCGAGCCCTGGTGTGATGAAAACCCAACGCAGCCAAAAATAAATAAATAAATAAAATTTTAAAGGACTCCTTTCCTTATCTGTAAAATCGTGCATGCAAAAGTATGATAGCACACAAAGTCAGTCAGCCTGCACATAGCTAAGACCCAATAAAAGGGAGCTATCATTCTTTTCTTTCCAACCTCTGCAATAGGTAATGGGTAGTTCATCAAGACCTGAGCAGGTCAGAACAGTAGCCACTAACCACATATGGCTATTTAAATTAAAACTGCCTAAAATCAGAAATGTAATTCTTCATCTAGAGGGGTGGTATAGGGAGGGTGGGAGGGAGACGCAAGAGGGAATGGATATAGGGATATATGTATATGTATAGCCGATTCACTTTGTTATACAGTAGAAACTAACACACCATTGTAAAGTAACTAAACTCCAATAACGATGTTAAAAAAATTAAAAAATTTTTTTAATTTAAAAATATAAATGCAATTCCTCAGTTGCCCTCGCCACATATCAAAAGCTCTATAGCCACATGTGGCTGGTGGCTACCGTGTTGGATAGCACAAACGGAGCATTTCCGTCACGGCGGAAAGTTCAACTGAATGGCGCTGTGCTGGACAACCTCTAGAGTTAACTGACTTCTCGCTGGAGTAGATGCTTCACAAATAGTCCAGAACTCAGGGTCTCTTCTGATGTTCTGCTCACCTTGCAGGGGAGGTAGTGGGCACGAGAAGTTAAGAGCCCAGAGCTGGAACTGGGCCTCTGGCTTGTTAAATGGACTTGCTGTGTGACCTCCTGTGAGTCACTGCCCTCTCTGAGCCTCCCATTCCTCACCTGAAATGAGGGAGCTGGCTGAAGTGACATTGATGCCCCTTGTAGCTTTTGGCCTCCTGTGATTCACGGGCCTGTGTGTCACCTGGAGACAGCAGAGGGCAGGAAGTATGGGAAGTGACCACACATGGGCTAGTTGCTGGGACACACAGGACGCTGCTCTGGCCGTGGATGAGGGCTCAAGCACAGAGCACCCCTCTGGGTCTGCATCTTCCTCTTCCCTCTCTGTGTTTTCTTTCCCTTGTTTGTGTGCATCTCTTGTTCCTACTCTTTCCTTCAATCTATCTTACCTCTCTGCCTCCCTCTTTCAGGGTCAGCATTCTGGCTTTTCTCATTATGTCACTCTAGGTATGCACGTCCTTGTTTATTTATTTTCCTCTCTCTCGCTTACAATCACCTATCTCGGACACTATCCCCGCGACCCCCACGGCCCCTGGGGATGTGGCACCCTCTTTCCCCATCTGTGAAGACTTCTTGGAACAGGGACCTGGGGAATCTCCATGAAATCCATCTCTAAAAAGGGTGTTTCGGGCACTGGGAGAAGCCTGTATTCCCGGGCCCCTCCCAGAGCAGGAATCTGGGGCCCAGGTTGGGTGCCAGCCTCACCCAGGGTATAATTAGGGAGAGGGAAAGGGAGGAGGTAAATCCCTGGGGGGAGGGTGGGGAAACGGGCTCTTCGGGGTTAAAAGGGAGGGCCTGAAAGGGGTCCCTGGGCAGAGGATTCCGGCGGCCCACACGGCAGGACTGAGGCTCTTCCTCTCGTCCACGACTCCCAGGTGAGCGGCATGCACCTCACCTTGGTCGGGGTGGGTCGCGAGAGCACAGGTGGGGACCCTTGGGTAGCGGGCAGGAGACTTGTTCCAGCCTTAGTTTCCTTATCTACGGGACGCACTTCGGAGCCTCGAATCCCCAGCCCACCTGTGAAGGTAGGCGAAACCCGAAGCGCTGAGAGGCTGGCAGCCGGGACAGCCCCGGCCGGGAGAGCGCTCCCCTCGGGCGTAGGGAGAGCAGGACGCCAGAGCGGCGTCGTTAGGGTATTTGCGCCCATTACGCCTGTTCAGGCCCCGATCGCCCGTGTGCCCACCCCTGCGTTTGTCGGCCGCAAGTTAAACGGGTCCCCGCGGGCAGGGGTGGCCCAGGATGGGCGGACGGGCGTGGCAGGCTGGGGTCTCTGACCCGGCAAGTGTTTTGAACCGTCCCCCGCCCACCCCCACCCCCCCAGCCTAGGTCCTGGCCATGAGACCCTCACACCTCCACCTCTCCGCCGCCTCCGGCCCTTGGGGCCTCGAGAACCTTCTGCTGCCGCTACTGATGGCGCAACTCTGGGGTGAGGCCGGGGACGGGGCTCGGCGGGAGGCGCCGGACACCGGGGGCGATGGCAGAGTGGGCTCTTATCACCAAGCCCCGCACACTTCTCCCCTTGGGACCCCAGCACTCACCCACAGATCCGGAGAAGTCCAGCCCCAAGTCAGACCCGCCCCTCTTCTAGCTCCGCCCTAGGTATCCCGCCCCCTTCACTCTTCCGAGATCCGTACTCCCCCTTTCTCCTCGCCGCGTCCTTTCCCCGCCCCTTCTTACTTCGTCCGATTTTACCCCAAGTCTTGCCTTAAGAGCCCTCTGCCCTCACCCCTTCTTCCGGCGAGTTGCGTTATTCCCACCCCTACTTTCACCCACCAGGAGCTGCTTTCTATCCCCGCCCCTTCCGCCCCGCCCGCCGTAGCCCCCCCCCCTTCCGCCCCGCCTTGTTGCATTCCTGACCTCTTCGAGCTCTCTGCAGTCCCCCCCGCCCGCCGTAGCCCCGCCCCCTTCCGCCCCGCCTTGTTGCATTCCTGACCTCTTCGAGCTCTCTGCAGCGTCCCTGCTCCTCCAGACCCAACCTGTTAGGTCTCCTTACTCCATTCTTAACCCCGCCTCCTTGCCCTTTCACGCCGTTCTCCGCCCACTTCCATTCGGTTCCTTCAGGATCCCCAATTTCCACACACACTCTCGAGTTCAGGCTGTGCCCCGCCGAAGCCCCGTCCCATGGCCCCACTCGGATCCCACACCCAGTGCTTGCCCTGCTGTCCTGCCTGCTCTGATCTCCGCCTCCTTTCTTTCTCCAGTCGCGGAGGCTCTGCCGCTCCCCGGAAACGACACGCACGCGCGCTCCGTGGCCTCCGGCGCCCCTTGCCCTTACAGGTCGCAGCCCTGGCAGGTGTCCCTCTTCAATGGCTTATGGTTCCACTGCGCCGGCGTCCTGGTGGACAGGAGTTGGGTGCTCACGGCTGCGCACTGCGGGAACAATAAGTAGGGAGAGCTCCTTAGGGACGCTACGGAGGGGCTGTGGAGGCAGGCCCCGGGGAGGGGGCGGGAAGGGCTGGGGTACTTGAGGGTACGGGACTGCCAGCTCGATGTGGGGTCGGTCCTGGAGGGCTTCCTGTAGGAGGAGAGGTGGGCTTGTGCTGTGGCCACGAGGGGGCAGTGTGGTCTTTCTCAGAGTTTCTGGGCCCATCCAGAGCCACTGACCAGCCGATTCTGCTAGGGTTCCATTTAGGTGTAGATAGTTGTGTGCAGCAGACAGAAGTCACGATCTGGTGTGGTTAGGACTTCAGAACTAAAAGAAATTGTTCATCTCATGAGTCCCCACTGAGGGAGGAAGAAAAGGGTAGGTTTACCAAGGTAGACCCTCTGCCCTCAATTCCTGCAGAACTTAGGGACCCAAACACCTGATTGTTCTTCCCCACGTCCCCCCAGATCAGGTCTCCAGCTCCCTTCTCCCCTACCCACGCCTCCCTCAGACCCAGGAGTCTGGGGCCCCAGCCCCCTCCTCCATCAGATCCAAGAATCTAGGCCCCCCAGCCCCGCCTCCCTCAGACCCAGGAGTCCCAGCCCCCAGGCCCCTCCCCTGCCAGGACCCAAGTGTCTATCCCCACCCCACTGCCTGTACCCTCCTTCCCAGGGACTCAGGCTTCAGTCTCAGTCCCAGTGAAGGCTTTGCATCCATAAGACTCTTCCCTCCCCAGGCCTCTGTGGGCTCGAGTTGGGGATGACCACCTGCTGCTTTTCCAGGGAGAGCAGCTCCGAAGGACCTCTCTTCCTATTATCCACCCCAAGTACAAGGACTCGGGCCCCATCCTGCCCAGGCGAACAGATGAGCATGACCTCATGCTGCTGCATCTGACCCGGCCCGTTGTGCTGGGGCCTCAAATCCAACCTCTACGCCTGCCCTATCGCTGTGCCAAGCCCGGAGACCAGTGCCAGGTCGCCGGCTGGGGCACCACAGCCACCCGAAGAGGCAAGAGCTGGGGGCCCTGGGGCCTGTATCTTGGGGAAGGAGGACGAGGGGCCTGGACTCCCGGGCCTGAGGGAGGGGCATTTTGGAGCCTGAGGCCTGTGTTGGGAACAGTCTGGGTATCTGGGCTCCTGGACCCTGGAGGATTGGGGGCCGGACCCCAGGATTACCTGATGTTTTCTCCCATCAGTGAGGTACAACAAGCGCCTGAGTTGCTCCCGTGTCTCTATCCTGAGCCCTGAAGAGTGTGACGTCTTCTACCCTGGCGTGGTCACCAACAACGTGATATGTGCAGGACTCAGCAGGGGTCAGGACCCCTGCCTGGTAGGAACTGGCCAGAGAGGGTCTCTGACTCATGGGAGCAGGATAGGGAGGTTATGGGAAAACAGACATCCCCAACCCCATAGCCACTCCCAGCCCAATTTCATGCCCACGTCCAGCACTATCCCATTCCTACCCCGACATCAACCCCATGTCCAGCTCTACCTCCTTGGGTCCACCTTCTCATGCCCAACCCTGTCCCCAAGTCTACTCTCAAGCCAATCCCCAGCCCTAACCCCCTTCCCACCCCATCCTCAACCACATTCCCATCCTCAAGCCATGCCTAAACCCTTACCCCAGCCCTA
Organism: Lipotes vexillifer; assembly: GCF_000442215.2. Lineage (NCBI taxonomy): Eukaryota > Metazoa > Chordata > Mammalia > Artiodactyla > Lipotidae > Lipotes > Lipotes vexillifer. The sequence continues at coordinate 2,114,082 of NW_006790237.1, read as the reverse complement.
TCTCTAGATCCAGCTCCATCCCTCACCTACCAAGAACTACAATCCCAGCTCCATCAACTCTCCGTTCTCATCCCCCACCCAATGCCCCCAAACCCCAAGTCCGACTCCATCACAACCCCACCCCACCCCCAACCCCAACCCAGCTCCAACCCTACCCAACACCTCCCTTCCCCATCACTACCCCAGCCCCCAAGTGGCAGCCTTTCCACTGGTGTATTTATTTGATCTCTCCTTCCTCCCACCCCCAGAGTGACTCAGGTGGCCCTCTGGTCTGTGATGAGACCCTTCAGGGCATCCTTTCATGGGGCGTTTACCCCTGCGGCTCTGCTCAGCATCCAGCTGTCTACACTGAGATCTGCAAATACCGCGACTGGATAGAGAAAACCATCCGCTCCAAGTGACCCAAAGGCCCTGCAACTGCTTTGCCATCTGCCCTCTTCCTCCTTCCTCCCCTCCTTCCCCCGCAGACAGCTGGACTCTCCCGCTGCCCCACTCAAACTTGTCGCCCATCCACACCTATTAACATCTCTCGTCTTCCCTCATGCCTCCTGCCCACTGCTGTTCTCTGCCCGCGTTGAAGCCAAGATGCAGAACGTGGTGGCAAAATTTTGTTCATGAGAAACGAGGAAGCCGGTGGTCACTAGTCTCTGAGAGAAGTTATCAATCACCCAACCTGGCTCCCTCCACCACTCCCTGATGTGTGACCTTGGGCAAGCCAAGCATCTTCTCTAAACCTCAGTTTCCTCACCTGGAAAATGGGAACAATGAAGTGTGTACCTCATAAACGTGTTGTGAAGAGACTGTAACCTGCGTGTAGATTGCTATGGTAATTGTCATGCAAAAGTACTAACACAGTGGGTAGTGAGCTCTGATTAAATGGCTGACAGGTCCTGGTGGGAATGTGTGTGATTTTGTGTCCTGGGGAGAAAAGCACAGGGGTACCCTACCATCCCAACCCCCCATACCATCCCCATCCCCATCCCTCAGGGCTGATGGGAGAATTACATTCCTCACCCCCCTGTCAAGTTCCATGAAGCACCTCTTAACCACTTCCTTCTTCCCTCCCACTGTTTCCCATGTCTGGGTCCACCCAACACCTGTTCCTCCTGTCCCAGGAGGAACTCGGCTGTCTCTGAGTCATCTGGTACCTTCTGTGCCTTCCTGGGGCCACTGGAACTCAAGGGACCTCATCCTGCATCCATCTCAGCCTCTAAGACCAGAGGACCTCACCCCACTTCAGTTGCTAAGTTTATGCAAAGAAGCCCTCTGAAATTTAGAGGAAATTTTTTGGTTTCTTTGTTAGATCCATCCCCATCCCCTCACCTGCTACTGGCTCCAATTCCAGCTCTACCACGTCTCCATTCTCATTCCCTGATCCGACACCCAGACACCCTAAGTCCAACTCCATCCCCACCCCCATCCCAAACTGGCTTTGAAATTTTGTCCTGAAAATTGGGAGGAGGGCTTCGTGTCCTGTCCCTGAAACTGTCCCTGTGTAAATATTCCCATGCTAGGGGCTATTATACACAGAATCCAGGCAAAGCTAACACAAGTTCCAGTGTCTCCACTTAGCCCAGACTTTGGAGCGGTAACATAAGCAGAACACATGCACGGTAGCAATTTTCCATCCAGCACAGGCTGTTTTGTCCACTCGCACAGCCCTCCCCTTTTCTTTTTTGGCGAGGCTTGTGGGATTTTAGTTCCCCGAGCAGGGATCAAACCCGGGCCCTTGGCAGTGAGGGCACGGAGTCCTAACTACTTTCCTGTTTCCCTTTTCAAACACCTATTTATTTATTTTAAAATACAGTATTTCAGTTTCATTTTTTTTATTTTTAAATATTTATTTATTTATTTATTTATTTATTTATTTATTTATTTATGGCTGCATCGGGTCTTCGTTGCTGCGTGTGGGCTTTCTTCAGTTGCTGTGAGGAGGGGGTACACTTCGTTGCGCAGGCTTCTCATTCCAGTGGCTTCTCTTGTTGCGGAGCACGAGCTCTAGGCGCGCGGGCTTTAGTAGTTGTGGCTCGTGCGCTCAGTAGTTGTGGCGCGTAGGCTTTACAGTGCAGGCTCAGTAGTTGTGGTGCACGGGCGTAGTTGCTCTGTGGCATGTGGGATCTTCCCAGACCAAGGCTCAAACCCGTGTCCCCTGCACTGGCAGGTGGATTCTTAACCATTGGGCCACCAGGGAAGCCCACACCAATTTACTGAGCACCTGTTGTATGGCAGGCCCGGTGCTGGGCGCCGGGAACACAGTGGTGACCACAAGGTCCCTGCCCCACAGAGCCCACAGAAGACCGGGGCACAGGGTTTGAGCAGAGACTACACAGCACTCTTCCGCTGACTATCCCCCCACTCCTATTAGCACACCCAGGAAACATTAATCAGGCTTATCAGCTGAGTTCATTACGCAAGAATCAGAAGCAAAGTAGGTAGGAACTCAAAAACTCGATTCATTTTTAAAGGCAATTCACCCATTCCTTTAGTCACATCATAAATGTTTACTGAGCCATGTCCTATGCCAGGTCTTAGAGATGAATCAGAGTGAGCCCTACCTTCAAGAAGCTGCTAGTCAGGTCAGGAAGCCTTACATTCTTGTCATTTGGGTCTCCATTTAAAGGTCACTTCTTCAAGGAGGCCTTCCAGGATTGCCCTGGCTAAAGGGGTCTCCCCCTGTACCCCTCCTCCCTGGCCACTAGTCCATGGCTCTGTTTATTTCTTTTGCAGCACTTGTTATAGCAAAAATGATCTCATTTATCTGTTTACTCCATAATGGTCTGTCCCCTACTTCCCCTCACCCAGTCAATGTGGGCAGGGACTCTGATTTATTCACTGTGGTTTTCTAAGCACCTGGTCTGTTGCTTGACACACAGAAGGCATTTAACACATTGTTGAATTAACAAATAACACAAATTGATCAGTGTTGTAAAAGAAGGAGGCATAGGGTGCCCCAAGAGGGCCTAAGGACCCCTCCTGAAGGAATCGGGGAAGGCTTCTCAGGTGAGGGGATATGTGCATGGGGTTTTAAAGGATCAGTAGGAGTTCACCAGGAAGAAAATATATTTCTGTAACTCACTGTGGTACTTGAGCAAAAAACTTCTATGCTCTCTCTACCACAGTTATCCCCACTATGAAATAGAGATTGGTTAGACTCTTGTGAGAATTAAATGAGAAAGCATACATGAAATGTTTAGCCAACTGCCTGGCACAGAGTAAACAGTCAATAAAGTTAGCAATCAAAATGTTCTATAGGGCTTCCCTGGTGGCACAGTGGTTGAGAGTCCGCCTGCCGATGCAGGGGACGCGGGTTCGTGCCCCGGTCCGGGAAGATCCCACATGCCGCGGAGCGGCTGGGCCCGTGAGCCATGGCCGCTGAGCCTGCGCGTCCGGAGCCTGTGCTCCGCAATGGGAGAGGCCACAACAGTGAGAGGCCCGTATTTTCACCTCCTAAACCTTCATCGAAAGTCGCTTCGTTTGTAAAAAAAAAAAAAAAAAAAAAAAGTTCTATAAAGCAGTTAGTATGGCACTTAGCACATAGTGGGTATTCAGTCCCTGGTCTCGAGGACTTCTCAGTCTGCAGAGGGTATAAGGCAACTGCAGCCATGGGTAATAGATATTATGATGGTGGCAGTGCAGGGCTCTATAGGTGAGGGACAAACATATTTATTGAATGCCTACCACAGTTGTAAGTGCTTCATACGTGTTAATTCACATAATCCTCCCACAACTCCAGTTATTATTGCTACTTAATAGATGGAGCAACTGAGAGAGGTCCAGTGACTTGCCCAAGGTCACACACTTAATAATTACCAGCATTGAGGTTTGGACCCACATGGTCCAGTTCCACAGTCCATGCTCCAAACCACTAAATCATGGTGAGTTGTACACATTCAAGGGGAGCCCAGACCCAGCCTGATAACCAGGCTTACAGCAACAGAAAGTGGAAGAAGCCTGGAAGTGCCCAGGCTGGAAAAGATGGACTCTGCCTGGAGAAATCAGAGAAGGCTTCCTGGAGGAAGGGGCATTTAGGTTGGATCTTGAAGAATGAGTTGGAGTTTACTGGAAAAACAAAGATGTGGAGAAAGACATTCACTCATTCAATTAACATCTCCTGAGGCCCCCCCCCCCCCCCCCCCCCCCCCCCCCCCCCCCCCCCCCCCCCCCCCCCCCCCCCCCCCCCCCCCCCCCCCCCCCCCCCCCCCCCCCCCCCCCCCCCCCCCCCCCCGCCATGATCCCAGCCCTGAACAGGGTGATGCGAGGGACACAGAGATGAGTCAGATCTGGGCTTGGCCCTCCAAGGGCTGCCCATCTGGTGAGAAGGAGGGATGGGGGAGAGGCAGGAAAGATGAGGTGATGGGAAGGACAGTGGAGGGGAGGAGATGGGTGGAGAAAAACAAGACCATGTTCTCAGGACTTAGCCAAGATATGGTGGCATTAAGAGAATGGGAAAAGTGCTTAGTTCCACCTAGGTTGGGCACCTGGATCCTTGGAGTGGTGAGGATGTGAAAAAAGAAGTAGGTTATGACAAGAATGAGTTAACCCAGTTGGAACCATGCTAGGAGAGGCCTCTGTCCTCACCGAAAGGGGCCCAACCCCCAGTGCAGGGAGGGTTCTGTGGGTGTGTACACATGTGCAGCTCTCTTTGTAGTCTCTGCCGCTCCACACAGTGTTTCTGTCTCTCTTTCCTTATCTCATCCTGCATCCTTCAATGTCTTTATCTCTCTGTTTTGTTTGTTTTTCTTTCTCCCTCTTTCCCTGCCTCCCCCCACCCTTGCCTTCTTTGCTCTGAGTCCTGACTCTCTCTCCCACTCCTTGACTGATTTCTGGGAGGTCCTTCTATGTAAACCTCCAGCCTGCCCAGTGCCTTGGTCCCAGCTCACTGCAGCTACATTCAAGATAAAATTGCATCTACCCCAGGACTCCACCTTAGGGATCTTCCTCCTTTCCCTCTTCCTCCTCCAGGCCACAGAATATCCTGTATGTAGATGCTGTAACCAGAAGTCAGGGTAACTGAGGGCTCCTCCCTCTCGTGAACCCCAGAAGGACTATACAACCCAGAGCCCGTCCCCCATTTAGCGGGATTCCCTGATGCTGCAGGCCACCAGCTCATCCTGACAAGTGGTCTCTCTGTGCTGTCTTCCTTCCCAAGGCCCCCAGGGAGGAGGCTTCCCCCTCCCCCTGGGGTATTTCCCAACCCAGATTAATCACCGGGGCGGCCCCAGGGAGGAGGAATATAGTATGATTTACCGTAGAGAAGCACAGACTTGGACAGCAGGCTCGAGGACCAAAGCACCCTGGAGGTCATGAGGCTGGGATTCATCTGTGCTCTGCTTTCTCTCCTGGAAGGTGAGGTTCCTGCCGTCCTGCCATCATGCTGCCCCTCCATGGTCCCCCAGAGCCAGTCTACCATGCTCTTTGTCGCCCAGGCGTCCACTCCTGCCCTCTAGGCATCCCAGCATCTGTCCCCAGCCCGCCCCCCCGCCTCTTCACCAACCCTTCTGCCGCTCACCTCAACCCCAGGGCAAAGCTGCGCAGACACCCGAGCCCCCCAACTCACAGCCCTGGCAGGTTGGGCTTTACTTCCTCACCCGACTCTTCTGCGGGGCGACCCTCATCAGTGACCGCTGGCTGCTGACAGCTGCCCACTGCCGCAAGCCGTGAGTGACCTGGGCGGGCCACTCTGGGGAGGGCCTGGAGGTCAGGAAAGGGAGAGAAGGCAAGGAGCCTCGCAGAGGAGGGAGGGAGCTGTGGGCCGGAAGGGCTGAGCCTCCATTTCTGTTCCCCAAAGTTCAACTCTTTAGAATGACAAAATGCCCACTCTCCAAATTCTAGCGTCCAAAAGAATCTGTTGCTAAGAGTGTAAGTTTTGCAACGTAGGCTCTTAGAAGCCTAGACTCTGACCCAGAAAACCCCAGAGCTGTAGAATCCTAAACTCTTGGATCCAGGAGATGTTACATTAGCTTCACTAAATTGTAGAATCCTAGATTCAGAGACTGGTAGACTCTGAGAAGCCTGGAGCAGCGCTGTCCAATGGAAATATAGCCCCAATCACAGAGGAAAGTTTAAGTTTTCTAGTAGACACATTAAAAAAGGTAAAAAAGAAATGAGTAAAATTAATAATAGATTTAACTTGCCATCTCAAAATATTATTTCAACATGTAATTATCAATTTTAAATATGTATGAATGACATAGTTTAGTCTTTTTTTTTTTTTTTACACTAAGCCTTCGAAATCAGACATGTATTTTACAAGTATGGCATAGCTCAATTTGGACTAGCCACATTTCAAGTGCTCAATAGTTGTGTTGGATAGCGCAACCCTCGGATCTTAGATTCAAACTGTTCTAGCTAGGTTCATTGAGCACAGAAGCTTATAGTCTTAGAATCTCTGAATTACAGTACCCTAGAATACTGTGATCCATAGAATTCTAGAATCTTGAACCAAGAGAATTCTAGAAGCTTATATTCATACATGTCTAGAATCTGGTGGATTTAGTATCCCAGCATGCTATCATTCGAGATTTCTAAAATCCCCCAAGTTTTAACCAAGAGAATTCGAGAGTTTCAAACTATTCGAGTCCTAATCCTTACATTTCTAAAATCAAAGATTTCTAGAATTCTAGAATGATGAAATTCTTGCCTTATTATCCCAGAATATTAGAATTCTAGGTTCTTTGTTTCCTAGATTTCATTCAGATAATTAAAAAATCCTAGACATTTATTTATTTAATTTTGGCTGAGCCAGGTCTTGGTTGAGGCATGCGGGATCTTTGTTGCACCATGAGGGTTTTTTTTTTTTTTTTTTTTTTTTTTTTTTTTTTTTAGTTGCAGCATGCAAACTCTTAGTTGTGGCATGCACGTGGGATCTATGGGATCTAGTTCCCTGACCAGGGATCAAACCTGGGACCCCTGCACTGTGAGCATGGAGTCTTAGCCACTGGACCATCAGGGAAGTCCCCCAAGTCCTAGACTTCTTGATCCAGAGAAATCGAAAACATTAGAATCTCGAATTCATAAGATTCTAGAACCTGGGCCTCATAGAATTCTAAAATCGTGGATTTCTAAGGTGTTAGAATCTTAGAATTCCAGAATCTTAGATTCTGGGCATTCTAACAGAATTCTAGAATCTACCTGATGCAGAAATCCTTTTTATATTATCTGGGGAAAGGGGCCATCCCTCCTGTTTGAAGTTCTTCCCTCTAGGAATGAAGCACAGAGGCTATACAGGATGCTGTGTGAGAATTTCCCACCACGCATCACTCTATGCTGGAGCCTCTTTTAGCTCAGGCCTGTACATCAGGCTAGGAAAACAATGTTCAGATTTCAGCCCCAAAGACAAAGAAAGGGAGAAGCAGAAATATGGAGGTACAAGAGATTCAGGAACAGGGACAAGTTGGGGCTGGGAGGTGGGGTTGGGACCGGTTTCCCAGACACAGAACCAAGGCAACAAGGTGACAGAGAGGGGAAAGGTAGAAATAACACCTCATACTCCTCAAACCCTGAGTTCTCAGTCATTAGCCTCGTCCCTAATGTCAGAGTCAGAGTCTGGGGGATGGACATATAGACCCCTTGAGGGTCCCCAGCTCTCCAGGGCATGAACCCAGAGCAGGACAAGTGGAACTGGACTGGGACTGCAGTGAGGGGGCTTGAGGCTAGACCTCAGGAAGAAAGGCATTGAGAGATGAGGGATTTGGCAGACAGGAAAAGCCTAAGCCTACAGATGACCCCAACTTGGGGATTTTCCATATCCCACCCCTTCCATACACACACACCAAAACACACAGAGCCACTCCCTACAGAAACCACCAGACCTGTGAGGGTGGGGGTGTGTGTCTGTTTTGGGGTGGCAGGTGGAGCCTCCACCTGTCTCCATGGTTCCAGGGGACTCAGGTCACCACTAAGGCTCCAGGTGGGGCAGAGAGGAAGGTGGTTTACTTGACATGGGGCTAGGAAGAGGTGTGAGCTTTTGGGAAGAGCTACAAAGTTAGAGGCAGACAAAGAGATGGAGTAGGAAGCAGGGGGCCAGAGAGGGTGTGTGGCTTGTGGAGAGTCACATAGCATCCTGGTGGACAGAAAAAAGAGGGCGGGGCTGAGAAGACACCTCACCTTATCCCACCTTGACCTCTGGGACCTTTCCAACAGGTTTCTGTGGGTCCGACTCGGGGAGCACCACCTCTGGAAATGGGAGGGTCCAGAGCAGCTGTTCTGGGCCACAGACTTCTTCCCTCATCCTGGGTTCAACCAGAACCTCAGTGCCCAAGACCACAATGATGACATCATGCTGATTCGTCTGCCCAGGAAGGCATTTCTGGGACCTGCCGTGCAGCCCCTCAAACTCAGCCGGACCTGCGTCTCCCCAGGCACCCAGTGCCTAATCTCAGGCTGGGGGGCCACATCCAGTCCTAAGGGTACAGCCTTGTCCACCACACACACCCTATGTTTCATGCCAGGGCTCTGAATCCCCTCTCTTTTTCTGTCTCTGCTTTTTCATCTCTATGTTCTATCTATCTATCACCTATCTATCTATCCATATATTTCATCAGATCTAAATGCTATAAATTATAAGGTGCATCATTATTCTACAACCCGCTAAAAACGAGAAAAGGAAAAAAGGTCCCATCTATCCTTGTATGACATCATTTACTGGAAGGCACAACCTGATTTCAGAGATGTTTAAATGTGAAAATATATGCATCTTAGAATTGAAATAAGGTCTACGTCACTCAGAATCACAAATCAGCAAATCCATTAGTCAAATTTGGCCTCCCACAGCAGTACTGGTTTGCAAAATGTCTTGAAAAAAAAATAAAAACCCTCAGTTTGTTGCTGCCAACATTTAAAACCTGAGAGATTTTACATCAAAGCCAAGTTTCTGGATTCGCTTGAAAAATTCAAGACTGGCAAGCTGGGTTCATATTTCTAAACTAATGACCATTGTTGGGCGGAATCAGTGGAGGCTGCCCCCTTCAAACAAGATGCAGGTTCTGTGGTCCACTGCAGTTCACCCCAAGGGCTGCTGTTTCCCC
>NW_006790237.1:2096037-2104842 GCF_000442215.2 Lipotes vexillifer | reverse complement strand
TTCCCTACAAGACCCCCTCCCCGCACTTTCCCTCTGTTTCTGTCTAGTCTCTCTAAATCTGTATCTCTGTCTCTGTCAGTGACCATCTCCCTATAAATGTCTCCTCCCCTTTATCTCACTGCTTTCTCCCTGGATATCTCTGGGTCTGTTTCTCCCTATTTCTTCATTTCCTCCTCTGAGAATCTCTTTCCCCTTAAGAGGTCTCTATCTCCTGCCAAGGTCCCTCTTTTTCTCTGGGTGAGTTATATACGTATCTCTCCTTGTCTCTTGACTCTCTGCGTCTCTGTCTCTCTCTCTCTCTCTCTCCCTCTCTCTCTTTGGCCCTCTCCCCATCATATCCATCTGTTTCTCTTCCATGCTGTGATTCTGTTGCTTTGTCACTTCCTCTTGTTCTCGTCTTTGAGAGTCTTATGCTGTGGCTCCGTGGGTCCATCTTAGGAAAGTGCAGGGGGCGGGGGTGCTGAGTGTGCTGGAAACAGCTGCTGATCTTTTATGGACCTCCTTCCCCAACAGTGCAGTACCCACTCACGCTACAGTGTGCCACCATCAGCATCCTGGAGCCCAAACTCTGCCAACGGGCATATTCAGGCCACAACTTCTATCGCATGCTCTGTGCCGGCCTTTGGGAGGGCGGCCGGGGCTCCTGCCAGGTGAGCCCTCCTCTGGGAAAGAGAGGGATGGGTATCCTGTGGGGATTCCAGAGTCCTGGGGGAGAAGGGAGTTGGGGCCCCAGACTTCCTGGATCAGAGCAAGGAAGGAGCTGGGAAACCTGGGTCTTGGGAGGGGGTGGGACCAGGGCCAGGATTCCTGGATCTAAAGGAGGAGGCGACTGGGGGTTGGACTCTGTGTCCTGGGGAAAGAGCGGTCCACAATGCTAGGTCCTAGGGGGAGGTGGGGGCCATGAGCTTTTACTCCTGGGTCTGAGGGAGGAGGGACTGGAGACCTGGACCCCTGGGTATTGTAGGAGGAGGGAAGTGGGAGCTTCCTGAGAGGGAGAAATTGCCTTGTGTCATGTCCTGAGTAGACTGGCCTAACAGTTTCTCTGCTTTTCTTCTGCGCACAGGGTGACTCTGGGGGCCCCCTGGTTTGCAATGGGGCCCTGGCGGGTGTGGTGTCTGGGGGCTCGGAGCCCTGCTCCAGACCCCAGCACCCTGCTGTCTATACTAGTGTGTGCCACTACCTGGACTGGATTCGAAAAACCATGGAGGACAACTGAGACCTCGCGCCTTGGAGGAAAGGAGGGTGGGCGCAGGGTAGGAGGGTTTGCCAGACTCCAGCCTCAATGGTCTCCGCCTTTGGCTTCGGCTGGTCTGGAGACGCCTTCTGGATATTCAAGTTCCCAGCTTCCGGATATTCAGACCCTGGCCCCCGCGAACTATAGAGCCGCGCCCCCTTGAAAGGAGTGGAGAGACACCTTCGCCCCTCTTGGCCCCATATCTATGACGTCACCAGAACTGCCACAGCCCCCGTGGAATGGCATCACCTTTGGCTCTACCGCGGTAAAGACATCCACTGAATAGCTCCTCCCTTCCGAGCTTTGGCCAATGAGATTTCCCCTCTGGACGCTACCCCTTGTGGCCACGCCTCCTTCGTCATAGATCCAGCCTCGTGACTTCACGGGAGGGTAGCTTCCCCCACGTGGAACTCAGGCAGTGTGTCTCTGCCCCGCTCTGGTCCCGTTCTAGGCGTGTCCAGGGTTTGAACACGTTCTAGGAGTGTCCAGGGTTTGAATCCTGGCGGGGGCCTGACCGGGAGAAGTTGGGAGAGATTCTCTGTCCCGTCCGATCCAAGGGATGATTTTACATTAAACGTGCGGAGCCCCGCCTTCCTACTGCCTGTTTTGTGAGCTAAAGGATGGGGAACGGGTGGGCGGTGGAGGGCAGACAGGGAACCACCACTGCGTTGCAATTCCCCATAAGCCCCGAGTAGGTCCTGCCTAAGTCAGTCTCCATCAGCCCTATTGCAGCAAGGCTCCTGGGTTCTGCTTGGGCTGGTCCCATCGCCCCCAGGGGAAGGGGAAACCAGGTCACGGCGCCTCCCAAACCTGCCTGTCCGGAATCTGCCAGTCCGCCCTCAGAAGTCGGGACCAAGAAGACTGGCTTGTCTTCCATTCCAGGTTACTGGCAGCCCCCTCCTCCCACAAAAACCCAGGCTCCAAATCACTCCTTCCAAAAAGACTTACGAATCCAGCTGCCAGCCCCTCCTCCCCCAGACCTCAAATCCGGGCCTCCATCCCCCTCCTCCCTCAGACCCAACAGTCCCGGGCCCCAGCCCCCTCCCCCCTCAGAGCCAGGAGTCCAGGGCCCCACTCCCATCCTCCCTCAGCTCCAGGAGTCAGGGGCCCTCACCCCCTCTTTGCTCGGACCAGGATGTCTGGGCCCCCAGCCATTTCTGTTTCAGACCCAGGAGTCAGAGCACTAAGCTCCTTCACTCCCAGACCTCAAGAGTTAGAGATTCCATAGTGGCTGTATCAATTTACAAGTATGGACACCAAGGGGGGAAGAGGGGAGGCTGGTGGGTTGAATTGGGAGATTGGGATTGACATATATATGCTAATATGTATAAAATAGATAACTAATGAGAACCTGCTGTATAGCACAGGGAGCTCCACTTCGTTGTACAGTAGAAATTAACACAACATTGTAAAACAACTATACCCCAATTAAAAAAAAAAAAAAAGTTAGAGATTCCAGCCCCTCCTCCCTCAAGATTCTCCGTTCAGCCCCTGAGCCTCTCCTCACTCATAACCAGGGTTCCAGTTCCCTGCGGCTCCGCCGGCCCCAAATGGAAGGAGTTGGATTAGGAGGCTGGTGGTCCCAGTTAAGAGGCTCCGGAATCTTGTACCAGGCAGGCAGAGCTGAAGAACAGGGTGCTCTTCCTCTGGATCCGAATCAGTAGGTAACCCCGCCCCCTGAGTTCTGTGAGGTGAGAGGCCAAAGTTCTCAGACACAGGCATCAGGCCCCTGAGCCCCCTCCTCCAGGGCCCAGGACCTCAGCCTCAGATCCCTTCCTCCTTTGAGGCCCAGGAATCCGCACCGCAGCCCCTGCTCTCCAAGACTGAGGAATCCCAGCTCCCAGTTCCCTTTCCCTTCAGACCCGGGCGTCTGGGGATCCTAACTCCCTCCTTCCTTGGAATGTAGGAATCCAGCCCCTGAGCTCCCAGCTCCTCAGATTCAGGAACCTGGGGCCCCATCCCGTTCTTCAGAGCTAAGGATCTGGGTCCCCAGCCCCTTCCTCCAGCGGGACCCAGAAGAACTGCTCCAGAAGCTCTGCTTCCTTCCCAATCCCAGATCCCTAGGATCTCTAGGATCCCTAGGATCTCAGCCCTGTCCTCTCTGTCTCCCGGACCCCACCATGGGACATCCCACAGCTGCTGCAGAGTCTGGCTCTCGATGTTCCCGCTCTTGCTGTTGGAATCCCGGGCAGGTGCGGGGCGGAGGGGGGGGCCCGGAAATCATCCGTGGAGCACCTGAGCCTGTGGGAATTCCATGGTGGTGGCTAAGAGGGTGCATGTGGTGGCATGTGGGGAGATGGGAAGCACGCAATTACGTGTGGGAGCTTCTGTGGCATGGCTGGAGGCACGGGGCACGTGGCAGCAGGTAGGAATGTGTTGAGTTCTGCTGGTATCGCATGAGTGCACTAAGCCAGCAGGGCTGCCTGCTGAGGGGCACAGATACACACAGGAGTATACAGGGCATGTGGACACATGCTCAGGTGTGTGACTCTGTGTGTGATGACTCACGGGCTTCCATGAGTGCACATGTGTATCTGTGTAGCAGCATGTGCAAGCTGGGAGGCAAACACCAGAGGGTGTGTGTGTGTGTGTGTGTGTGTGTGTGTGTGTGTGTGTGTGTGTGTATCCGTTTGAAACCACAGTGGTTTTCCTAGCCCCTGCACTGACCCAGTGGATGGCTATCCAACCCTCTCTCTCCTGCTGCAGGACACTTGAGAGCACAGGAGACCGAGGTGCTGGAGGGCCAGGAGTGCAGGCCCCATTACCAGCCCTGGCAGACAGCCTTGTTCCAGGGTGTCCAGCTAATATGTGGGGATGTTCTCATAGATGACAACTGTGTCCTCACAGCAGCCCACTGTAAAAAACTGCGAGTGGATTCCAGGGGCAGAGGTGGGCTGGAGCCTAGGGCAAGAGAGGGCTGGGGCTTTGCCTCAGGAGGCGAGAGCTGGGGACTGGGTCTCCGAGAATGGAGGTCTGAGAGAAGAGGGGACTTGGACTCCTGGGTCTTAGAGAGGAGCGGGCTGGGAGCCCTTACCCCTGCCTGGGTCCCAAACTACCCCCATCATTACAGGAAATACACAGTCCGCCTGGGAGATCACAGTCTGCAGAATAAGAACACATTGTGTGTTCCTAGTGCCCAGGGTGGTGACTGGTATACGGTATGTGTTCAATAAACATTTGTTGAAAGAATGCATGGATGAAAGAATGAAAGCATCCCTCCTTCAAAGAGTTGTTGTGAGGGTTAAATGAGATTGTGGGCCTCTAGCTTCTGGCACATAGAGGTACCAGACAGAATTTTTTCCCTCTCAAGTCTATTCTTCAAAGGTTAATAAGAAAGATTAATTCCACTGTCAATCACCAATTCAACACTTATTTTGTGAGCATCTGATATGCCCCAGGTACTGTGGTGTACAAAGCCTTATGGAGTTGCATGCTAGGTGGGGAAATAGACAATAAACAAATACATATAAAATGAAATATTAGGTAGAGTCAAGTGCTATAATGGAATATCATAGGGGCAAAGAGAATAGGGAGTGATGGAGATGTGGTGTTTGGGGGTTTATTTATTTATTTTTTTAAATTTTTTTTGCAATACGTGGGCCTCTCACTGTCGTGGCCTCTCCCCTTGCGGACACGCAAAGCTCAGCGGCCATGGCCCCGCGGCATGTGGGATCCTCCCGGACCGGGGCACGAACCCGTATGCCCTGCATCGGCAGGCGGACTCTGCAGGCTCAACGGCCGTGGCTCACGGGCCCACCCGCTCCACGGCAGGTGGGATCCTCCCAGACCGTGGCACGAACCCGTATGCCCTGCATCGGCAGGCGGACTCTCAACCACTGCGCCACCAGGGAGGCCCGGGGTTTATTTTTTAAGATTTTTTTTTTTTTTTGATATGGACCATTTTTTTGAAAGTCTTTATTGAAGTTGTTACTTTATGCTTTGGTTTTTTTGGCCCTGAGGCATGTGGGATCTTAGCTCCCCGACCAGGGATCAAACCCACACCCTTTGCATTGGAAGAAGTCTTAACTACCGGACTGCCAGGGAAGTCCCGAGATGTGTTGTTTTAGTTAGAATAGTCAGGGAAGGCTTCTAGGAAGAGGTGATATTTGGAAGAAGTAGGATTTAGCTGAAATTGAAGACCTGGTGGTCTGGGAATGGAAAGATTAGAAAGGGTCGAGGTGTCCCCAGGGGACACCTTAATTTGAAAATAACTCAGGGCAAGAAACAGAAGGTAGGGTCCAAAGGTCCTTCTTTAGGTGGAGAAAAAGAAACAGCAGGGGCCATGGCTTTGTTTCATGTGGTGAGAAGTGATGTGCCCTGTGAAGTGTGTCAGAAAACCCCGTGCAGCTGTGGATACACAGAAGGGAGGTTAGATACAGACAGGGATGGAGGGGAAAGTGTTGCTGTCTCTGGGAACTTGCAACCTCTGCCCCCTCAGAGAATTTTCCTGACACCCTCAACTGCACAGAAGTAGAAATTATTCCTCAGAAGCACTGTGAAGATGCCTACCCTGGGCAAGTCACAGATAGTATGATCTGTGCACATGAAGGCAGTGCGGCTGATACATGCCAGGTGAGTGACTTCTGAAAATCTGTTCCTCTCTCATTTGCCCTGTAGAGACTGGAGGCTTGGCAGTGAGGTGATCCCCAAGAGTCAGCACCCCTACCTCTACAGAGTGGGAAGCAGGTTCAGAAAAGGCACACTCTCCCTGCAGGTTACACAGCACAGGAATCAGAATAATTGAACTGTCCTTGTGGTTTTCTTGGGAAGGCTTGCCTGCAGGGTGGGGTGCAGGGACAAGGTGGGGATTAAAGGGAGTGAGAGGATAAGTCCATGAAGGAAAGAGTCTGAGTCTAGAGGGTGCGCAAGCCCCCTGCCCTATTTCTCAGTGTCAGTGCCTGGAATTTGTGCTGACTTTACCGATGATCAGGTAGTCAGCTATTTTTCTTCGAGTCCTGACTGGGTTCCCTAGCATGATTGCTTTCTCCTATGATTGGTTCCTTGGGGAGCAGTGCTGTCTTCCCAGCTGGCCAGGGAATGGCGCCATTGACTTCGATACTCCCCCAGTGAGCTCCCCAACCCCAAGGTGACACATCTTGAGATCTGCCATAGATATAACCCTCTCTTTCCTATTGGTTGCAATAGGAGTCCTCACGGCTCCCCTTGGATTTGTCCCCTTCATGGAAGCCCCACCCCCTTTGCTTATTATTATTGGTCCCTTAGAGTGAGGGACAGCTGCTGCAGGACAGCAAGATACCAGTTCTCAGGTGTGATCATGAGCTGGAAGATGAGTCATCTAGCAAAGGATCAGGACATAAGTCTGTGTGCAAAGGAAGTATGAAGCTGGGTGTCTGGGTGGGGCTTAGGAACAGGACTAAACCCAAAGGGCACGAGAGGACTGGGGATTTGGGGCTCTCGTCAACGTGGGGGCATGCATCATTAATAACAAGCCTATGGGGTTCCGAGTTCATTTTTAGCCAAAAGAGATTCTGAGCATATGTGACAGTGTCCCAGGGAAACTTCCTTCTCAGATTGTGGGTTTGTACCATGGTTAGACTATGGGCAATCGTCAGCATTCGAATTCTGACCTTAGCTGTTGATTTTGCACAAGGGTTCTAACTTCTTTTAAACGTCCCTTTTTTCATCTATAAAGTGGGGAAGACAGTCCTCACTTGGTCCCGTGAGACGAATAGAGATGTGGTTTGCAGGGCATCCGACACATCACATAGTAGATGCGTAAGAAATGGAAGCTGCCTCATTCCTGGTAGGATGAGGTAAGGCAGCCGATATTATTTAATTCTTTCACTTGCCTTGAGCAGTAGATTTTGCTTTCCTCCACTTGAGAGAGGGGCAGAGTGAGGCTTGGAAAAATTAAATCACTTACCTGAGATCACGAGGAGAGCAACTAGGGTTGCTCAAACCTGGGTTTGTCTGACTTGTGAGGTCAAGTTCTTCCTATCACGCCCTGTGGCTGAATGGCTCAGGGAACAAGGAACGACTGGGTTGTTGACTGATCTGTGGATGACAGTGGTTTGCAAACTAGAATTTATTTAAATACCTCCTACACTCCCTGGTTTGGGCTGGGTGCTTATAAAAACACCTTTGAACACCAGACACATTTCCTCTGCTTGTGAAGACCAGTGTTTAGCAATAAAGTCAGATTAAATAGTCAAGAACACAGAAGGACAGGGGCTTCCCTGGTGGTGCAATGGTTAAGACTCCACACTCCCAATGCAGGGGGCCCAGGCTTGATCCCTGGCCCGGGAACTAGATCCCACATGCATGGCACAACTAAGGAGCCTGCCTGCCGTAACTAAGACCCAACACAACCAAAGAGACCCCACAACAGAAAGACAGATATGCCAGACTTCCCTGGTGACACAGTGGATAAGAATCCGCCTGCCAACGCAGGGGACATGATTCTGAGCATATGTGACAGGGTCCCAGGTCCAGGAAGATCCCACATGCTGCGGAGTAACAAAGCCTGTACGCCAAAACTACTGAGCCCACATGCCACAACTACTGAAGCCCATGCTCCTAGAGTCCGTGCTCCACAACAAAGAGAAGCCACTGCAATGAGAAGCCTGAGCGCCGCAATAAAGAGTAGCCCCTTCTCACAACTAGGGAAAGTCTGCGCGCGGCAACAAAAACCCAACGCAGCCAAAATAAATAAAAAATTAAATCTTAGGGCTTCCCTGGTGGCGCAGTGGTTGAGAATCTGCCTGCCAATGCAGGGGACACGGGTTCAAGCCCTGGTCTGGGAAGATCCCACATGCCGTGGAGCAACTAGGACTGTGCGCCACAACTACTGAGCCTGCACGTCTGGAGCTTGTGCTCCGCAACAAGAGAGGCCGCGATAGCGAGAGGCCCGTGCACCGCGATGAAGAGTGGCCCCCACCCGCCGCAACTAGAGAAAGCCCTCGCGCAGAAACGAAGACCCAACACAGCCATAAATTAATTAATAATTAATTAAAAAAATTAAATCTTAAAAAAAAAAGAAAGAAAGACATATATACCAAGCACAGCAGAAGAGACATTCTGGTGATTTAGGAGTGAATAGCAGGGCTCCAGAGTAGCGTAGCTACTTTCTTCTTTTTAACAGTATGCCGAGGAGGCAGGGGGCTGAAGAGAGAATCCAGGAATGAAGATTTGGACAACAGATAACAGATTGGAAGTCTTGCCAAAATTCCTCTCTTTGGGAAGCCAGGAGGGAAAGATACAGATTGCTGGCTCACGGTGCTGGTGAGGTCGAGTGGCCTAGCATCTGCCCCTACTTGATTTGGGAGCCCAAGTCAAGAGGGTTGACACACCTCACGGCTGGGGTCCCAGAGTGGAATTAGTGGGGTCGGGGGTCCGAATTCTGGGGTCTGATTTGGGATTTGTTGAGAGTAAGTGTCTCAGAAGTTTTGGGGACTTCACTTGTATTTATTTATTTTTCTTTCACTTGAATTTAGTTAGTGTGGGATCAACTGTATGATGTTAAGTGGTGAACTTTATTTTAGTGTGTGAAAGGAAGTATGGAGTCGGGTGGGGTATGGAGTTGGAAAAGCGAAGGTGGGGTGAGGGAAAGA
>NW_006790237.1:2090540-2096027 GCF_000442215.2 Lipotes vexillifer | reverse complement strand
GGAAAGAGTTTGGCATGGAAATGGGATGGGATTTCATGTAGAAATTGGGCTGTAGATGAGAGTAGGGCCGGGACTGGAGTCAGAGTGTTGGGATTGGTGTGATTGGTGCATGTGGTCAGGTTTGGGACATTCAGTGTTTGGGTCAAGGTTGAGTTTGGGTTATGGTTAGGGATCCAGGGTTTGAGTCAAGAGTCAGGGTTAAGGTTGATGGAGGGGTGGAATCTAGCCTGAGTTGATATTTGGAGGCAGGAACTTGGTCAGGAACTAGATTCCAAGTTGAGGTAAAAGTTTAGAATTGGTCAAGGATATAGCAGAATTGAGGGTTAGGGTTGGGTAGGACTTAAGGTTTCGGGTTAAAACTCAGGCTTCCATCAGTATTGGTGTTGAGCCTTTAGTATATGTGTCTTCTAGCATCAGACACCAAGCTTGGTCAGAATTCAGAGTGAAACCTATGTGCTACCTTTTTAAATTTCTATAATTTGACTGTATCCTTTATCAACGTTAGGGGTGGATGAGAAGATAGACTACCATCTTTCAGTATGCTTGTTTATTCTGTTTCCCATACAACATTGTTTAGTTTTGGAATATGTGTCATGTGATATTCAGGCTTATAATAAAATAATTGTATTATTAAATTGTGTTATTAAAAAAAAACGATTGGTGTTGAGAATTGTGTCAAAGTAAGGGTTGGAGTTAGAATTATGCATGAAGTCCCTGGATTCTCTCTTCAGACCCCTGCATCCTCAGCATTCTGTTAAAAAAGAGGGAGGTCTTTTTCACCCTCCCATAGGCACTTGATCATATCCAGCTACGTCTTCTCAATGAATGGGTACCACCATCCGTCAAGCAAGAGACCTTGAAGCCTTAACATCTGTCTCCCTCACCACAACTTCCATTCAATCCATCACCAAGCCCTGTCGATTATCCTAAATGCATCGTGAATCCATCCACTTATTACCATCTTCACCTCTCCAGTGGCTTTACCCAAGTCATCATCTCTCATCTGAACAATAACAATAGTTTCCTCATGTCTCCACATCCCCTTAAAATCCCCTTCATATAGCAGCCAGAAAACACAAATCTTGTTATGTCACGCCATCACTCTACTTGACCATCTGCGGTGTTCTGGCTTGGTCCACCAGCCACTTCTCTCCCCAGTCCCAGGAAGGCTTCCACCATTCCAGAGTTCACATCCAGAAGGGGCAGCATCTTGATGAAGGAGAAAAGAGAATTCTTCTGGTCTTTTTTTTTTTGGAAATAAGAAAGCATGCATCACATGCATCACATGTTCATTTCTAAACCAATCCCTGGCAGGCAGAAATGGCTTTTCTGCTTGGTGCAGTAAAGTTTACAATCATGATGAGGATAAAAGATTATCCAAACAAAATTGGGGCTCTGACAGAAAGACAGAAGGAATGAATGTTTGAGTAGGCAACAATAATGTCTGTTATGGGCCAAACTATGGGACAAAAATAGAGTTGGGCTAGGGGTCAGGATTGAGGTAAGATTTGGGCTCAGGACTGAGGGACAAATCACGTTCTGGGGGTCTGATTTAGAAGCTGGGGTCAATTCCGCTTTTAGGAACTTGCCTTCAAGTATAATGGTTCCCATCTCACTCAAGGTAAACACCAAAGTCCTACACTGATCTTTAAGGTCCTATGTCATCCTAGTCCTATTATCTCTCTGACCTCATTACCTGCCCTTGTCCCCCTGCTCATTAGAACATTCTAAGCATGCCTCTTGCCTAACTTATCTGCCCATTTTCTCTGCCTAGGACTCGCTACCCCCAAGTAGCTACATGGATCAATCCACCATCTCCTTTAGGATTTTGTTCAAATGTCATGTTCATGTGGAACCTTCCTAATATTATAATCCCAGGGGTCCCCGAGAGTGGAGGAAACCAATAACTCCCTATCCCTCATCCCTGCTCTTTTTTAAAACTTTATTTATAGAATACAGTAAACTATCCTTGGTTTAGAACAGTGCCCAGATAATTAAGAAGCCAGGAGCAACTCTAAACCTATCACTCAGCTTTTGAAGGTACACGATGACTCAGACAATCCCCATGATATTCTTTCTTGTTCCCAGGTTCTCCACATGACGTCTCTCCTTTTTCCTTTTCAATGCACATTTCTCTCAGTCTTGTATTTTTAATGCAGAGCTTTTGCTCTGAAAAAGCACAAACTGCAACAAAGCAAGTCGATACTGCCTAAAATATTAGATGTGAAAAATAATCACGGGTGACTGCTTGGTTTACCTTGAAAATATTCTGCGAATAGAGTTCTACTTTCTGCTCATTATTAGTTGCAAGGTGACTCTGAAATAAATACAGGTCTGTTACTTTCTCATACAGTCTTGTGGTGTGACAAAGATGTTTTTTGACCCTCTGATGCATAATAGTAAGTTGCAGGCACATAGGAATTATAAAATATATTTATTAAATGATTGTTAAATGGCTGAATGGTGGCATTGATTTAAATACCCTCTTCCCTGCTTTTATTTTTCTCTGTAGTACTTACCAACATCCAACAAACTATATATTTTATATATTTATTTTTGTATTCACCGTCTCCACCCACTAGAACAAGAGGCTGTATGAAGAAATTTTTGTTTGCTTTGCTGACCACAGTGTCCCCAGGAACCAGAATAACTGCTGGCACAGAATATATGCTAGGTAAATATTGCTTGAGTGAACACGATTAGCGAAGATGAATGTACAAGGAATGTACAACCCAGCATTATTATAATTAGAACTATCCAAAAATACTCCAGTTTGAAACAGATTACATAAGTCAGGGTACAACTATAGTATGGAATGTTACGCAACCATTAAGAAGGAAGGAGACCCATTTAAACACACTAAGAGGAGGGACTTCCCTGGTGGCTACTCTGAGCTTCCAGTGTAGGGGGCCCGGGTTTGATCCCTGGTCAGGGAACTAGATCCCACACGCATGCCGCAACTAAAAGTTCACACGCCACAAATAAGGAGCCTGCCTGCCACAACTAAGACCCAGCACAACCAAATAAATAAATATTTCCAGAATTTTTTTAAATAGATAAATATACTAGGAGGAAAAATTGTTCAAGGTAATTTATAAAGAAAAAGGTTATATTAGATAATGTTTAGTACAGACGTTTTTGTTATAAATACATAATATGTATAGAAATCTCTGTATAACAGGAGAACACAGACTACATTGATAACAGTAAGCATTTATCAGGGTGGAGTTAGGGAAAGCGTTTTCTCTTTCATTCATACCCTATATTAGGTTCTAAAGACATGACCGGGTTCCAGCCTGAACAAATTATCACAAGCTCGTCAGAATTACGGTATGGGCTCTAGGTCATCCCTGAGAGGGGATTGGGGCAAGGAAGTGGCCCCAAAGGAGGACCCAAGCCAAATCGTCTTTCCTGAGCTCAGCAGCTCCTTGAATCTGCCCCTCGAAGCCAGAACACCTGTGGCTCCCGCCCCTGTAGGGGCCACCGGGGATGCTGGGCCCAGAATGTGCAGGGGCGGGAGGGTGGAAAAAGTAGAGTGCTGCCAAGTGATTTAGCTGCCTCAGGGGTTGGAGATAACCAGATGCACAGGAAGAGGGTGTCTCAGAGCCTTTCCCACCTGCATCTCGGGGCGCTGAGGGCAGGGGCGGAGGAGGGAGCTGGACGTGGTATAAGACTGCCGCCCTGGGCAGGTCTGGAGACACTTGACTCCCAACCGAGTCTGTGCCCCACGTCGGATCAGGCCCTCCGGAGGTGAGAAGGGGCCTCATTTGCCGGGGGGTTGTGGGGGGGGGGCAGTGAGGCTGGCTGGACAGCTGACTCCTGTTCCTGAGGGGAGGGGGCAGTGGGAAGCCTGGACGCCTGGCTCTGACAGATGAGGGGCTGGAGGTCTGGAATTTTTGGTCTCTTAGGGGAAAAGGAACTAGGGATACAGACTTATGGATGGCGAGAGATGGGAGCCCAGATTCCTGGGTCCCAAGGGGAAGGACTCCTGGGTCTGAAGGAGGAGGGGGCTGGAGGCCAGGACTCCTGCTTCCTGAACTCTGTCCTTCTCAGCCCCAGCAAAAGAGACCCCTCCTCTGCCTGGCAGCCCCTGAGAGACTCTGAGAAGCCACCATGGCAGGATTCCTTCTTCCGCCCCTGCTGATCCCACTACTGTCCTTAGCCCTGGGATCTGCTGCACTGGAAGGTGAGAGCCAGTCTGGGAGGGCTGCCCTGACCCTTGGACCTCCCATCATCCCCAGTGATCCTCTTCAAGGGCCCCTCTCTCCAAGGGGTCCCTGAGTCAGGACCTCCCTCTGCTCCAGCAGCTTTCTCCCTCAGAAGACAAGACTCTTCTGCCACTTTTCTTCCTGCTTCCTTCTGACTCCTGGGGTCTCTGTGTCCCCCAGGCCCTGTCTTCTGCACTCAGGGTCTCTCCTATCAGCTTCTGTCGTCACCCCCAGACAGACAAGATGCTCCTCCTGGGTTTCTGAGTGGGCCGCCTCTGTCTCCCTCCATCTCCATCTCCCGCTTTCTCTGCACTGTTCTCCATTATCTGCCTCTGCACGTCTCCCTGTCTCTCTGTCTGTCTCCATCTCTGTCTCCAAATCCCTCTGCTGCTGACTCAGCCTTCCTCTGAGGCTTACCACCCATGTTTTTCTCCATGTCTCTATCCAGACCCGGATGAGGCCGTGAGGATTATTGATGGAACCCGGTGTCCAAGAGGCGCCCAGCCCTGGCAGGTGGCCCTGCTCAACGGCAATCAGCTCCACTGCGGAGGCGTGCTGGTCAACGAGTGGTGGGTGCTCTCTGCTGCCCACTGCATGTTGAGGTATGTGGACAGGGGTGCTCTGAGCACTCCCAGCTCTCCCTCTGGGTCCCTGCTCCCCCCCCAGTCTCTGTCCCACCGCCCCCTGTCTCTGCCCTCCCCCCTCTCTGGGCCTCTGTCGTTCCCCCCCATCCCCGCCCAGGATCTCTGTTTTTCTCTCTCTGGGTCTCTGTCCCACTCTCTCACTCACAGTGACGCTATGAATGTTGCTCCATTCTCCCAGTGAGTACAACGTGCATATGGGCAGTGAATGCCTGAGAAGAGGCCAGAAGATCAGGGCCACAATGTCATTCCGCCACCCCGGCTACTCCACGCAGAGCCAGGTTAATGACCTCATGCTGGTGAAGCTAAGGACGCGGGCCAGGCTGTCATCCAGCGTGAAGAAAGTCAACCTGCCTTCCCGCTGTGAACCCCCTGGGACCACATGTACCGTCTCTGGCTGGGGCGCCACCAGCAGCCCTATTGGTGAGGCTCCCTCAGTGACCCAGGGGCCCCAGACCCTGAACCCCTCCTCCCTCAGACCCCGGAGACCAGGAATCAGGTCCTTTTTCAGGATCCTAATGTTGAGCACCACAGCCCCCTCCTCCTTCAGGGTCTAGGATCCTGGACCCCCATCCTCTCCCCATCAGGACCCACGGGTCCACAGTCCCAGGCCTCTGACTGACAAGCCCCCCCCCCCC
>NW_006790237.1:2087626-2090314 GCF_000442215.2 Lipotes vexillifer | reverse complement strand
CCCCCCCCCCCCATCTTGCAGCGACCTTTCCAGAGAAACTCATGTGCACAAAGGTCGACATCATCTCCTCTGGAGACTGCAGGAAGGTTTACATGAACTTGCTGGGAGATTCCATGCTGTGTGCTGGCATCCCCAACTCCGGCACCAATGCCTGCAACGTGAGTCCTCCTTCCTCCCCTGCCCTGGGTCCCTGGCTGCTTCCCCTCAGCACAGAGCCCCATCTTCCCCCTCTATCCAAAACCTTTGCACCTGACCTTGGCGCTGAGCATTCCCTCATCACCCCCCGCCCCACCCTAGGCCCAGCTTTCCTAGCTTTCTCTATCCCATTCTCTGCTCAGGTCAGTAGTGGCAGCCCAGTGGGGGCTGGTATGGCCCTGAGGATGAGGCAGAAAGATGAATGGGAGGGGCTGGGGATGGGCAACATGCGGCCAGGATTAGGGGAAGGCGAGTGAAGCCTTGGCTTCAAACCCAAACTTCAAAGGGGAGGGGGTGCCCAGAAAACTCAGTAATCAAGATAAATCACATTCTAATGCAATATATTTTTTTTAAATCTATGCAAAAGTCCACGATGAACAAAATGTCAGAATTTTCAATAAAGAGCCATCAGTCTTACTGAATTTCCCACTTACCTCAGGCTTCAATAAGTCTCAGCACAGCCCTGTAGTGACCCTTTATCTAAAATTGGGACACTGCGTTCATCATGGACTTTTTCATATTAAATTCAATATTAAGGTATTGCAATAAAATACTACTTACTGCAATTACTGAGACTGTGTGCCCGAAGTTAATGTCTCACTCACCTCACTTGGGTCCTGGTCCTGGTCAAAGAACTGTCTCTGCCCTCCTCTTTGTAACCCCCTCCCTGTCTCTGAACATTATCTTCCCACATCTCCCTTTACCTCCACTCCTTTTGCTCTCACCTGCACCCTCAGTTGTCAGGGGCGGTGGGAGGGTAAGTGCTAGGGATGGGGTGATGGGACAGGAATGTGTGTCCTAGAGAATGGCGCATGCTTCTCTTCCCCTAGTGAGGGCCGGCTTCACGAATGTGCAAGCTGTACAGCGACACGCGGTCCCACACTCAGGAGAGTCCCACCCTCGGTTTAAAGCACTCCTGTTGCTGTCTTGAAATTCTTAATACTTTCTGAGCGAGGGAGCCCACACTTTCATTTTGCACGGGGCCTTATGAATTGTGGCATCGGTTAGGCCCCTGATTTCCAAGACCACCCTGTCCCTCTTTCATGCCCATGTATCCATTCCCTGGAGACACTGCTCCTTCCATGGGCTTGGCGCTGAGTCCCCAAAGATGGGGAAGAAATGGGGCTCTGACCCCCTGGAAGCCCTGCCGCTTCCCTGTGATTGGTCCCATTGGCTGGGGCTCAAGCCAACGCCTTCAGAGAACGTGGTTTGTCTTCTCCACGACGGCCCTAATTCCTGCTCTACTATTGGTCCCCAGAGACTATGAGTCTCTCCCCATTGGCCAGGGTGGAAGGGCAGGGTCTGGCAAGACAAAGACTGACAACCGTGGGGGTGTAGGAGACAGAAGTGGGGGCGGGACTTCACTCTGAAGCTGAAGCTCATTTGCTTTGTCCCCTCCAGGGTGACTCAGGGGGACCACTGATGTGCAAAGGTACTTTGCAAGGCCTGGTGTCCTGGGGAGTTTTCCCTTGCGGCCAACCCAACAACCCAGGTGTCTATACCCAAGTCTGCAAGTACGTCGATTGGATAAACACCATCATGAGCACATATTGATAACCTCTCCGTACTGCCATCTCTCCATCCCTACACCCTGAACATGAAATTCATAGAAATAAGGATGTCGATGATCTACAGCCATACTTGACTTTACTTTTCCTCAAAGACATATCAAGACTTCCACAATATGCCATGTGTGTAAGTCAATCAAATCAGCAAAAGGACTTAAAACCAAAACAAGAAACACAAAAACCTCAGTGCTGGTAAAGAGGTAGTGAGACCGGCACTCTCGGCCACTGAAACTGTACATTCATACGCTTTTTATGGAAGCTGATTGGGCAATGTGAATCAGGACCCTTGTTCTCCACCTTTGACCCAGCAATTCTAGTTCTAGGAAGATACTACTAAAAAAAAAAAAAAAATCCAAAATGTGGAGCAAGGTTTGAATTTATCACAACATTATTTATCATAGCAAAACAGTGGAAACACTGAATATGTCCAGAATCAGTGGAGTGTTTAAGTAAACAATAGGCTAGCTTGAGACAAAGGTAGTACGAAGCTGCGAAGGATAATAATTATGCAGAATTGTTAGTGTTATGCAAGGATGTTTATGCTATGTGATGTTAAATGAGAAAAGGAAGATACAGAAATATATGTGTATGTGATCCTTGCTATGTAGAATGAAAATATTCACAAAATAAAACCTGAAATCATGCGTACCAAACTGCATACGGTGGTAGTCATGGGAAGGTAGCCTGCTTCCTTCCATCTACTTTTCTGTGGGTATGCACTTTTATAACCTGAAAAACAACAGTGGAAAAGCTCTGGAGATCTAAGGTGGAGGAGGGGAGACCCTTAAAGAGGAAAGAAAAATGTGTCTGATTTTTGGTCCCTTGCCTCGCCTCCCTGCGCAGTGGCACATTTTTCTCCATTTTCTGGGTCTCGGTCTTCCTCATCGGTAAAATGGAGAAGAGAAAGAGGAAGAGGGAAGGGAAA
>NW_006790237.1:2071266-2087616 GCF_000442215.2 Lipotes vexillifer | reverse complement strand
AAAGAGAGGATATGTCTTCTTTCTCAGGGTGGAAAGGGGTGTGAGAGTGTCTCTGGGCGTTTCACGGGTGACAAACTAGGAGAGAGGGAGGTTTGGGGGAAGCATAGGGCCGGCAGGAAGACAGGACACCTGGGTCCCACAGGGGCCCGCCAAAAGTGAGCCCCCCAGCCTCCTGGATGCCAGGGGAGGCTCAGGGGAGGCTGGGGGCTGGGAACCCAGGTAGGTGGTCTCCTGTCCTCAGGAAGGTGGGGAAGGGGCCTCAGAAAGGGTGGAGGTAGGAGCCCCAGTGACTCAGCCTGGCCATGCCCCTACTCCTGCCATCCAAGTCTCCTGGGCAGCCATACCTCAGAAGGTGCTGACAGAGGGAGCCTCTCCGATGCCCAGGACTCACCTCTCCTACCTGTCTTTCCAGTTTCTCCCCCAGAATTCTCGACTGGTCAACATTCTCCTCTTGCTGAAGCTCCACCATCTTCCCCTCTCTCCTAGCCTCCTATTCTCCCACCCTTCGTATTGCAGGAATTCTGTAGCCACCGTGGAATTTCTTAACTTCCTCTGGTGTTCCTGTGCACAGGAAGCTAAGCCCCCTCCTCCCTCAGACCCAGGAGTCCAGGCCCCCAGCCCCTCCCGCCTCTGGATCTGTGTCAAGTTTAAGGAATGTCAAGAGTATTTGGCCACCGCCCTCATGAAGCTCCATCAACTTCCCCTCTCTCCAGCAAGCCACCCCAAATCCATATTCAACCTAAAAGTTTAAAAAGTAGCAAAACATCACTGGTTGCACTAGGTCAGCCTATAGACAGCTGGCTCTGCCTCTTGGCAGCTCTTGTGTACACGTCTGGGGGTGGGTCGGTTTACAATGACTTGAGAGCATACTCTTGTTGAATTTTTTAAAAACAACTTCCTTGGGCTTCCCTGGTGGCGCAGTGCTTGAGAGTCCGCCTGCCGATGCAGGAGACGCGGGTTCGTGCCCCGGTCCGGGAGGATCCCACATGCCGCGGAGCGGCTGGGCCCGTGAGCCATGGCCGCTGAGCCTGTGCTCCGCAGCGGGAGAGGCCCCAACAGTGAGAGGCCCGCGTACCGCAAAAAAAACAAAAAACTTCATTTTTCTTTGGGTAGCTGATAAAGCGTAATAGTTAAAGACACTGACTCTAGAAACTGCGCTTTTCGGGTGCCAATGCCAGTTCTGGCAGCTGCAAGCTATTCACCTTTGAGCACATCACTTCCCCACCCTCGTTCCTTCAACCTTGAAATGAAAGAAATAGCACCTATTTCCCAGGGCTGTTATGCAGATTGTATAAGTTTAATATTCAGAAAGTGCTAGAACATTGTCTGACACAGAATAAGCCTGCAATGAGTGTTGGGTTTTTTTTGTTTGTTTGTTTGTTTGTTTTTGGCTGTACCACATGGCATGTGGGATCTTAGTTGCCCAACAAGGGATCGAACCCGCGTCCCCTGCATTGGAAGCGTGGAGTCAACCACTGGACTGCCAGGGAAGCCCCTGAGTGTTGGTTTTTATTGTTTGTGGCTTCTGGCTCTCTTTCCTGCTTACACTTCCGTAAAGTTTTCTTGTAAACCATTTTATGTATTGAAGACTTTTGCAGAGCATGTCACTTGGGAGAAAAGCATCCCATAAATAAGCATGCGTGGCGTGTGGGGATGGCAAACCCATGAAGGCCACTGGCAAATGCCTAGAGTTGGGGCCTTCATTCTCTCTGTTAGAGGTTCTTCCACTCCCCACTGCCTACCACCTCCCTCCTTTCCCACAGGGCTCTCAATAACTCCTCCCAAATCCACCCATCCCGTATTATTGTAGGGTGGAAACAGAGGGGGGCCCCAAGAGATGCGCCATGTCCACCGCCATGTTGGAAGTTGAGTTCCAACTCCAGCTCCACCGTTTCCTGGGTGTTTGAGGTTGAGCAATTAAATTCCTTTCTCTGAGCCTCAGTTTTCTTTTGTGTAAAACAGGAGCGGGAGGAATGAAGTCATTTAGTCATTTGGTCAACATTTGCTAAGGCTTCCTCTGGGCCGAGTCCTGTGCTGGTGCTTGGGACATAGAGGTGAGTGAGAACCAGCGCCTACGCTCAAGGAGCTCATGGTCCAGTGGGGGAGATGGGTGTGGATCCAGACAGTCACCATCCAGCGTGACATGAAGGAGGCACCTGCTGTGGGATCTTAGATGAGAGTGACTAACCCATCTGCAGAGGGTTGGAAGTTGGGTGGTGTTCAGGGAAGTCTTCCTGAAGGAGGTAATGTTTAAGCAAAGACTTGAAGGACAAGTTGCTACCAGGAGAAGCTGGGAAGAGCATTCTGGGAGGTGGGAATAGCATAGGCGAAGGCCTAGAGGTTAGAAGACGTGGAATGGTTCAGGAAAGTTTCAAGTAATCTCCATGGCTGGAGCACAAGAAGACAAGTGGGTAGAGCTGCACTGAGAATGTGGCAGCCACTTGCCTTGGTGGCTCCTGACTCGTGAACTGTGGCAGCTCCAACTGAGTTGTGCTGTAATTGTAAAAGACACATCGGATTCCGAGCACTTATCATGCAAAAAAATAAGAAAGCAAACCACCTCTTTAAAACTGTATTTTGGGGACGTCCCTGGTGGTCCAGTGGTAAAGAGTCTGCCTTGCAATGCAGGGAATGTGGGTTCGATCCCTGGTCAGGGAGCCAGTATCCCACATGCCTCGGGGCAACTGAGCCCATGGGCCACAACTACTGAGCTCGCACGCCTCAACAAGAGGCCCTGTGCTGCAAACTACAGACCCCATGCGCTCTGGAGCCCGCGCACCACAGCTACAGAGCCTATGCGACCTGGAGCCCAGGCGCCACAACTAGAGAGAGAAAACCCGAATGCCACAACTAGAGAGAAGCCCGCGCACCACAATGAAGAGCCCGCGTGCCGCAACAAAAGATCCTGCATGCCTCAGTGAAGATCCCGTGTGCTGCAACTAAGACCCGACGCAGCCAAAATACATTAAATAAATAAATAATAAATCTTTAAAAATAAAATTGTATTTTGATTTCACATTGGAATAATATTGTTTTGGATGTATTGGGCTGAATGAGATGTTAAAATGAACTCTTGTTTTTTGGGTTTTTTTTTTTTACTTTTAAAAAAAATTGTGGCTACTAGAAAATTTAAAAGTGCATGTGGGGACTTCCCTGGTGGCATGGTGGTTAAGAATCCGCCTGCCAATGCAGGGGACACGGGTTCCAGCCCTGGTCTGGGAAGATCCCACATGCTGCGGAACAACAAAACCCGTGTGCCACAACTACTGAGCCCGCGTGCCACAGCTACTGAAACCCGAGAGCCTAGAGCCCGTGCTCCACAAGAGAAGCCACCGCAATGAGAAGCCCGTGCACCGCAACAAAGAGTAGCCCCCGCTCGCCGCAACTAGAGAAAGCCCGCACGCAGCAATGAAGACGCAATGCAGCCAAAAATAAATAAATTTATTTTTTAAAAAATGCATGTGTACCTGGCATTACATTTCTTTTGGCCAGTACTGCTCTGGATGCTGGGGGACCCAGGCCAGGGCTGTGAGCCAGACAGAGGCAATGTCAGCTCTGACACAGGAAGATGCCTCTGAGGTCAAGTGAAGGATACAGAGAAGGGGAAGAGTTTGGGGTAATGGCCCAGGTGGGAGAGGAGCAGGTCTGAGCTGGGACCGGGGACATAGGGATGGAGAGAAGGGACCACACGGAGAGAGGAGGCAGTGGCATAGGACTTGGGGATCAATGGGCCATGAGCGGTCCAACGTGGTACCTGGGAGGATGGTGGGTCCTGAGAACAAGATGAGTGAGAAGGGCCTGGGGGAAACTGGGGGGCGAGGGGAGCAGCCCCAGAGAATATATCAAATGCCAGATTGGTTTTCATCCCAGGAGTGACAGGGGACAAACAAAGGTGGTAGCAATTAGATTTAATGCAAGAATTAAATGCTACCCACAGCGCCAGGCCCAAGCTGGTGCTGAGGTCGACATTATTCATATCAGTTGCACTTATTTTGCTCAGTGACTTTCCCCAAAGCTTCCATTTTCCACCATCTTGCCCGTCCCTGTGATTATCACAACCCATTTCCCTCCAGGCGGCCGCACGTACACACCCATTCCTCCAGCTCATGCCAGTCTGCCATTTCCCTGCATGCACCAGACCCTTTAACTACCTGTCTCCTCCTGAGCAAAACGCCCAAGTTTAAAGACACCTCTTCAAATCTTCCTGGATCCCCCCCCATAGCTTCCTGGACCCCCGTTTCTCATCACACTTTTCCTGCATTCCCGTTTCTGTGTCTCTCTGTACACGTTAAATCTCATCAACAAGTCCTGAAATCCTCCTGGGTCCCGCCAGCTTCCCCGCTGCCCTCTCCCATGCCATCCCTTCCGCAGGAGCTAACTCCCCTCTGTGCACACACATGCTTCTCCTGGAAACGCAGGTGGAACCTAGGAGAGGTAAGGAGAGATTTAGAGGGTATTAACGGAGACTTGGAAAATCAAGGAGAAAGGCAGAGATACAGAGAAAAATATGGAGAAAGAGGCAGAAGGGTGGAGAGACACAAACAGAGACAGACACGGAGGCACCCCCCCCGCCACGGCCAGGGAGAGAGCTGGACACCAAGAGACTTGGAGAAGGGGGGCCGGGCGAGTCAAGAGTCCTGATATCCGGGCAGAGGTGGGTGGACACTCAAAGGACAGCAACAGGACTGTCAGATAGAGATAAAGGGAAGCTATTGATGCAGCTGGCCGTCCACCTGGCCGGAAGAGAGCTTGAGAAATGGAGCTGACAGGAGCATGGCACTGGGTGCTGGGGACAGACAAAGCCCGATTGTTCGAAGGCCCTTTCCCCACAGTGCTTGGGTCTGCACCACAGCCTGGGGCAGGGGCGGGTACCAGCTTGGTGACACACGCTTTCTTGCTGGCTGGTTTTGCTGTGTCTCGCGAGGACACTGAGGTTCTCCAGCACCCACAGAGGGACTTACAGGCAGGTGCGTGAGTCACCCCAACCCCACTGAACCCGTGGGGCCTGGTTCCCGGTACCCAAGGGTGCTGAACCCAGGAGTGACAGCCTGCAGGCCCCGGAGCACTCACAGAAGAGGTGGGAGTCCAGGAGGACAGGGGGTTCTCTGTGTTTGCCCGGGACGCAGGCGTCTGGGTCCTCAGTTCCTTTCTTTCTTTCTTTTTTTAATTAATTAATTTATTTTAATTAATTTATTTTTTGGCTGCACTGGGTCTTTGTTACTGCCCGCGGGGTTTCTCTAGTTGCGGCAAGCGGGGGTTACTCTTCCTTGCGGTGCGCGGGCTTCTTACTGCGGTGGCTTCTCCTGTTGTGGAGCACGGGCTTTAGGCACGCGGGCTTCAGTAGTTGCAGCGCGCAGGCTCAGTAGTTGTGGCTCACGGGCTCTAGAGCGCAGGCTCAGTAGTGGTGGCGCACGGGCTTAGTTGCTCCGCGGCATGTGGGATCTTCCCCGGGCAGGGCTCGAACCCGTGTCCCCTGCATTGGCAGGCGGATCCTTAACCACTGCGCCACCAGGGAAGCCCCTCAGATCCTTTCTTGCTTAAGGACCTAGAAGTCTAGGAACCGAAGAGAACAAGCTTCTGCCTTTCCTTCCTCTAGATCCAGGTGTGCAGTCTCCCAGCTCCTTTCTCCTTGAAGGTCCAGAATACACAGCCCCCAGCCCCCTCCTCCCTCAGACCTGGGAAGCCGGGCCCCCAGTGCACTCAGGGACCTGCACTGCCCTCCCTGGAAGCCGGGGTCAGGGGGACCATGAGGCGGGGAGCTGCGGGAGGGTGGGAGGAATATGCGTGGGAGGCCTGGGTGAGGAGGAAAAGGGCGGGTCCCCCTCCTGCCTCTGGGACCTGGGGAGGCAGAGATTAAAAGGACACGCCAGGAGCATCTGAGGACAGGACCAGCCTCTTCCAGTGGGGGGGCCAGGGAGCTCAGGGTGTCTGTCTGCCAGGCCCTGGGCGCCACAGCCCCTATACATTCTCTGCTTTCCGCCCTCCGTCTCTGACTCTTGAGGCGTCCTCTCTGTTTTCAGCATCACTTCTCTCCCCGCGGTTCCCTGCATTTCTGACTCTCTGTCTGTCTCCCTTTCTGTCTGCCTGTGACACGTACTGTCCCTGCCCCCAACCCAAGAGTCGACCCCCAGGCAGCCGGCCCCCAGCAGGTAAGCTCACACCTCCCACCGGAACCTACAGGTGTGGGGTTGAGCAACAGGTAAGCACAGAGCCAAGGGGAGGAGGAGAAATCCCATGGAGAGGGAAGAATGTCAGGGGCCCTCCCTCCTCCTGTTACTAAGCAGGCAAACTAGAGCCGAGGATGGAAAAATAATGTGAAGTGCGCCGAGCAGCAGGTTCCGGGTCCTCTCTGGCACCCGCCTCCGTGGGACCCTCAGATGGAACACATGGAGACAAGAAATCAAGAGGCTAAATGGGGAAGACAGAAGTCAAGGGCCAGGAGGGCAGGGCAGGGAGGAAGGGGAAGGCGAGGCGGATGGAGAGGGAGGGGACTGGGCGAAGCCTGAGGCCGGGACTGATGGAGCATTTGGCTTCCCCCTCTCAGGAATGGCCATGAAGGTGCTGATTGTAACACTGATTCTGGTCGCTGCAGGTAGGCCAGAGAGGGAGGGGCAGGGGGCTGTTTGGGCATGGGGTGGGGGTTGTTGATGGGGAAGAGATTGGAACCGGGATGGGGATACACGTGAGGATGGAGGGGGGTGGGTTTCAAATGAGGAAGACACAGGGGTTAAATCAAGGGTGAGGGATGCAGATGGGGAAGGGGTGGGAGGTGGCCGTGAAGGCGGGGAAGGGTTTGAGGAGCTTGGTTTGGGAGATGCGGCTGGAGATGGGGAAATTGGTTGGAGGTGGGTTTAAAGATAAGAACGCTTAGGGCTGGATTTGGCTCTGGGGATGGGGATTGAGATGCAGGGGTGGGTTTGAGGGGGAGTTTGAGGATGGGGTTGGTTTGGGGCATGGGGATGGAGATCTTGATGATTAAGACAGCAATGGAGTTCACCTTGGGGGAGGTACCTGATGTCTCCAGACCTTGTCTCTGACTCAGACCCTCCCTCCCTCAGCCCAGACAGAGGAACAGAATAAGGTGCTGCATGGTGGACCCTGTGAGCAGACGTCCCACCCCTACCAAGCTGCCCTTTACACCTCAGGCCACTTGCTCTGTGGGGGGGTCCTCATTCATCCACTGTGGGTCCTCACCGCTGCCCACTGCAAAAAACCGTGAGTGTCCACGCTGTGAATGAGGAGTGGTTGCAATTAGACCCCGCGGGCGTCTTGCAGACTCCACACATCCCCCTGTCCCATCATGAGGCCATCTGATAACCAGGTTCAACTGGCCAGTATTTAACTGATTACTAAATGCGCGTCAGGCAGTGTTTGGGGCCCTGGGGATGTCGCAAAGCTGCTGCTTTGATGAACTGGCCTTCTCCAGGGCCCTGTAGCGAGCGATGGATTTAATTCTAAGTGCCGGGGGAGCCACAGAGAGTTTTCATCAGGGAAACAGCACGATCTGATTTACACTTTTAAAAGCACTCTGGAAAGTGAACTGGGCGGGGGATGAAGGGATGCATGTGGAGGCTGTTGCCATTGTCCTGAGATGGACCAGGATGGTGGCCCTGGGGATGGAGGGAAGTCGAAAGCCTGGGGAGGGGTCCTGAGCCTGAGCCAGCAGGACTTGGTGGTGTGGAATGGGAGAGGCAGAGAACAAGCAGGGCTGACTTCCGGGGATGGGACTTGAACAGCTGGCGGTTTGGATGTGTCTTTCTCTGAGGCGGTTTGGATGTGTCTTTCTTTTTCGGGGGAGAATGGGTGGGGGAGCATCAGACATTTTGTTTTAGCCAAGCTGAGTCTCAGGTACCTGGCTGGTGTTCAAGAAGGATGCCAGGCTGACTGCTGGCGCTCAGCGGAGAGGTCAGAGATGGAGGTAAACATTAAGGCTTTAAATACCACAAACAGGTGGTATCTGAAGCTACCGGATGGGATGAGATCATCCAAAAAGTGGGCATAGATAGAGGACCATAGAGGACCCAGGACTAACCCTCAGGGCACCAATAACCACTAGTTTGATGAACAACAACCACCATTTTTTTCAACGCTAACTATGGGCCACGTACCCAGGTAGGCAGTTTCTATACCTTTCCTGGAATCCCCCACAATAAGGGACTCTTTGCTTCTGAGGAAACTGAAGCCCAGAGAAGTAACAAGTGACAAACCAACAGGCGCCATATCCCAGTGGGAGCGGGGAGAGACCCCAACAGGGGTCTCACCTTGCAGGGTCATGGACACAAGGACCCCCCAGGGTGGGCTCCCCCAAGCGCTGGTAAACCTGGCATCACTCCCACCATCCTCATTCATTCATTCAGCGCACATTGATCAACAGCACCTACCGAGAGCCAGATTTGAGCCGGGCAGTGGGAACTCAGCAAAGACTGAGACGGGGAGGTACACAGAGTCTCTGTCCTCGGGAACACAGGAGCAGAAAGGTGCAGGAAGACAGTTCTAGAATCCTCGAAAAACCATACAATTACAAATTACTCTAAGTCCAATGAAGGCAAACAGACAGGGATGGCTCCATGAGAGAAAAGAACAGAGGTACCTGCTTTCGATGGAGGAAGGTGTCAGGAAGGACTTTCTGATGAGATGAAATTCAAACTGAGGGATGGAAAATGCGAAAGGGGACGGAGCATCCAGGGCAGAGGAAACGCAAGGACAAAAGAAGTGGAAACTATCTGAAGAGTTCTAAGAAAAGAAAGCTACTGGTTCACTGAGTGTCAGGGGATAGTGGGATAAGGCACTTGGGCTTTATTCTGAGGGTAATGGGGAGCTATGGAAAGTTTCTGAGCAAGGGAGTAATGCTTTGATCCGTTTCACAAATATTTATTGAACACCTATCATATGCCAGACACTGGTCTAGGCACCAAGGAGGATGTATCTGACTAAAACAAAAATCCCATCTTGATATTCTAGAGTTGTGCCATCTAATGCAGTAGCCATTAGCGACATACGGCCAATTAAATTGACATTAATAAAAACGAAACGAATTTCCAAATCCACTAGCCACACTTCAAGGGCTCAGAGGCTGCCTGTGGTCAGTGGTCACTGTTTCAAACAGTGCAGACAGAGAATATTTCCATCCTTACAGAAACTTCTATCGAATAGCATGGCTGCGGCAGAGGGAGAGAGAGTAAAACAAGTAAATATTTAACAATACATATGTAGTGTGTCAGGTGGTGATGTTAGGTTCTCTGGTGGACAGGAAATCAGGAGAGGGAGCTAGGACTTGCCTGTTGGGGTGGATACTTGCATTTTAATCGGGTCTTCAGGGAAGGCCTCGCTGAGAAGGTGACATTTGAAGGAGGTGAGGGAGTGAGGCATGCAGATATCTGGGGGGAAGAGCTGCTGGCAGAGAGAACAGCCAGTGCAAAGGCCCTGGGGCGAGAGGATGACTATTGTGTTCAAGGAAAGGCAGGGAAGCCGGTGTGGCTGGAACAGAGGGAGAAGGGGGAGAGTGGGAGATGACTGACAAGTGATGGGGACGGATTGTGCAGAACCTTGTAGGCCACAGTGAGAACTTCGGCCTTTATTCTGAGCAAGATGGGAGTCGCAGGAGGGTTCTGAGCACAGGAGGGTCAAAGCTGGCTTATATTGTTAAAATAGCTCTGGCTGCTTTGTGGAGGACAGACTATAGAGGGGCAAAAGTAGAAGCCAGGAGTCCAGTGAGACTAACTGTAGCCCAGGTACGAGATTATGGTGCCTCAGACCAAGATGGCAGCAGTGGGAGAGGTGAGAAGCGGTCAGATTCCGGATATTCTTTGGAGAGACAAAAGGATTTCCGGACAGCCGGGAGGTGAGTCAAGAAATAAAGAGTCAAGGATAGTCTCCGGGTTATTCTGGAAGGATGGAGTTGTCATTTACTGAGCTGGAAAGACTGTGAGGGGAGAAAACCGGATGGTTCATGGTGTACCAGGTTACCCCCCCCCCCCCCGCACCGTAGCCCCCTCGGGAGTCTCAGCTGCAGCCCAAGGGCTCCAGGTGAGAGCCAGCCCTTCTCTTTCCCAGGAATCTTCAGGTCTACCTGGGGAAGCACAACCTTCAGCAAAGGGAGAGCTTCCAGGAGGAGGGCTCTGTTGTCCGGACTGTGGTCCACCCTGGCTACAGCGCCGCCGTCCATGACCAGGACATCATGCTGTTGCGCCTGTCACGTCCAGCCAAATTCTCTGCGCACATACAGCCCCTGTCCCTGGAAAGAGACTGCTCAGCCAACCACACCAGCTGCCACATCCTAGGCTGGGGCAAGATGGCAGATGGTCAGTAGGGGGAGAATGATGCAGGTGACCCATGATCGATGGGTGATGGGTCATGGGGAGGTGGGTTAACGGTGACCAATCAGGATGAGCCAAGGGGCAAGAAGGGTCCAATGAAGGAGGCTGGGCTATAACAGAGGGGGGACTAATAGAGGAAGAGGGTCTAGAGGTCAGCTGGACTACTGAAGAAGGTGGGACCAATGGAAGAGAGACAAGTGAAGGCAGGAACTAAGAGAAGGAAAAACCAATAGGAAATGAGAACTGGTAGAGGAGGGATAATTAGTGAGGAAGACAGGCCAATGTGAGGGAAGACTGATGGAAAGGGGGACCAATCAGGAGTCAGGCAACGGAAGTGGGTTTTGAGAATGAGCGACAAATAGGAAAAAGGGAACCATTGGGAAATAGGGTCCAGTAGGGGAGGGAGGATTTATAGGTGTTGGAGGATCAGTGGGAAGGGTGGCTCGTGAAGTGACCCTGGCCCATCTCTCTTTGCAGGTGATTTCCCTAACATCATCCAGTGTGCATACCTCCACC
Source organism: Lipotes vexillifer (assembly GCF_000442215.2). Taxonomy (NCBI): domain Eukaryota; kingdom Metazoa; phylum Chordata; class Mammalia; order Artiodactyla; family Lipotidae; genus Lipotes; species Lipotes vexillifer. The sequence goes on along the minus strand of NW_006790237.1, from coordinate 2,076,784 downwards.
TGGTGCCCCGCGAGGAGTGTGACCGTGCCTACCCTGGCCAGATCACCCAAAACATGGTGTGTGCCGGGGATGAGAAGCACGGGAAGGACTCCTGCCAGGTGAGGACGCCAGGGCCCACCAGTTACATAGCCAAGGACAGAGATGGGCGGGAAGAGACAGATACACAGACCAAACTAGAGCTTTACAGAGACAGGCTGGGTGAAAATCGGAGGCATGATAAGGGAGAGAGACTTAATTTGATACACAGAAACACAGCCAGGGACAGGCAGAGATAAAAAGCCAGTCAGCAGAGACAGGAAATGCAGAGACAAGGATGGAGATGAAGAGATCGAGAACCACAGAGACACAGTAGGGAGGCAGATGGTGCCAGGAGACTGTCCCTGCTCCAACAGAATCCCCACAAGTTCTGCTTGGAAATAGCCACACTGTGCAGAAGGGGGACCATAGCTGGGGAGAGAAGGGGCTCCATCCCGACTCCCAGATACTTTGAACTTGGGTTTCTTTCACCATCGTCCAGTGGATTTCTCCTTTTGATGCCAAAACTGAGCCCTGTGCATTGAAGGACCTGCAGAGACCAGCCAAGTGGGAGAAAGAGACAAAGATAGAGAAAAGTGATACACAGTGAGTTGGATGCAAAGAAAGGGCAGGCAGATGAGCCCCATTTCTGAGACCATCTGTCCTCTCTTTAGAGATCTCTGTGTTTCTGAGTCTCCCTCAGTCCCTTCTATTACCCTATCTGTGACTTTGTGTCTGTCTGTCTCTCTCTCTCTGTATGTGCGTCTTTCTCTCCATCTCTGAGTGTCTTTCCCCATCTCTACATGTCTCTGTGTCCCCTTCTGTCTGTCTTTCCTTCTCTGCGAGTCTGTATCTGACTCTCTCCCTCTTTAACCACAGGGTGATTCTGGGGGTCCGTTGGTGTGTGGCGACCGTCTCCGAGGCCTTGTGTCATGGGGTAACATCCCCTGCGGATCCAAGGAGAAGCCAGGCGTCTACACCGACGTCTGCAGATATGGCCACTGGATCCGAAAAACCATTCAGGCCAACTGATCCTGATATGTGACCTCCATTTCTTGACCTTTCCCCCACCTGCCCAGACCCGACCCTTAATGCTCAGTAAAAGTGATGACACCACAGCACAAATCCTCATTGATTTTACCCCAGCCCCATTCTTGCATCACTAGGAGTGATGGGAACACCAGCTAAGGTCTCAACCCTGCCACTAAGAGAATACAGGAAAATCCCTTCCAAGCATCTCTCCCTCCCCAATTATTCCATGGGCTCGACTTCTTCCTACAGAGAAGTGGTCCCAAGTCTGGCCAGACCTGAGTTGGGCTCCCAGCTCCCCCACTTGCTTAGCCGTGCAACCGCGGGAAGTGCCTTCCTTCAGTGTGTAGATTTTCTCATCTCTAAAATAAGGATAATAATCGTATATCCCTCATCAGGCGGTGGCTATGTTGTTGGGGGAGATTCAAGGCTGTAAACATGTGAAACACGTACAGCAGTGCCTGGCAAACCCGTGTGAACAATAAAAAGTGAATTTTATTATTAGTGGTACTTTTCGCTTTTATCCCACCTCTGCCTCTCTGAAGCCCAGATATCCTTAGTTCCCTTCCACAGCCCAACTTGATTTTTCTCCTCCCTGGGAAGACATCCTTGCCTCCTCTGCCTAACTAGCCCTGAGGGGTGGCTTTCTCCACTAAACTCCCCTTGCAGCAGCAAATGCGGGGAGGTGAGAGGGCCGGGAGGCCACTGTGTGTGGGTAAGAGTGATGGGAGATACAGAGAGCAGGGGCCACATCCCCAAAGACCACGGACCCCAGGTTGAGAGGCTAGGGCTTGTCCTGAGAGCAGTGGGGAGCCACGGAAGGGATGAGAGCAGAAGAAACTCTGGGGCCATGTGCCCCAGGATGGACCAGAAAGAAGAGACCAGAGGCCAGGGGGCAGTAGACGTGATGGTGCAGGGAGAGAAGATGAGGGCTGAGCAGGGGCTGGGGCTGGGACAGCCGGAGAGGGAGGCTGAACATGAGCTCGCCGTGTGGAGAAGTTTGGGTGGGTGGCAGACTCAAGATGCTAATGACCTGTAGAAAAGTCTGGGAGTGTGAGAACATCTGCTGTGTTCCAGAGATGGTAAATCATCCAGGTTGGTGGGGGCTGGGGTTTGAGGCCAGAGAAATAGGTGACATGGCTGGGAAAGTAGGTCACTGGAAGATGGCGTTGGGCCCTGAGTACAAGGCAGGAGTACTTGACCTTGATCCTGAGGCCCTTGAGAAAAGGAAGGACAGGGTCAGGTGTGGGTATTTGAAAGATCTCATTGCAGTCCATTTGAGGAGAGGGGGATGGGCAGGGAGGTGTAGAGACTGGAGGCCCTCCCTGAAATGAGGGGGGCAGACAGGCAGAACTGGGTGAGGACCCGGGCTTCTAACATGCTTTCTGGGGTTCTTCCACCCACATGCACCGCGCGTGATCCCACACTGACGCATGCACCCCTATCCCCAAGCCCCCAGGTCTGTCCCTGTCCTCAGAGAGGCCTTCCTCTCTTGACCCCCACTGCACCATCTCCAAGAAAGACAAAACGACATCTAAGCCAGGCATCCTCCCAGGAAGACGCATGGGACAGTAAGTGGCTCCCCAGAGAGAGGGAACAGACGGTGCAACGTGGGAGCTGCAGTTTCGAGCAGAGAAATATTTAGGAACAGAGGGAGAATCAGACACAACGGTCCACTTGCTTCACAAACATTTATCGCAAACTTATTTTTGCCCAGCATAGAGGAGAATGAAGCTGGAAATTGTTACACAGAGCGCCCACACCATAGGAGATATTCAAAGTCAGTCATGTGTCATTTTATGATAGAAGAGCTATGTGGTCCAAAGACAGAGGCAGTATATGAGAAGAACAGTGTCTCTCGAGTCTAAAGATCTTTAGATGTGAGAAAAAGCACACTTAGACGTCTCAAGAACCAAAGAAAGGTGAAATTTTATCAAGGTGAAATGTACCAAAGGTGAAATTTTTGCGATGGGAGGGAGTAATTGACTTTTTATGAGTACATGAAAATATTAAGTCACGTGATGGCCCGGGCCCACCTTGACCAACCCCTTTTAGAAGTTATGAAGAATAAATAGGGGCATGAAATTCACTGGGATCACCAGGAAGAAAGCCAATCAATGAACGTCCAGACCAAAATCAACTTCCGTTAACTGAGAGGAAATCATCTTCCTTAATGGATACTAACAATCATAACAAACAGAGAGGTAGCATGGTTTGCCCAAAGTCTCGAAGACAGTAGGTGGTCGAGTCATAATTGAATGCCAGGGGGGCTGGTGCCAGAGTTTGGGCTCCTAACTGCTCTGCTAACATCTTCTCCCAATTCTGATATGTTTTCTTAATGAGCATAGAAATGTTTGAAGGCCCAACCCTTAACATGAATATTGTTGGAAGCAGAATCTCTGCACGTTTGGTATTGAAGGTGTTTGTATGTCTACTAGAATTTTATCTACTGCGGGGAGAGTCTTCTGACTTCAACTTGGAACGGGTCATTGCTCTGTGATTGTTAAGTTAGAGTCATCCCAAGTTTATACTCAGTGTTGAGATACTTGAAAGAATGCAATGTTGATCATATTTTTTTTAATATTTATTTATTTATTTATTTATTTATTTATTTATTTATATACTTATTTATTTGGCTGTGCCGGGTCTTAGTTGCGGCATGCAGGATCTTAGTTGCGGCACGCAGGATCTTAGTTGCGGCACGCAGGATCTTTAGCTGCAGCATGCAGGCTCTTGATTGCAGCATGTAGGATCTAGTTCGCTGACCAGAGATGGAACCCAGGCCCCCTGCATTGGGAGTGCAGAGTCTTAACCACTGGACGACCAGCGAAGTCCCAGTTGATCATATTTATAAGTAAAATATACATAGATGTATAAATTTATTTACGTGCTCTGGAAGCTTTGCCTAAAAACTGAAGGACTTCCAGAAGAGATGGAGTGTGTTGGTTTTAGAAATGTAGTTTTTAAATGTTTGAAGATATTTAATCAACTTAGTTTGTTAATGGGGCCCAACATTATTATAAAGACTTACCTCATTTGCTGTGCAAAAGTTTTTAAGTTTGATTAGGTCCCATTTGTTTATTTTTGTTTTTATTTCTACTGCCTTGGGAGACTGACCTAAGAAAACACTGGGGGCTTCCCCGGTAGCTCAGTGGCTAAGAATCCACCCGCCAGCGCAGGGGACACAGGTTTGAGCCCTGGTCTGGGAAGATCCCACACGCCGCGGAGCAACTAAGCCCATGTGCCACAACTACTGAGCCTGTGCTCTAGAGCCCGCAAGCCACAACTACTGAGCCCACGTGCCACAGCTACTGAAACCCGCATGCTCCACAGCAAGAGAAGCCACCGCAATGAGAAGGCCGCGCACCGCAATGAAGAGTAGCCTCCGCTCACCAAAACCAGAGAATGCCTGCGCGCAGCAACGAAGACCCAGTGCAGCCGAAAATAAATAAATTACAAAAAAAGACTCAGCCATATCCTTATGAAAAGAAAAAAAGAAAACATTGGTACGATTTGCTGTACAGCAGAAATTAACACAACTTTGTAAATCAACTATACTTTAATTAAAAAAATTAAAATGCAAAACGAAAACAAAAACCAACAGTAAAACGCTTCCTGTCATCAAAGCACATATTTGGAATTAAAAGGTTTATAAGCTAAACTTAAAAGACTGTAGGCTTAAAAGAAGTGGGCTGCTGGATTTGTCACTTTAATGCATGAAATATTCAAACCTCAGAATTTTATGTTTTTAAATGTTTTTCCCTATACACTGAAACGAGCCTCAGAGCTCTAAAACCTCCCATTTAACAGGTGCTGGCTTACAGAAGTGAACAAGACATCTTTGTTTTTGCCCTCAAGGAATGTGAGCTCTGCAAAGGCAGCATCTCCGGGCATGTTTGTCTCTTTTTCTTCAGAGACATATCTGAGTCTGGCACACTGTAGATGCTCAGTAAGTAGGTGTCAAATGAGTCTTTGGCTCTTATATCCTAGCGGAGACAGAGACTTGGAGACACAGTTAGAGATGGATGCATAGAGCTGGGGGCAGACAGAAAGAAGAGCTTGAATGCATAAGAGGTCAGAAGAGGCAGCCCTGGGTGGCCCAGGAACCGGGGAGCGAGGAGACACCTTTTGGGTTCCCTACCCAGTGCCCCATTTCCCAAGAGGCCGGGAGCCACCCACCCCCTAGCCTGGCCTCTTGGCCTCTTTCCCCATTGACAGGTGGCCCTGCCCAAATCTCACCCATGCCTGGCTGTGCCAGGCAGGCTGTGTAAGGCACGTGTGGGGGGCCTAGACTGGATCCCCGCCCCTTTCTGCCCGGTGGCCCTGGTCACAGGGTGAGGGGCAGAGAAGGGGTTCATGGGGTCCCTCAGCAAAGTGGTCAGAGTCTCCCTGGCCCAAATGGAGGGTGAGGGAGATAGAGGAAGAGAAAGACACAAAGATACACATACTCAGAGCCAGTGACGGGGGGTGGGGG
>NW_006790237.1:2070216-2071229 GCF_000442215.2 Lipotes vexillifer | reverse complement strand
GGGGGGAGGTGAAGAAAGAGAGGAAGGAGATGATGCAGGGATAGAGAATAGGGCGACAGAGAAGGGTAGTGTCACAGAGGAAAGAGAGATAACGAACGGAAAAGAAAAGATACAGAGACTCAGGGGTGTAGAGAAAGAGAGATGAGTTGAGAATCACAGAAACACATAAAGGGCCTGAGGAAACTTTTGTTTTGTTTTGTTTTGTTTTGTTTTGTTTATTTTGCGGTACGCGGGCCTCTCACTGTTGTGGCCTCTCCCGTTGCGGAGCACAGGCTCCGGACGCGCAGGCTCAGCGGCCATGGCTCACGGGCCCAGCCGCTCCGCGGCATGTGGGATCTTCCCAGACCGGGGCACGAACTCGCGTTTCCTGCACTGGCAGGCGGACTCCCAACCACTGCGCCACCAGGGAAGCCCCTGAGGAAACTTTTGGGGTGATAGTTCATTATCTTGACTGGGGTGATGGTGGGAAGTGTGTGAGTCGAAACTCATCACATTGTACACATTAAATATGGTACATTTATTGTGCCTCAGTTTTACCACAATAAAGCTGTAAAAAAAAAAATAAAGCAGAAAGAGACACTGGGTGGGCGCCTTATACGGAGAGAGATTCAGAAAGATTCCGAGGGAAGCGGAACACAGAGAGAAGGAAAGTTGAGAAGGGGGGCGGAGGGAGGTAGAAAGAGTGAAGGCACGGGGAAGACAGAAAAACACTTGGCGCCAAGGGCGCTCCAGAGCTGCTGAGACGCCAGACCTCCGGAGACCCCTCCCCATCCCGGGGCCAGGGAGGTAGGGAGTGGCCTTCGGGACTGGGTGGGGGGTGCTCTGGGGGTGGAGACGGGGGGAGGCCGGAGGAGTGGTTGCTAAGGCCCGGCAGGGCGCCTCACTACCCGGGAATGCGCCCCAGGCATCGGTGGGTCGTTACAACCCAGGCCGGGTGCCGGGAGCGGAGGCGTAGGCGGCTGCAGGACAGCGGCGGCGGCGCTGGGAGCGGGTTCCCCACCTGGGGGACGTGG
>NW_006790237.1:2068188-2070206 GCF_000442215.2 Lipotes vexillifer | reverse complement strand
GGGGGGGTGGGGGGGGTGGGTGCATAGGAAGGGAGAGATGTCTTTGCGTTGGCTCTGGTCTGGGATGCATCTCCCATCCTCTTTCCATCCTCTCTCGGAGACTGGAGGATGCTGGATGTTGATTCTTTTGAAGCCTATAAGCCCTGAGTCTCAACTCATCTCAGCGCTCTGGGTGGGCCATGTCCTCGTGGTCCCTCTCTGCTCTGAGAAACAGGGGAGGGAAGAAGTTGCGGGTGGGATAAGGGTTCCCAGAATCACCTGGGCCTCCCCACTCTCTCTTCCTCCCTGCCCCACCCCCGCCAGGTGCAATGACCTTGGCTGCAGCTGAACCCCTGGGCACGGATGGTCGGTGCACTGATCACAGCACTGATTCTGGGGGTGACAGGTACCCAGAATCCCAGTGTGTGCACGCAGGGTAACTGCATCGTGGGGCTGTCGGTGACTCTCTATGTGGCACTGGGAGAACACATGTGACTAGTTATGGCTCCAAGGCTGGGTGAATGTGAGTCTGTCTTTACTTGTGATTGTGTGTGGCTGTATGACTGCTACTGTGTGTGTGTGTGTGCGTGCGTGTGTGTGTGTGTGTGTGTGTGTGTGGTGCCTTTTCCCGTACTGAGTGACGGTCTGGGACAGGTGTGACTACTCTTTGAGGCTGTAGCTGTGATTGTGTGACTGGGTGTTTGTGCATTTAGGATGGTGTGTGTGTATCATTGACTGTGAGTGTTACTGTGTGTGGCTGCTTGGCTTTGTGTATGTATGACTGCTGGTTTCTGTCCCTGTGTGACAGGATTGTGTGTGACAAAAGTGCTTGGCACCATGACAATGTGTGGCTAGGTGCCTTCGGGTAGCCGTTTGTGATTGTGTGATCGTGGCTGGGTGCAGGATTTTGTGTGGCTATCTTTGCAAACATGTGACTGCTTGAGGGTCTATGTATGGGTGACTGTATGTGACTGTGTGGCTGTAGGGGCTGTATGTGTGATGGTGCAGCGCTGTGTGTGTGTGTGCAGTGCCCATCCCTCCTGTGACAGACTGAGTGTGCAGGAGAGGCTGTTGCCACGAGACAGTGGCTGTGTGAAGGTGCATGATGCTAGGTGACTTGCCCTGTGTCATGCTCGGTCCACTGAGTCTAACCTTGTCACATGCCACCATGCTGTGTGCAGAAGTGAGTGGCAGTCTCTACCTGTCTGCACACGAGGCATATATACACAGGTCACTAAAACACTGTGTGTGAGTGAGTGAGATCATGTAAGGCTGCCCCCGAATGTGTGTACCTGGGAAGCGTGTGTACCACGAGGCAGAGCTGTGTGTGTAACTGTCCCTATGGAGACGACGCACGTCTCCCTGTGTAACTGTGCATGTGCACGTCTGTGACAGCCGTTGTGTGCCTGTTTCTTGGACTGTGTGCATAAATGAAGACAGCAGCAAGGGTTTCACTTGTCTGGGTCCTCAGCAAGAATATAAACACGTGAACGCGTGAACAGGCGATGGGGGAACCGGTGATGGGGTAGGATATCTATGCCCCTATCTGCAGGTTTGTGTGAGGGAGAAGGGTATTACCAGGATAGTTCAGGAGGCACATTTGTGTTCGAGAATTCGTAAAATAGCTCTGCTCTCCACCCCCCACCCCACGGGAGTCCCACCCCAGTCTGAGCACTTTTCCTGGTTCTGCTCCTCCAACTCTGGCCCAGCCCACAAGCTCTGACTCTGCCCCTTTTCCCCATCCATGCCCCAAGTCCAGACTACCTACAGTCAGGGATCCTTGAGCTGTGCCCCTCCCCCAAGAAAGGCCCAGCCTCTTTGGCTCTCCACCTTTGGGCCAGGCTCCACCTCCTGCCCTGACCACAGCTCTTAGAACCCAGCGCCTGCCTTTTCCGCCCAAAGTCAGGGCGCTTTATAGAATCGACTCCTCCGCAGGACGCTGGCCTTGGCCCTGCCCAAGTCGATTTCAAGCCCCTCCCACATCTCAGGCTCTGCAGACTCTAGCCCAGACCCCATTCGCTAAGGCTTGACCCCCCCCC
>NW_006790237.1:2067742-2067952 GCF_000442215.2 Lipotes vexillifer | reverse complement strand
CCCCCATTTTCTGCCCCCAGAGTCTGTTCTCGCGAATGAGGTAGCTTCGTGCGACAGCTCCTGTGCCGTCGGGCCCTCCGGGAGCACCCAGGACCTCGGACCTGGGGCCGGGGAGAGCACCCGGGCGTCTGACGGCACCAGCAGCCGCCTCGTGAATGGGACCGACTGCGAGAGGCACAGCCAGCCGTGGCAGGGTGCGCTGTTGCTGGG
>NW_006790237.1:2062109-2067566 GCF_000442215.2 Lipotes vexillifer | reverse complement strand
GCATGGAGATGGGGGGGATGGGACGGGGATGAGGAAGCAGGGGAAGGTAGAGCTGGGGTGGGGATGGGGTTAGATTGGGGAGGAGCTTGTGGTACTGGCTGGGAGTTGGGGTGAATTGGATTCGGGGCTAGGAATGCAAATGCTGGATGGTTAGGAATAGAGATGTGATTTGGTTTGGCTTTAGAATTGGAGGTGGGATGGGACAGGTTGAGGATGGTGTTGGATTAGAGACAGGAATGGGATTGGAGATGGCTGAATTTGAAGTTGGGAATGCATACGTTGATGATTTGGAGGTGGGTAAAAGATTGGGGCTGCGGTTAGGGTGGGGTTTGGGGTCGAGCATGAGTTGGATTTGGGTTTGGTTATATGCTGATGGTTTGGGATGAAGATAGAATTAGGTTTGGCCCTAGAATTAGAGGTGGGTGGAGATTGGGATGGAGTGGAGATAAAAATGGAATTGGGATAGGGTGGGGCTTCAGAATAGATGTAGGATTGAAGATGGGGTTTGGATTAGAGTTATGGGTGGGGTTGGAGATGGTTGGCTTTGAGGTTGGGCATGGTTAGATAGAGTTGGGGTTGAGACTGCATATGTGGGTGGTTTCTATGTGGGGAAAGGATTAGGGTTAGCGCTGGGGACGGGATGGAGATGGGTTTGCAGTTGTGACTGGGATGGGGATAGGCATGGGGTTGAAGATAAAGATGGTGTTGGGGATGGATTTGTGGATAGGGCTGAGATTGGGGTTGCGAGTAGGTTTGGCATTGGGGTTGACATTGGATATGGGGGTAAGAACCAGAGTTGGTCGTGATCGGCACCATCTTCCTCAGAGTTTTCAGAATCCGTCTTGGCCACCATTCCCTGCCACCCATATATGAATCCAGGCAGCAGCTGTTTCAGGGGGTCAAATCCATCCCCCACCCTGGCTATTCCCACCCCGGCCACTCCAATGACCTCATGCTCATCAAACTGAACAAAAGAATCGGGGAGACTCAACATGTCAGGCCCATCAACATCTCCCATTGTCCATCTGCTGGGACCAGCTGCTTGGCGTCTGGCTGGGAAACAACCAACAGTCCCCAGTGTGAGTGTTCAGGTCTCTTTCGATGACCGCCTATATCTGCCTTCTCCCCCTCTCTGTCTCTGAGCACTCTGCCCCTTCCCATCTTCCTCCACCACTCACTGTGGCCCTGCTCTGCATTTGTCTGTTTGACAGCCACCTACCCCGAAGTCCTCCAGTGCTTGGACATCACTGTGCTAAGTGAGGACACGTGCAAGACGGCCTATCCAAATCAGATAGATGGCACTATGTTCTGTGCTGGTGACCAGGCCGGCAGAGACTCCTGCAAGGTAAGGCTAGAGACTTCTCCATTCATTCAGCAGATACACACTGAAACCAACCATGTCACCTGGAGCCTTGCTATGTGCTGGGAACCCTGCGATGATCAAATCGGTGCTCACAGAGCTCATGTTCTGGAGCAGTGCTGTCCAGTAAAAATATAATGTGAGCCTTACAAGTAATTTTATTTGTTTTTTGTGGGTTTTTTTTTTCCCCCCCACTGTGGGGCATGTGGGATCTTAGTTCCATGACCAGGGATCGAACCTGTGCCCCCTGCTATGGAAGCACGGAGTCTTAACCACTGGACCGCCAGGGAAGTCCTTACGTGTAATTTTAAACATTCCAGTAGCTACATGTAAAAAAAGTAAAAAACAGCTGAAATTGACTATTGTAATAATATACCCTATTTAATCCCATGTATCCCAAGTACCATCATTTCAAAAGGTAATTAATATAAAAGAATTATGAATGGAATGTTTTACATTCTTTTATTCTCATAGTAATTCTGAAAGCCAGTGTGTAATTTTTTGTTTGTTTTATTTGTTTTTTCTTTTTTTTCTATTCTTTCCTTGTTTGTTTGTTTTTGGTTTGTTTGTGCCAGTGAGTATTTTTACACTGACAGCCTATCTCAATCTGGACTAGCCATGTTTCAAGTGCTCAAGGGCCCCATATAGCTAATGGCCACTGTATTAGACAGCACAGGTCTCAAGGGAGAGATCAAGGCTGTGTTGTATAGAAGGGCAGGATGTGCCCTGAATAAAGATATCACATCTAAGGGCCACCCTTCATACAATATACATCACAGTTTTGTCTTAGTTATTTTGGCACATTTCAGGCAGATGCAGTCTGAAGTGTCTCATTCCCATAAAATCTGTAGTGTGAAAGTTTTCTGACAAATGCTAGTAAAATGTCTTAGAGAAGGAAAACAGAAACCCATGGTCGTATTTTTAAACGAAAATATTTAATAGAGAGGATTGACCACAAAGTTGTTGGAATAGCAAAAAGGTTAAAAAAAATCCTATGGTCAGGAAACTGCATAAACAGGGTAATTTCAGAGAGTGGTAAGGGCTGTGCAGGAAATAAAACATAGTTTTATGAAAGCAAGTGATAGGGGGGGCAGTATTTGGAAGGGTGATTCGGAAGGCCTCAAAGAGGTGGCATCGGAGCAGATATTGAATGACACAAAGGAGCCAGCCTTGCAAAGGTTAAGGGCAAGAAAAGCACGTGCAAAGGCCCTGAGGCAGGGAGGAGTACGGCTGATTCAAAGAATAAAAAAAAGAGCCAGCATGTTTCGGGGACAGGGGTTGAGGTTGGAGAGATGAGTGGGACCCAATGTCCAGCAAATATTTCTTCATCCCCAGTACAGACGTTCTTTATATTCTTATGGGAGCTTTATTTGTTGAGGATGACAGAAATTAAACTGTTACAGCTCAGGACCCTTCCCTGTATTCAGGTCCCCAAAGGGTCTAGAGGAATGTAAATTAACAAGCTCTCTGCTGGCAGGATGTGTGTTTCAGTAATCTTGGTGTTTAGTAAGCTGTGGGCTCAGACAGCACTCCAGTCCCATTCTGATGGCTGGGAAAATCTCCCCACCCACCCCACTCAACCCCACAAATCTTACAAATGTGACAGTTGCAGCAACTCCCCAGATCTCCCAATTTAATCTCTGTCCCCACTTAACATTGGAAGCACCCACATCTGGAGAGAGGGATGAGTGGAGGGGTTTTTATCGGAAGAAAGCACATCTAATTTGGATGTCAACATTTTAAACCACTTAGCCTTTCTGTAGCCAGGGTAGTACCTTGCATTTCTTCCCCTAGACCTCCAGTGGCTTTTTCATACCAGAGTGTGGTCTGGGTGTGGCCACTAAAAGCAAGAAATAATAACAGTAATACTAATGCCATAACACTAATAGCAGTTAACTAATTGCCAGACACTCTTTTTTTTTAAATTTTTATTTATTTTTTTTTAATTTTTTTTTTATTTTTGGCTGTGTTGGGTCTTCGTTTCTGTGCGAAGGCTTTCTCTAGTTGCAGCGGGCGGGGCCCACTCTTTTTTTTTGCGGAGCACAGGCTCTGGATGCGCAGGCTCAGTAGCCATGGCTCACGGGCCCAGCCGCTCCGCGGCATGTCGGAACTTCCTGGACCAGGGCACGAACCCGTGTCCCCTGCATCGGCAGGCGGACTCTCAACCACTGCGCCACCAGGGAAGCCCGGGCCACTCTTCATCGCGGTGCCCGGGCCTCTCACTATCGCGGCCTCTCCCGTTGCGGAGCACAGGCTCCAGACGCGCAGGCTCTGTAGCTGTGGCTCACGGGCCCAGTTGCTCCGCGGCATGTGGGATCTTCCCAGACCGGGGCTCGAGCCTGTGTCCCCTGCATTGGCAGGCGGACTCTCAACCCCTGCGCCACCAGGGAAGCCCCCAGACACTCTTTTAAGTGTTTCCGATGCATCAGCTCAATTTACTCATTTAACCTTTATTATTAACTCTATTTTAACAAGTAGCCAAGGCTCAGAGCAGTTAACTACCTGCCGAGCAAAAGAAACTCTGCAGGGATGTTGAACAAGGGCGAACAAAAAATGACGGCATTATAATGAGGAAAGAAGCCAGGTTGTAGGTATTTTGCATAAACATAAATAAGAAATGACGGCAAAGAGTGCTGAATATTATTACAGAAGGGTAATTACAGGGGGCTATAGGGAATTAAGCACAGGCAACCTAAATTAGTCCAAGGGTGTGATTCTCAACCCCAGGGTAATTCTGACCCACCAGGGCATGTATGGCAATGCCTGGAGATGTTTTTCGTCATCCTTACAGCTGTCTGGTGGGGAGGGAGGGGTTTCCTAGCATGTAGTGGGTAGAGGGATGCTGCCAAATGCCTTACAAGGCACAGGACACCCTCCCATAGCAAAGAATCATCTGGTCCCAATGTCGGCGGTGCCCAGGGTGAGAACCCCTCACCCAGGGGCTGAGAATTGCCTCTCTGCAAAAGTGAGGTATACGTCAAGGCGGATTGGCGTCGAGGATGAGTGAAGAGTGAGGAAGGGAAAGGGAGGGGTGTCCAGTAGGAGAAACACAATATTCAAAGGTTGGAAGGGAGAGTGAGAGAGAAATAGAAGGAAGCACAGAGACACACAATGAGGAAGACAGACAGAAGAGAGGTTGGGGGCTGGCTAGAGACGGACAAAGGGGGTTTCCAAAGGGTGAACGTGGGGTGAAATATTAATATTCTCTCTCTGTGTCTCATTTTACCTGTGTCTCCCTCGCTGTCATTGTGTACGTCTCTATTCTTGCTGCCCTGGTCTTTCTTCATCTATATGACTCCCTCCCTCACCTCCCCACATCGCCGCCTCTCTGTGCCCCTCTCTCTCCTCCACGGGGTGATTCCGGAGGCCCCGTGGTCTGCAGTGGTTCCCTCCAGGTCCTTGTGTCCTGGGGAGACTTTCCCCTGCGCCCAGCCCAACAGACCCGGCGTCTACACCAACCTCTGCCGGTTCTCCAAGTGGATCCAGGACACAATCCAGTCTAATTCATGAGTCGTCCTAGGACCCGGCTTTCTGGCCTCCCTCGCCCCCTGCAAGTCCCCACCCCTGCAGGGACCCCAACACTCCTTCCAGATGCCACTTCCTTCCCCAAAATGTTGAGGCTGTTCATCTCTCCAGTGCCCCGCCCCCAGTCTCCTGGAATCAAGGCCCCCCTTCCCAGACAGTGGATGGACAGGTCCTCCTGGTCGGATCCTGAAGACAGTTCCCATAATGACCGGGGTGAGAGTTGCACTGCACCTCTGTCTCCCCAGTGCTTCCTTCCTCAGGTCCAGAGTCCACCTTCTCTGCAGCTGTGACCCAAATTTGGTCCCAGAAATAAAACGTCTGAGAAGTGGGCTCCGTGTGTGGTCTCTTCTTTGAACGGCCGGACAGCCAGTGACAAGTCCCTCACCCCGCGGCACCGCTGTGTTCACTCTATTAGGTTATTTCACTTGCAGCAAACAGAGATTCACTCGATCTGCTTTTCATTTTATTCATAAATATTGATCGACTGCCAGGAATGTGTCCAGATGCCGGGGATATTGCAACGGGCAAAACAGAGGAAAATTCCTGCTGCGTGAAGCTCCCCCTGTAGTAGG
>NW_006790237.1:2037413-2061859 GCF_000442215.2 Lipotes vexillifer | reverse complement strand
AAAAAAAAAAAAAAAAAAAAAAAAAAAAAAAAAAATAGACAAATACATTATATACTATAATAAGTACGTGATATGAATAAAAGGAGAACAGGGCATGAGGAAAGAGGAGGAACGTTGGGAGGTTGTATATTTACACTGGAAGGTCCGAAGGGTGCGGGAGAGCAGTAGCTACTCCGACCCCCACCATCACCCCAAGATGACCACATCCTAATCCCTGGAACCTGTGAATATGTTACTTTATATGGCAAAGGGACTTTGCAGCTGTGATTAAATTAAGGATCTTGAGAGGGAGAGACCAGTAGAATCCAAAGGGTCCTTATAAGAAGGAGGCAGGATAGGGGGTCAAAATGAGAGAGAGATTGGATGATGCTCTGCTGATGGCTTTGACGATGGAGGAAGGGGCCACGAACCCAGGCATGTAGGGGGCCTCTAGGTAATGAAAAGGGCACAGAAGTGGATTCTCCCCTAGAGCCCCCAGAAGGAATTCAGCCCTGCCCGTCAATGCCTTGATTTTAGCCCAGTGCGACAACATTTTGGACGTCTGACCTCCAGAACAATAAGACAGTAAATTTGTGTTGTAAGCCAGCTACATTTGTGATAATTTGTTACAGCAGCAACAGGAAACTAACATGAAGGGCCTCTCAGAGGAGGTGTCATTTGAGCTGAGACGTCTGGGATGAAAAGGGACTAGCCCCGTGAATGGTGTCCCTGATAGGAGGACAAGTGCAAAGGCTCTGAGATGGGGACAGGCTGGGCATTTCTCCGGACGCAAAGAAGACCAACATACCTGGAAGCTGGTTGGTTGGTTTTCCTAAAAGGTTGGGAAGCCACCAGAGGTTTTAAAGCCAGATGGTGACGTGAGCTAAGCAGATCATTCTGGCTGTTGGTGGAGAACAAAATGGAGCTGCTTATTGGCCAGAGTTGAAAAGGGAGGTGCGTTAACAACAGACTCTCCATGACTTGCATTTGGAAAATGTCAGGACAGAAGCAGCTGCCTCTGGGATTCTTCACTCCTCCTCCACGTGACCTTGCTTTCGCGGTCTCTCTCTTCTCATTCCCTGCAAGGGGCATCCTCTATTTTCCATCATCCCCCTGATAACTGGCTCCAGTGATTGGCTTGTCTTAGTTCACAGTCGACTGAGAGAGAGAAAAAACCTGATTGGATGCTCACGGGAGGTGCTGACTCTGGGTCCAGTCAGCTATGGCCAAGGAGGTGGGGCCGCCTAGTGCAGGTGGAGCCTCCAGTCACCCTTCCAGCAGCAGCAGCGTGCAGTCAAGGAAAAGGACACATCTGGAGACACGAGTTTTAGTCTTCAGCATCCGGATGTCAATGTTTTATTTGTCTGGTTCACCCAGATTTTCATCTGTAGTTGTAAACATTTCCTTCTCACTGTTGCCAAGTATATTATTTTGTGAATGTACTCCCATTTATTTACCCATTTTAACTGTGAATAAGCATTTGAATAGTTTCTAGTTTCTTCAACAGTTTTAAACCATTTGACGTTTTCGTAATGTAATGTTTGCTAAAACTATGGTGAAAACAGTTTAGGAGAATACTTTGATGCTCCAACCACCCCATTCCCATGCGTATTCCTCCTGATGACAGAACCCAGAAGCATCCTGGATGGGGTTCAGGCTCAAGGGTGAGCAGGACATCAGAAGGGAAGTGTGTGGGCCAGGAGGCAGAAATTGTGGACTGTGAGCTTGTCTGACTCAGCACAGAGCAAGCTGGGCAAAACTGAGACGTAGTCATCATTCTCTGCACTGCATTGCCACCTGAGACCATCTGTTGCTCGGGGTGGCACATGACCTAAATAAAAATGTTCACCAGGTGGCCACGTGATCCAGTTCTAAGCAGTAAGACATAAGCTGAGGTATGATAGATAACTTGGGTTGCAGCTATAGACAGGAGGACAGACCGGGGAGGAATGTAAAAATACATGTAAACAATAGTCAGTGTTCTGGTTCTTGGCCTGGATGTTGGGTTCACAGATATTTATTATTTGTTGAAATGAGTGCACGAATAACTAAGTAAAATAAAAGAGGGTCATGCATGGATCGGTGTTTAAAAAAAAATGAAGACATAAGCTGAAACCTAGCAGCTGGGTTTTCCTGGGAGGCTTTTGTTTTGCCGATAAAACGGAGAGCATTATGTTTGGTCCTTCCCTCTCTTCTCACCTGGCAGGTAGGTGCCTGAGGTAGGCCAGCCACTTTGAGGATAAAAGCCACAAATAAAGATTCGATCGTGGGATTTCCCTGGCGGCGCAGTGGTTAAGAATCCGCCTGCCAATGCAGGGGACACGGGTTCGAGCCCTGGTCTGGGAAGATGCCACATGCCACCTAGCAACTAAGCCCGTGCGCCACAACTACTGAGCCTGCCCTCTAGAGCCAGTGAGCCACAACTACTGAGCCCACGTGCCACGACTACTGAAGCCCGTGCACCTAGAGCCCGTGCTCCACAACAAGAGAAGCCACTGCAATGAGAAGCCCGCACACTGCAAGAAGAGTAGCCCCCGCTCGCTGCAACTAGAGAAACCCACTCACAGCACCAAAGACCCAATGCAGCCAAAAATAAATAAATAAACTTATTTTAAAAAAAAGATTTGATCACAAGAAGAGGAAGCCTGCATTGTTGACGACTTACTTAAGTACCTGCTCCAGGCATGGACTTCCAATTATCTGGGCTCAAAACAGAGAGAATAAGACCTCGAGTGTCTGGGCTACTGGAGTTGGTTTTCAGTATATGCTGATACAGAGGAAATGGGGGGGAAATCAATTTTCTAGGAACTGAGTGCTGAGCTAAGACACTGTGCACATCTTCCTTGGCAGGTTTTTTGTTTGTTTGTTTGTTTGTTTTGTGGTACGCGGGCATCTCACTGCCGTGGCCTCTCCCGTTGCGGAGCACAGGCTCTGGACGCGCAGGCTCAGCGGGCATGGCTCACAGGCCCAGCCGCTCCGTGGCACGTGGGATCCTCCCGGACCGGGGCACGAACCCGTGTCCCCCGCATCGGCAGGCGGACTCTCAACCACTGCGCCACCAGGGAAGCCCATCCTTGGCAGGTTTGACTTTCTCTTCCTGGATGAGGGTGTGTCTCTTCTGATAAGGAGACTGGCTCCGATAAGGAGACTGGCTCCAGAACCAGGATGGGACAGATGTCAGTAAATAGTTTCCATTAAGGGTGGAGAGAGGATCAGTGTGTTTCCTGCATGGTGATGTAAGCGGTGAGAATAGGGCTGTGGTGGTGCAAGAAATAAGCTTCTTGCTCTACTAGACATTAAGACATGCTACAAAAGAAAATTGATGTATTTTTTAAAGTGAAGAATTAGGACAGACAAATAGATCAGTGACGCACGGCAAGAGCTCAGAAAGAGGCCCATGGGAACTCAGTGTAGTTTTCTATACTCTCTATAAAATATGTTAAAGTAGCAACTCAAATTAATGGGGGAAAGAAAGGTACACTTAATAAGTGGTGTTGAGAAAACTGGCTCACGGGACTTCCCTGGTGGTGCAGTGTTAAGACTCTGAGCTCCCAAGGCAGGGGTCAGCGTTCGATCCCTGGCCAGGGAACTAGCTCCCACATGCATGCCGCAAGTAAGAGTTCACATGCCACAACTAAGGAGCCAGTGAGCCACAACTAAGGAGCCCTTGAGCCACAACGAAGGAGCCCACGTGCCACAACTAAGGAGCTGGTGAGCTGCAAAAGGAAGAAAGAAGGAAAGAAAGAAAGAAAACTGTCTCACTGTGAGGGGAACACTAAATGCAGGTTCCTATCTGACACCACACATGAAGTATGTAAGTATTAAAGACCAATATGGGAAGGATACACTTATAAGGTCAATAGAAAAAAGAATCAAGGAGAATATCTTTGAATCTCTGTGACAGGGAATGACTTCTTAAGACTTCAAAAGCACAGGTCATAGGACAAAACATTGATGAGGTTCGTTATGTCAAAACTAAGAATTTAGGTTTAAAGGAAGGTAAGACAGACCATTAATAGGCATTTGTCAGATTGGGAGAAATTATTTGTAATATCAAAAATGGACAAGGGACCAATACCTGTAATAGGCAATAAGCACCTGTGAAATGATAAGAAAAAAGATGGACACCCTTTGGGGAAAATGGGTAAGGGATATGAATAGGCAATTTGTAGAAAAGCTATGCATATGAGGGAATGTTCAAAACTCATTAGTTATCCGAGAAACGTAAATTGAAACAAGGAGGACTACTCGACACCCATTAGGGTGGAGAAAATTAAAAGAATGAATAGTGTCAAGTGTTGTTAGGGATGTACACATATTAGAATGTTGAGGTGCTACTTGGGTAAGGGTGGTGCTTTCAATTCTGAGGAAGGGTCTGGCACTACTTAAGCAAATTAAGTATACACACACCCGATGACTCAGCCATCTCTCTACTGGTTATACATCCCAAAGAGATTCTTATACCCACAAGTGGACACATACAAGGATATGACTTGTAGTGTTCTTTGCGGTGTCTGGGAGTCGGTAGCCACAGAGTGTCCATCCCGAGGGAGGTTGTTGGGTGAAAGTGTGGACACCCTCCATGGAGTTCCTGCAGCGGGGCAGATGTATGAACACAAACAGCATGGATGGGTCTTAAAAACACGGTGCTTGTTTGAAAAGCCACTTGGAAGAGAATGAGATGTGTAATCCAGGGCCGATTACATACATTAAAATTACACACACATAAAAACCACACTATATGTCTTGTAAGACTGAGGGAGGGGGGATGAGAAGGAAGGAAGGAAGGGAAGGAAGGATAAAAGAGGGACTCTGTACAGACTGGTAATGATAATGTTGATAATGATGCATAGATGATATTCAACCTCTGACCTAAGGTCTCAAGGGAGTAAAAAATAACGTTGTCAGACTATCAAGCCACATCTTGCATGAACACTGTCCAGGGGCAGAGCCCCTTCTGCAAGGCTAGGGAAGCTATGTGTGTGTTGTGTGTTTCTACTCACTGTGGCCACATTCTGATATTACTGTATATCCCTAACTTGTTAAATCAGATGCCTTATCTAACCCGACATGGCTGATTCTTGCTTGATCGCGCACCCCCGCCACCCAACACGCACACCAAATGCACAGAATTGGCTCAGGATATCGGAGAGGCCGAGACTAAGGGCGAAAAGTGTCACTGGGTGTGTCTCAGAAAGCTGGTGTGTCCTCCACCCGGTGTCCTGACTCTTGAGGTGCTTGATCTTGGCTGGAAACCGAGGTCAGGGAGTGGCCCCGATTTTGGTGGTGGGAGGATTCCACACACCAGATAAGCATCTAACTGTTGGCGACAGAGAGGCTGGCAGTGGGTTACCTTTTATTAGTAATAATAATGATAATGATGAGGATGACAGCTACCATTTATTGAGCATTAGATACCTCACTGCATTCACTGCATGCCTTGTCTATCCGGTTCTGACAGCGGCCTCTCAGGAGGGAGGCTCTCAGCAAGTCGGGAGGCTGAGGGGCAGTGAGGTTGGATGAATTTGGCTCAATTTCTGCAGCTGGTACCTGGCAGAGCCAGGATGTGAATCAAGGGAGTAAGAGTCCTAAGGTGGCGCCTGAAACCTCAATGCATTTGAGCCAACAAAAGCAGAGGGACATAGGGCCAAAGCAAGAGAGAAGTGTGATGATGGCAGGGGGGAGGGAGGAAACTGGAGGCGGGGGAGAGACTGAGAGCTTTAAAGAAAGAGAGGCTAGGAGAGATTTAAAGACAGATATACACAGAGTAAAGAGGAGAGAGAGAGAGAAGCCAGCCCTTTGGGGAAACTTAAATAGAGACTAAAACAGAGCTACAGAGAAAAGTCCTGAAGGACTTAGGGAGATGGAGAGACGGTCTCAGTAAGATAGAGATAGACAGATAGACAGATAGATAGATAGATAGATAGATAGTGGATAGATAGATAGATAGACAGTAGGTTGACAGACAGATGATGGTTAGTTAGAGGAAAGAGACGGAGACAGACACAAAGAGACAGAGACAGAGAGAAAGGTAGGAAGTATTCCTACAGTGAGAGTTTTAAGGATGGGGGCAATCCTGGACCCCGGATTTCCTTTGCCGACGCTGATCGAGCTCTCCCTGCACTTCCAGATGCCTAAGTGCCCCCCGAACCCTGTGGCCTTGCCGCCAGACCTCCAGAGCCCCCACCTCTTTTCCCCCAGGCCCTGGGCTGAGTACCCCATGGGTAGTGTCCGTCCCGTAGGAAAGAGGTGACGGATGCTGCAGATCTGCATCTGCTTCCTGTTCTGTACCCGTGGGACTATCTCATAGGGCTACCATGAGCATTAAAGGAGAGAATGCACATAAAGACAAGTGCAAAGAGCCTGGCACAGAAGGAGCATGTAAAAACAGTTGTTTCTGTAATGATTATAAACATTATTACTGTTGTCCTGGAGTTCCCTAAGCTGCCCGCACAACTGCGAAGACAGTCATTGATACTTAAGCCCACGCCTATCAGCATCCCCTGGGTGCTGTTCTAAGAGTAAATTTTTTTTATAACATCTTTATTGGAGTATAATTGCTTTACAATGGTGTGTTAGTTTCTCCTTTATAACAAAGTGAACCGGCTATACATATACATATATCCCCATATCCCCTCCCTCTTGCATCTCCCTCCTACCCTCCCTATCCCACCCCTCCAGGTGGTCACAAAGCACCGAGCTGATCTCCCTGTGCTATGCGGCTGCTTCCCACTAGCTATCGGTTTTACATTTGGTAGTGTATATATGTCCGTGCCACTCTCTCACTTTGTCCCAGCTTACCCTTCCCCCTCCCCGTGTCCTCAAGTCCATCCGGGCCCCTCCTCAGACCAACTGAATCAGGAGTTGCAAGTTAGCAACATCGCCTGGTGATTCATGTGCGTGATCAAGTCTGAGGGGCGCCACCAAGCTTCCAGGAAGAAGGAATTTTAAACCCGAGGTATTAGAATCCACCATCTGCTCCATGGCGCCACCTTCAGGCCCATTGAAGAACTGACTTGGGAAAGCCGTGAACGTGGCAGGACATTTGGCGTCCCACCACCCTGGGTGCCAGTTCCTGGGCTAACTTTGAGCAAGCTACCCGACCTGTCTGAGCCGTGGATGGATCAAACTTCTTACGTGTAACACCGAGATGACAGTTCCACCTCTCGCACAGTGCCTGCCCCAGAGTTGGTGCAGAAAAAAGCGTTCTACCACTTTGAGGATGCATCCCTGTTTCCAAGACAGAGCCTAGACATAATTTAGGAGGCAGGCCACTGAATCCATATTATTAGGGTTAAATTGTGTCCCCCCCCCCCCGAAAGATAGGTCGAGGTCCTAATTCCCAGTACCTCAGAATGTGACCGTATTTGGAAATAAGGTCATTGCAGATGTAATAAGATGAGTTCAAAGCGATGTAGGGCGGACCCTAATCCAATATAACTGTGTCTTTATGCGAATAGAGAAGATGATGTGAAGACAGACACACAGAGGAGAATGCCATGTGAAGACAGAGGCAGATGTTGGAGTGATGCAGCTGCAAGCCGGGGAACGCCAAAGATTGCCGGCCACCAGCAGAAGCTGGAAGAGGCAGGAAAAGATTCTACCCAGAGTCTCAGAGGGAGAACAGCCTTGCAGACACCTCGACTTCGGACTTAGGGCCTTCAGAACTGATTTCTGTTATTTTAAGCTACCCAGTTTGTGGTACTTTATTACAGCAGCCCTTGAAAATGAATACGCATGGGAAGGTTGATCGTCTATGGAAGTTAGATAAGGGCATTAGAAAATATATCGAGATCCCTTTTCTTGAGAGGAAGAAATCAAAGGTAGGTCTACTTTACAACAGAAGATACACAAATGGCCAATAAGAACATGAAAAGATCTCAACATCTTTAATCATGAGAGAAGTGCAACTTAAAACCACCATCAGACAGATGTCCATAGCAGCTTTATTTGTAGCAGTCCCAAGCTGGAAGCAGCCCAGGTGTCCAGCAACAGGAGAAAGGATAAACAAACTGTGGGTATGCCTCAGTAATTAAAAAGAACAAATTACTGCTACCTAAGTGAATCTCAAGGTGAAAAACCCTTACACATACAGTGCATACCTATATCTCCATTTATATGATGAAAAAGCAAAACTAACCTATGGTAGAAAGAAATCAGAATGCTGTTTTGCCTCTTGGGTGGAGGTGGGGATTGACTGGGAACTGGCATGAGGTGATGATAAATGTTCTACATACTGATAGGGGTTTGAGTCACACAGGTGTGTGCATTTGTCAAAGCTCCCTGAAAAGTAGAGCTTAAGTTTTGTGCATTTCATTGTATATGAATTTTCTCTTAGAAAAGAAACATAAACAGAGTTTAACTTATAGTAAATGACATACATATATATTTGAGAGTTTAGGATGAAGTGTACAGATGTCTGTGACTTACCATGAAATGCATCAATAACAAGACA
Organism: Lipotes vexillifer; assembly: GCF_000442215.2. NCBI lineage: Eukaryota > Metazoa > Chordata > Mammalia > Artiodactyla > Lipotidae > Lipotes > Lipotes vexillifer. Next base: position 2,053,425 of record NW_006790237.1, on the reverse strand, counting down.
GGTGGATGGATGGACGGATGGATGCATGGGTGGAAGGTCAACAGACATGATAAAGCAAGTATGGTGAATTGTGAATGGTGGAATCTAGGTAGCAGGTAAATGGGTGTTTGCTATGAATTTCTTTTAACTTTGCTGTATGTTTGAGAATGTTCATAATAAAAGCGTTAGGGGGAAAGTAGGACATGTGTCAGTTGCAATGGCTGAGTTCTTCACCATCTTTAGTGCCACCACCTTAGCCAAAGTCGCTAACAACTCTTTCCTAAACATTCATTCATTCATGCATTCATTCAACAAGTCCTTACTGAGCACCTATGATGGGCCAAGCACCGTTCTAGGTTCCCAGACCATAGCATTGAACAAGTCAGAGAAAGTCTGTTCGGTGTAGCTTTTTTTTTTTTCCCCTAGAGGAGGAGAAAGACGACAAACGTGTATAAATATGTACTATTTCAGTGAGGACATTAAATGCTACGAAGGTGAATAAAGCAGCGTAAGAGGACAGAGAGTAATTGAGAGGGGAGTTTATTTTCCATCAGCTGTACAAGAGAGGTAACTCAGATCACAGACCAGAAACAGTGAGGGAGGGAGTCACAGAGAGGATAGAGAAGGTTCCAGAATGCGTGGCTGACGCAGAAACAGACGCAATGGACTGCTGTAAACACCCCTGTGCTTCCCTGCACTGGTCTCTGCGCTTGCTTTTGCCCTGTTCTGCCCTTCATCACAGCAAACAGAGGTGCTTTGCAGGGAAGGAGGTGCTTTTTTTTCCTGCAGAGCAGCAGCATGGATCGTTAGGCTGAGTTGAGCTTGCCCTGGAGTTTGGTGATGGGGATGGACCTGCTGGATGATAATGTGGGTTATGGTTAATTTGATCAAGTAGAGGCAGGTCACTCTCTGGAGCGGCTGCACCCTCCCCCCCTCAGTCCATCAGCAAAACCTGAGGATTCCTGCAGCTCACGTTGCTGCTGCTGAACATTATTCAGCTTTCCACGGCAATCGAATAGGTGTAAAATAACACCCTGCCATATTAAACTCGCGTTTCTCAAATCGTTCATGATTTTGAGCCTTTCTCCACCTGCTTGCTAGCTAAAAATGTAGCTTTTAACTTTCAGAAGACATGAAATTTTCTAAAATGATCACTCTAAGAGCTGTAGTCATCCAGAACAAACACGTGAACAGAGTCTGCATCATCTTCACTAAAGGTTCACATTCTACAGGTGATAATAAAGAACGTGCAGACGTTCCAGCAGATAACTATCCAGGAGTTAAGTCACTGGAGATGAATACACTTGGCTTAACCGGGGACTTTGTCTCACTAGGCAAAATTAGTGTTGTGTGGCTGTTGTTGTTTTTCTTCAAACCTTTATAACTGATTGGAATATATATTTTTAACTGTCTACCTTATCTTTCCCACAAAGGAGGACGCCCACATCAGAGCTCTGTATCCTCAGAAGCACTTGTGTCATCTTTTCCTTCCTAAATGTTCTCGTTAGGTCCCAGGATACCATGTGGCCTGAGGTTTTCTTTCATCGCAATTTAGGCTGAAGCTTCAAGTGCATTTGAAGCTTATAGTGTTCTATTTCCTTGGGGGCAAAAGGAAATAGAACATTCAGCCCAGGCGTAATCCTGGCGACCTCTGGAAATAGGACAGAAGGAAGAGGTGGGTTGATCCTACTCTTGAATTCAAAGCTGATCTTGGTTCTGAAAGCTGTGGGTCTTCGTGTATGTGTGTGTGTGTGTGTGTGTGTGTGTGTGTGTGTGAGTGTGAAAGAGAGCATGGGTGTGTATGGATGTGTGGGAGTGATTTTGTGTGCATGAGAGTGTGTTAGCATTAATGTGTGAGTGAGCATGAGAGAGTATGTGTGAATGTGTGCATGTGTATAAATGTGCTTGTCAGGGACCTCCCTGGCGGTCCAGTGGTTAAGACTTCACCTTCCAATGCAGGGAGTGCGGGTTCGATCCCTGGTCGGGGAGCTAAGATCCCACATGCCTTGCGGCCAAAACATCAAAACATAAAACAGAAGCGATATTGTCACAAATTCAATAAAGACTTTTAAAAAATGGTCCACATCAAAAATCTTTTTAAAAAATGTGCATGTCAGTGTGAATACGAGTGAGCGTGGGAGTGAGTATGAATGCAGAAGATAGTGTGTGTTAGTGTGAATGTATGTATGAGTTTGAGAGTGAGTGTGAGAGTGTGCATGTGTAAATGAGTGTGTCGATGTGTGAATACAGGTGAGTGTGGGTAAGTGAATGCACGTGGACGTGTGGGACTGTGAGAGTGAGTGTATGCAGTAGTGTGTGTATGAAAGTGTGTGTGTGAGACACTGTGTGAGAGTATGAGTGTGTGTGAGTGTGTGTTTTATGCAGGTCTGTGACTGTGTGTGGGTCTGTGTATGAATGTGAGATTTGCAGGAGAGAGCGTGAGAATGCGTGTGAGTCTGCGTGTCTGGGTGAGCTGTTGTGAGAGTGCATGCTGTGTGAGTGGTGTGTACCCGTGCATGACTGTGCATCTGTGTGTGAATGTGTGAGCGTGTGTTCCAAAAGATCCACCTTCAACACCATGGTCAGAGACTAAATTCCAGCCTGGACAGTGGCCTCCTGTTTATCATGTAGCTGACCTCTCCCCACCCTCTAAATTTACTAGTGGAGGGCTTCCCTGGTGGTGCAGTGGTTAAGAATCCGCCTGCCAATGCAGGGGACACAGGTTCGAGCCCTGGTCCTGGAAGATGCCACATGCCACGGAGCAACTAAGCCCGTGCGCCACAACTACTGAGCCTGCACTCCAGAGCCCGTGAGCCACAACTGCTGAAGCCCGCGTGCCTAGATCCCATGCTCTTCAACAAGGGAAACCACCGCAGTGAGAAGCCCCTGGACCACAACGAAGAGTAATCCCCGCTCGCCGCAACTAGAGAAAGCCTGCGCACAGCAACGAAGACCCGACACCGCAAAAAATAAATAAATAAATAGCCCATAAATATAAAAAAGAATAACTTATGCAACTAACTAAATGATGTCACAAACTCTGTAACCAGCTCAAGCAACAGGAGGTCTTTCTTAACATTTTATTTTTGTGGTAAAAACACATAACGTAAAATTTACCATCTTATCTACTTATAAGTGTACAGTTCAGTAGTGCTAAGTACATTCACACTGTTGTCCAACAGATCTCCAGAACTTTTACCTCTTGCAAAGCCGAAACGCTGTACTCATTATACATTAACTCTCCATTCCTTCCCCCAAGTCCCTGGCAACCACCCTTCTATTTTGTCTCTACGAATTTGACTATTTTCGATACCGCATTTAAATAGTATCAAACAGTATTCATCTGTGACTGGTTTATTTCACTTCACACAATGTCCTCAAGCTTCATCCATGTTGTAGTATGTGTCAGACTATCCTTCCTTTTTAAAGCTGAATAATATTCCATTTTATGGATATACCACATTTTATTTATCCATTCATCCATCCATTTTGGTTCTTTTTTTCCCTTCTGACTTTATCGAGATATAATTGGCATACACAAGTCCCCTACATAAGAACATTCAAGTTGCGAGCTTTCAAAGATGTGAACGTGTGTTCACATGTCCAATCACATAAGTTAGTTCACGGGTCTGGCGTACATTGTCCCGTGCAGGCATCCTCTGCAAGTGGTTGTGCTTTTGTGCACTTTACTGTACACTACTGTATAGAGTACAGTGCAGTAGCTTTATTTCAAGCCCAGGATGTCTGGAAGCAAGTTTAAAAGCAGCGGTGGAGTAGGGGGTACTACTGTACTTTTCAAGGTACTGTACTGTAAGATTAAAAATGTTTTCTTTATTTTTTTGTGTTTGCTTTTTATGTTTTACTTATGTGAAAAGTATTATAAACCTATTACAGTACGGTACTATAGAGCTGACTGTGTTAGTTGGGTACCTAGGCTAACTCTGTTGGACTTAAACGAACAAACTGGACTTACGAACACACTCTCAGAATGGAACGCGTTCGTATGTAGGGGACTTACTGCACACCGCTGTATAAATTTAAGGTGTACTGCATAAGGATTTGACTTACATACATCATGAAATGATGACGACAATAAGTAGTGAGCATTCATCATCTCATAGAGACACAAAAGAACAGAAAAAGAAAAAAAATTTTTTCCTTGTGATGAGAACCCTTGGGATTTACTCTCTTAACTGTCATATATGACAGCAATGCTAATTGGACTAATCACGTTATATATTACACCCCTAGCACTTATTTATCTTGTAACTGGAAGTTTGTACCTTTCGACGGTCTTCATCCAATCCCCCCTCCCCCACTGCCCCCACCCTCGCCTCTGGTAGCCACAAAACTGATCTCTTTTTCTTTCTAAGATTTATTTATTTTATTTTTAAAATTTATTTATTATTGTTATTATTTTTTGGCAGTGTTGAGTCTTCGTTGCTGTGCGCGGGCTTTCTCTAGTTGCGGAGAGCGGGGGCTACTCTTCGTTGCAGTGCGCGGGCTTCTCATTGCTGTGGCTTCTCTTGTCGTGGAGCACGGGCTCTAGGCGCGTGGGCTTCAGTAGCTGTGGCACATGGGCTCTAGAGCGCAGGCTCTGTAGTTGTGGCACATGGGCTTAGTTGCTCCACCGCATGTGGGATCTTCCCAGACCAGGGCTCAAACCTGTGTCCCCTGCATTGGCAGGCAGATTCTCAACCACTGTTCCACCAGGGAAGTCCTTAAGATTTATTTATATTTATTTATTTATTTATATTTATTTTCACTGCCCCAGGTCTTAGTTGCAGCTGATCTCTTTTTCTATGAGGTCTTCTTTTGTTTGCTTGTTTTTGAAGTAAAATTGACCTACAACGCTATGTTAGCTCCTGGTGTACAACGTAGTGATTTGATATTTCTGCATTCGAAGTGTACAGTTATCACTGTCCTAGATATCCCTATCTGCCTTTTCCACTCAATCTTATTTGCTCTATTTTCAATGTTCTTTTTCTGGCCAGGGCTAATCACCACAAAATGAGTAACAAGGTCCCTTTGTGTGTGGGTTGGGGGGAGATGCCTCCCAGTGAGTTCTCCCAGACTGGAAACCTTCCCAGCAGAGAACTTTATATTCATAGATATAATTATGGATCATCTGTAATTTTCATACCAGCCATTGTTTTATAACTTTTGTCATTATCTAAACAGTGTTTCACAAACCTTGAAACTAACTAGGCATTACAGGTTCTTTGATGCTTATAACAGGAAAAAGAATTCGCCAAATGTTTTGAACACCAGGAGACACCTTACTCCTCAAGAAGCCCAGCCTGGTGGCTAAAGGCAAGAGAAAACTAAGAACACATCTTTGCATTTGCTTGTTCACGTGCAGCAAAACCCTTGAAGATGACCCAAGAAATATATTCTACTTGTTATGCTCGGAAGACGGGGCGAGGACAGGACAGAAGGGGGACAAGGTCATGATGGAGATCTATCACTCTGTACATTTTTTTTTTTTTTTTTCCCTTGCGTTATGCGGGCCTCTCACTGTTGTGGCCTCTCCCATTTGCGGAGCACAGGCTCCGGACGCGCAGGCTCAGCGGCCACGGCTCACGGGCCCAGCCGCTCCGCGGCATGTGGGATCTTCCCGAAACGGGGCACGAACCCGCGTCTCCTGCATCGGCAGGCGGACTCTCAAGCACTGCGCCACCAGGGAAGCCCTCACTCTGTACATTTTTTATAAACATACTTTGTTTTTGTCCCACGTGGAAATAATATGTACTCAAAAAATAAAGTAGAAATGATGTGACACACACATACACGAACAGAGATTCTCATGCAATTCTCGCTGGGTTCAAACCCAGCTATTTGTTCCTGTGTAGCCTTGGAAAATGACCTTATCTCTCTTTGCCTTGGTTTCTCCCTGCTTATAGTGGAGATAGTAGCAACTGCTTAAGGTTAATGGGAATATTAGCAAGTTAATCTGTGTAAAGCCGTTAAAACAATTTTACAGAGCATGCACTCAGCATATGTTAGCCATTAGTGGTAACATTCTCCCCATGAGTAAGCAAAAACAAAAAAGGGCTTTCTTTTCACCTCCCCCCGCCACCCTAACAAATATAGCCAGCGAGGATTTTACTGAGAAAAGCTGATTTCCTTTTATAATGGGGAAAGTCACATTTCTGAATCTATCTCTGCCTTTTTAAAAGACAGGCTCATAATTTTATTCCCTGAGATTAAGAACAATAGCACAAGTGAAACAATGACCATAACCAATCAATGCATGTGAGCGAGTTATTTTCATCATTATTATCAGCATGATCATTTGGGGGGGTAACTGGTTGCACAGAGGAGATGGTTCTGGAAGACCCCCCAAGGTCACCGTGATCCAAGAATAAACAGAGATGGGACTTCCCTGGCGGTCCAGTGGTTAGGACTCGGTGCTTTCACTGCCATGGGCCCAGGTTCAATCCCTGGTCAGGGAACTAAGATCCCACAAGATGCATGGTGTGGCCAAAAAACAAAACAAAAAGAATAAACAGAGATTATTGTGACCTCTCGGACTTAGTAAATCATTATATTAGTAGCAATAATTGGAGATAACAGTGGCTGAGGTCTGAGGGCTAGAAACACTCAGCCCCTCCCCCAAGGTCTCACTGGAATGGGTCTGACTCCAGAGGTCCCATGCTCATCCCTTCCTTTTAGTATCTGAGAGATCCAACGTCAGGATCAAGACCTGAGCTCACCAGGTGCAAGGCTCAGGTGGCGACCCCGGCTCCTGTCACCAGCCCGGGTTGCACCTGCCTCCTCCGTTCCCACATCTGGGTCCAGAGCTGGGTGCTGAGGCCTCCAGGGTGACTGACCCAAGAGAACCTGGGGCCCTTCCTTTGTCGCTCTCCCTTCACCTCTAACTCTCTCCCTGTGTGTTTCTCTTGATCCACAAGGGGGCAGTGTTGCACAGTAGTTAAGCGCACAGAGGCAGCGCTGGAGTTGAGAGTGGTGGTGTCCGCCAGCTTGGTGTTGGTGTTACCAGCTTGGACGATCGTAAATGACTCTTAGCTTCTGTGTGCCTCATTTTTTCATCTGTAAAGTCGGGGTGACAGTACTTCCTATTTCATAGGATGTTCAGGCGATTGAGTTAACGTTCGTGGAGAACCTAGAATAGTATCTGGAACAAAATAAGTGCTCTCTATGTAGTCTACAAGTAAGTCTATATGGAAGTACTCTTCACGACTTCCATAGATACATAGATACACGTTCCATAGACAGAAGGCGGTCCTTCTCAAAAGGCAAGAGCGGCCCCGGGAGAAACACACTCCACAGACAGTGTGGGCCATCTCAGAAGGCAAGAGGCCCCAAAATATGGGGTGGTTCGTTTTTATGGGCTGGGTAATTTCATGGGCTATAGAATGGGAGGATTATTCCAACTATTTTGGAGAAGGGGCAGAGATTTCCAGGAATTGGGCCATCGCCCACTTTTTGGCCTGTTATGGTCGACCTCAGACCTGTCATGGCACCTGTGGGTGTGTCATTTAGCACTTGCTAATGTATTACAAGGAGTATAATATAATGAGGCTCAAGGTCCACTGGAAGTTGAATTTTCTGCCATCTTGGACCTAGTTGGTTCTAACCAAGGGCTGTGTCATTCTTTTAAAGGTTGTGCCCTGCCACTGTAGATGGGAGGATGGGGAGTTGGGAACTGAGGGTGGGGGCTACAAGGAGTCAGGGAAGGCTCATCTGAGGAGGGAATATTTAAGAAAAAGCCTGAGTAAGGACTGAGACAGGTAGCTATCTGGGCATAGAGCATTCTGGGTAGAAGCAGCAGCAAGTGCAAAGGTCCTGAGGTGGGAACGTGCATCACATACCTAAGAAACATCAAGGAGGCAGGTGTGACTGGAGTAATCACCGGGGAGAGGGTGGGAGATGAGGTCAAAGCAGGAACAAAGGGAGACAGATTGTGCGTGAGCCTTTGGGTCATGGCGAGGATTCTAATTTCTACTCTGAAGGTGATCAGAAGTCTTTCGGATCAAGTTTACATGTTAAATAGGTCTCTCCTACAGCTGAAGGCTATTTGCAGATCAGCCCAGACAAAAGATCTGCTATTTCTAGAGCTCTTTTTCAAGATCAGCGACACTCCTGTGTGCCAAGAGAAGCAGGGGGAAAAAAAGTACCCTCCCTGGTCCCCGGCCACACCAGTTTACAAAGTGCTTCTGGCAGTTTCCACTTAAGACCCCTTAATACCACTTAAGCTTTTTTGTTTTGCTAATCTTTGATTCCTATTTCCTCCAGTTAGCACTGCCCAATCAAAATACAGCAGGAGCTGCATACGTATTTTAAATTTTTCTGGTAGCCACTGTTGGCCTGAAACAAATCGACTGCCAGATATTTTTCCAACAAAGATATGTTTACTCAGGATCAGCAGAGAATTGCAACTTGGAGTCGGCCACCACGGAGAGCCATGTGCAAGTCCCCCCATGGCAAGGGAAGGAGAACGCTTTTATAGAGGGGAAAAGGAAGTTGGGGGCTAGAGTAAACAAAGGGTCCCTGGATTTTCATTGGCTGAGTCCTTGCCAGGAAAGAAGAGCAGTCTTTCTTCTTCCTGTTGGGCTCTACTATAATCACAGGGGGTGAGAGCTCCCCCTTCTGGTCTCCCGACGCTATTTAATTGGGCTTTCTGTTTATTAATTTTTTACACCACATTAAAAAAAGGAAAAGGGGCTTCCCTGGTGGCGCAGTGGTTGAGAGTCCGCCTGCCATTGCAGGGGACACGGGTTCGTGCCCCGGTCCGGGAGGATCCCACATGCCGCGGAGCAGCTGGGCCCGTGAGCCATGGCTGCTGAGCCTGCAGATCCGGAACCTGTGCTCCGCAACGGGAGAGACCACAACAGTGAGAGGCCCGTGTACCGAAAAAAAAAAAAAAAAAAGGAAAAGGAGGGCTCCCCTGGTGGCGCAGTGGTTGAGAGTCCGCCTGCCATTGCAGGGGACACGGGTTTGTGCCCCGGTCCGGGAAGATCCCGCATGCCGCGGAGCAGCTGGGCCCGTGAGCCATGGCCGCTGAGGCTGCGTGTCTGGAGCCTGTGCTCCGCCACAGGAGAGGCCACAACAGTGAGAGGCCCACATACCGCAAAAAAATAATAATAATTTTAGTAATATATTTTATTTTAACCCAATATATTCAAATTATGATCATTCTGACATGTAATCAATACAAAATTATTAATAAGATAGTTTACTGTTTGGGGGACTTCCCTGGTGGTCCAGTGGGTAAGGCTCCGTGCTCCCAATGCAGGGGTCCCAGGTCTGATCCCTGGTCAGGGAACTAGATCCCGCTTGCATGCCGCAACTAAGAAGCCCGCATGCCACAACTAAAGATCCTGCATGCATCAACTAAGACCCGGTGCAGCCAAAATAAATAAATAAACAAAAATTGTTTTTAAAAAAGATAGTTTACTTTTTTAAATACAAAGCCTTAAAAAACTGGTGACTATTTCACACCTACAGCAGCATCTCCACTAGAATGCTAAGTCTTCATCAGGAATTCTTGACCTTTATTTTAGAGCCTATAAAACTCAGAGTTGAAAAGGTAGATTCAGGTACCCAGATGGTTCCAAGGAACTTAAAACTGAATCAAGAGTCGGTATTTACATTTAACTTCGATGAAATTAAATAGTAAAAGCACGTTTTAAGTGCTCAGTAGGCACCTATGGTGGCTGCTGTTTGGACAGTGAAGATCTAAGTGGATTTTTTTCTTTTTTTGCGGTACGCGGGCCTCTCACTGCTGCGGCCCCTCCCGTTGCGGAGCACAGGCTCCGGACGCGCAGACTCAGCGGCCATGGCTCTCGAGCCCAGCCACTCCGCGGCATGTGGGATCCTCCACGGGCCGGGGCGCGAACCCGCGTCCCCTGTATCTGCAAGCGGACTCTCAACCACTGCGCCACCAGGGAAGCCCAAATGTAAGTGGATTTTAATCTGCCCCAAGTCCACTGGTCCTCCCCTCACCCCATCCCACCCCACCCCCAGTCTGGCAGGAAATGTCTGCCACTTAGAGGGGCCCATCTTATTCTGCAGGGTGATGACATAACTCAGCTTGGTGCTAAAAAAAAAGAAAAGAGGGAATGTCCAGGGCTTTGGTCCATGGGGCCTACTACCTTAACTTCTGCTCCTTTGATATTTGCTGAGGCCCCAAACCCTGTTAAGTGGCTAGGAGATGCCCCCGTAGTGGTCCCCACAGCCCACAGCCATTTTCCCAGCTCTCAAGTGGTCAGGCTGTGCTCCCTGTAGTTCTCCAGGCTGGAGTAAGCTCCAACTCTCTCTCTCCAGTAAAAACCCCTCCCCAAGTCCTTCTCTCCATTGTCCCTGCTTCTGGGCGGACCCCCTGGCGCTGGCCTCTCTAGCTCCTGAGATAGGAGCAGGAAGGGGACATGCCTTCAGTAGGCAGTTTTTCTACTGAATCCCCATTGTCCTTAATAAGGAAAGAAAAGGCTTCTCTTCGGGTAATATAATCTATCCCAAAGTAGCTTTAGTTATTGAGTGATATAGGGGCAGCCACTCCCCCCAGCCTCAAGTTTGTTCAAACTCAGCCTGAAGGCATTTCCTGAGTTTACCAGGTAGAACTCAGGGGTCAGTTCCCTAAGGGCTGGGTCAGACACCCCTGGAAACATGGTCAGGGCCACCTTGGGCCTTAGGGCAGATGTCATTCCTAAGCGGGCGGCCACCCTCCACCGTGTCCAGGAGATTTAAGACTCTCTTTTTGGCTCAGTCAGTCCGCGGGAGGGAGGAGGGGCTTGCTCTTCCAGTTACGTGGTAAGAGTAGGTGCTGGGGGCTGAAGGTGGCTTCACCTCATCCCCTCCCCAGCAATGCTCTGTGTCTTCTCTGGCCAAAGCTGCACCTCACCTCACCTACAGATAGGAATGAGGGCAGATGGCTCAGGTGAGAGGAAGTGGACCCAGATGCATCTTGGACCCTCATGACTTGTAACCCTGCGGAGACGGTTCACCTTCAGTTCAGTCCTGAACCTTCGGTTCAGTCCTTCAGTTTCTGCTTCTGTTTCCTAATATGCATGAAGGAGGCTGCATAGCAAAGACCTCAAGATGTGGGCTCTGGAACCAGATGCCTGGATTCACTGCCACTTTGCTGTGTGACTTTGGGTAAGTTGATTGACCTCTCTGTGCCTCCCTTTACACTTTCATAAAATTAGGCATAATAGGTACCTCACGGGGTTATTATGAAGATTAAAACTAATCAACCTGTATAAAGCTGTTAAGAAGGCACCTAGAAAAAAAGTGGGTGATATATCACTGTTAGATCTTTTGTCTTTTTATTTTTTAATCATTATTATCCCTAGTTCCTGAGATGTTTGTCTTTCAGCGTCTACCTTGCACTATGTTTCCAACTCTCTCCCGCTCTATATCTGTCCATGTCTGCCTATTTGTCCAGCTCTCTCTTCCAGCCTCAGTCTTTCTGTGACTTTGGGGAAACTACCTAACCTTTCTGTGCCTCAGTTTCCTCATCTGTATAAAGTTAGTAACAGTATGAACTGCATATGGTGTTGTGATGAACAAAGTTATTACATATTAACCACTTAAAATAGGGCCATCGTAAGCTCTCACCATAATTTCAATTAATTCAACATTAATGAATTAATTAAGTTCCCTATTCCTGTCCCAGTGCAAAGAGCTATTATTAACTGAAAGCTATTATTATTGTTTTTTATTGTTATTTTCTCTTTCCATCAGTCTTTGTGTCCTGCTCTTTCCTCTTTCTGTCTGTCCATCCCTGCATGTCTTTCTCAGTAACTGTCTTTCTCTCTCTTTACCCATCTATTCAGCATATATTGTACATACTGAATGCCTGCCTACTCCATGAGAAGCATTGAGTTTTCCGTGGTGAACAGAACAGACAAAGCCCCTGTCCCCAGGGAGCTCCCAGGCAGATGTTAGAAAAATAAACACTCAAACAGTAACACGTGTGTCAATTGTACCAAGGGCTCTGAAGGAGGATGCTTTGAGAAGAAAACAGACAAAACCCAGGAGACTAGGGGCCTTGGATTAGATTGGGAATGGGGTCAGGCAAGGCCTCTGGGAAGAAATGATGTTTGAGATAAGATAAAATGAGGAGAAGGGGCGCCTTCGAGATGGCGGAGGAGTAAGACGTGGAGATCACCTTCCTCCCCACAAATACATCAGAAATACATCTACATGTGGAACAACTCCTACAGGACACCTACGGAACGCTGGCAGAAGACCTCAGACCTCCCAAAAGGGTCTTGGTGCTCCGGCCAGGTGTCAGGCCTGAGCCTCTGTCAGGCCACCTCTCTGAGGTGGGAGAGCCAAGTTCAGGACACTGGTCCACCAGAGACCTCCCGGCTCCACATAATATCAAACGGCGAGAGCTCTCCCAGAGATCTCTGTCTCAACGCTAAGACCCAGCTCCACTCAATGACCAGCAAGCTACAGTGCTGGACACCCTATGCCAAACAACTAGCAAGACAGGAACACAACCCCATCCATTAGCAGAGAGGCTGCCTAAAATCATAATAAGTTCACAGACACCCCAAAAGACACCACCTGATGTGGTCCTGCCCACCGGAAAGACAAGATCCAGCCTCATCCACCAGAACACAGACACCAGTCCCCTCCACCAGGAGGCCTACACAACCCACTGAACCAACCTTAGCCACTGGGGGCAGACACCAAAAACAACGGGAACTAAGAACCTGCAGCCTGCGAAACGGAGACCCCAAACACAGCAACTTAAGCAAAATGAGAAGACAGAGAAACACACAGCAGATGAAGGAGCAAGGTAAAAACCCACCAGACCTAACAAATGAAGAGGAAATAGGCAGTCTACCTGAAAAAGAATTCAGAGTAATGATAGTAGAGATGATCCAAAATCTTGGAAATAGAATGGAGAAAATACAAGAAACGTTTAACAAGGACCTAGAAGAACTAAAGATGAAACAAGCAACGATGAACAACACAATAAATGAAATTTAAAATACTCTAGATGGGATCAATAGCAGAATAACTGAGGCAGAAGAATGGATAAGTGACCTGGAAGATAAAACAGTGGAAATAACTACCACAGAGCAGAATAAAGAAAAAGAATGAAAAGAATTGAGGACAGTCTCAGAGACCTCTGGGACAACATTAAACACACCAACATTCAAATTTTAGGGGTCCCAGAAGAAGAGAAAAAAAAAAAAGGGACTGGGAAAATATTTGAAGAGATTATAGTTGAAAACTTCCCTAATATGGGAAAGGAAATAGTCAATCAAGTCCAGGAAGTGCAGAGAGTCCCATACAGGATAAATCCAAGGAGAAACACGCCAAGACACATATTAATCAAACTATCAAAAGTTAAATACAAAGAAAAAAATATTAAAAGAAGCAAGGGAAAAGCAACAAATAACACACAAAAGAATCCCCATAAGGTTAAGAGCTGATCTTTCAGCAGAAACCCTGCAAGCCGGAAGGGAGTGGCAGGACATATTTAAAGTGATGAAAGGGAAAAACCTACAACCAAGATTACTCTACCCAGCAAGGATCTCATTCAGATGCGATGGAGAACAGCAGAAACTGACACACCATTGAAAAGCAATTACACACCAATAAAGATGTTAAAAAAAGACAAAAAAGATAAAATGAGGAGTGGGAGTGGTCAAGGGAGGGAGTGAAGGGAAGAGTGTTGGAGGCGCATGGAACAGACCACAGGGTGGCCTAGAGGATGAGGGAAGCTGAGGAGTTGCCCGGAGCTGTTCACAGGAGCCACATCCCTCTGGGAAATAATAGACTGGGGTGGATAAGAGTGGAAGCAGAGAGCCCAGAAAGGGGGTTGGGCCAGGAGAGGGGGAGTCAAGGTGGGGAGACCTGGCTAGGTCCGACTTACTTTTTGGAGGTGTCGTCCAAAGGATGACAGGTGCAGGTGCCTGACCTGCAGACAGGCTAGAGCAATCAAGAAAAGAATCAAAAGGGACCTGTGAATGGGGGGACACTTATTGGGGGGGTAGGGTTGGGTCAAGTTGGGGGAAATTAAAACTATCTTTTGTCTCTATTTAAAAAATGACTTCCAGGGCTTCCCTGGTGGCATAGTGGTTAAGAATCTGCCTGCCAATGCAGGGGACATGGGTTCGAGCCCTGGTCCAGGAAGATCCCACATGCCACAGAGCAACTAAGCCCATGCGCCACAACTACTGAGCCTGTGCTCTAGAGCCCACGAGCCACAACTACTGAGTCCGTGTGCCACAGCTACTGAAGCCCACGTGCCTAGAGCCCGTGCTCTGCCACAAGAGAAGCCACCGCAATGAGAAGCCTGTGCACTGCAACGAAGAGTAGCCCCCACTCGCCGCAACTAGAGAAAACCTGTGTGAAGCAACAAGGACCCAATGCAGCCAAAAAATTTTAAAAATTAAAAAATAAATAAAAATTTTTAAATGACTTCCAGAATGTTTAAATAATCTCTCTGAGTGTCATTTTGTCTTTGCCTCTGTCTGTGCCCATCTCTCTGTCCTCTATTCTGTGTCTCTATCTCCCTGTCTCCCTCTGTGTCCCAACCTGTCTGTCTCTGCCTCAATTTGGGTCTCTGTTCCTGTTGTCCCTTGGTCTCTGTCTCTCTCTGTCTTTTCTTCCTGTCAACCTCTGTGTCTCTGTTCTTTGTCTCTGTGTGTCTCTGTCTCCATCTCTCTGTGTCTCTGTCTCTCTTTGTCTCTTGTCTCTCTATCTCTCTCTGTCTCGGTCTCTTGTCTCTCTGTGTCTCTCTTTGCCTCTTGTCTCCCTGTCTGTCTCTCTCTGTCTCAGTCTCTTGTCTCTCTGTGTCTCTCTTTGTCTCTTATCTCTCTGTCTTCGTCTCTTTTCCCTGTTCTCTCTGTGTCTCTATCTATATCCTTCTGTGGTTTTATTTCTGTCTCTGGTCCCAATCTCTTTGCCCATCTCTGTATCTCTTGGTCTCTGCCTCTCTCCATCCCCCACCCCAGCCTGGGTTCTTACCCTAGAATCCCCACTCCTGGGATCATTCCCACCTGCCAGGCTGGAAGCATCTCCATGGCGTGACACACACACACACACACACGCACACACACTCTGTCTTGGATTCATCCCTAAATAACTGGGACACGTCTGCCTAAACTCGAGCAGGATAAGGCCTAGGTGAGGCCACAGAACAGGGTGGAGGAATGCCACATCCACGCCCTTCTCCCTCATTCCAGCTGCCCCAGCCCTGTCCCTCACTCTGGCCCCAACCTGCCTCCTCCCAGTGCCCAGACCTAAGTCACGTCTGGGCGGCTGTGCGGCCTGAGCCCACTCTACACCCCACCCCTACTGCTCCTCCTGGCCTCCTCCATCTTCATGGTCAGGGCTGCAGGTTCCAGGAGTAGGGCAAGGTCAAGGGTCTCTGTGCCCCCAGGTGACTGAATGCAGGCAGATAGATGGAGGCCGAGCCAGAGAACCAGACGGACACTAAGAAAGGGCTAGAGACAGAGAAATCAGAGAGAAACAGGGCCAGAGAGAGACAGAGAGACACAGACATTCATCCCTCAGCAGCACCATCATCTGTCCCCACAACCCCTCATCAACGCCGTCCACACCTCCTCCTTAGGTGACCTCATCCAACCCCATGGCTCTAGACACAACGTCTCCTAGGATGACTCCCCACCGTTTCTCACCAGCCCTGACCTCTGTCTGCCCCATGGTGCTCACACATCCAACCACTTGGCTCCTATAGGCGCCTCCAGCTCAGCCCTCCTCCCCACACCTCTTCGCCCCGCACAAATGGCGCCACAAATGGAGCCGCCGACAGACCCAGCCTCCGAGACACCATCCTTACCTCCTTTTTCCTCCCTCCCCACCTTCCACCCACCGGCTGCTACTTGACTTTCCCGCCCCTCCCCCACACGAGCCCTGGGCATCTGTGTTTCTCTTCTCCTTGGACCACAGCCTCTCCCACTCAGGCTGTTGCCACCTCCCACCTCCGCGCTGGTCTCTCTGCTTCCATCTCACCCTCTACAATCATTCTTCCACGCGGGATGTTTTTGAAACATAAATAAGATCGTGGCCCTCCTACCTCGTG